>NC_141596.1:17582963-17885272 GCF_047967505.1 Dipteris shenzhenensis
CCAACCATGCAAATGATATCTTATCGACTCAAAAATTTGTAAGGATAAGGGTATTATTGGTATTAAGACTTGTATAAAGTATCATATCCATCAAACCCACACACATATGCTAGAAGCACACTGATGCATATTTTCAACACTCATCCACGTTGCATGGTAAGAATTGTGGAAATACACATTCCCGGCCTTGAAAAAGATACCTAATCCACATAAAACTTTTGCAAGAACAATTCTATTACTTTCATTAAGGCCTATACAAAGTATCATACCCATCGAGAGTGTTGATGATGCAATCATTAAGGATGCTTGTATATTTAAAGAAAATTATGAGATTCAGACATTGGGTCAAACCATAGGCTTGGATGTTTCTTGGGAAACTCTTCATGTAATGACTTTATAATTTTATATTTTATTTTTCTATGTAAAAATTATATTATTTATTTCTCAATCAACTATTGAATAATATTTGTTATCAAGTAAAATGCGTGTGCTATAAAAGGTAAAAGTTATTCCTTAGAAATTTACATGACTTCTTCACACTATGTACTATGAGTACTGATGCACTTAAGACTTTTGATGAATCTTTCACACTTAGACAATACAAAAATAGTGACAATAATATCAATGTTGTGAATGGTAGTACTGAACCTTTGGCAACAATAATATACTTTGTAGCACAACTGAATGGTCAACCATTGTGTTATTTTACTCCACATATGCATTTTGTGCTACCATTTCTTGGTAAGAATGGCAGTTAAAAAATGGTTGCGATTTCTTCGTAAGAAATGGCAGTCAAGAGATAGTTGCCATTTGTGCTGCCATTTCTTCTTAGAAAATGGTAGTCAAGAAGTGCTTGCCATTTCTTTGAACAAAGTGGCAATCAAGAAATGGCTGCCACTTCTTACCAAGAAATGGCAATCAAGAATTTGCTACCATTTCTTATGAAGAAATGGCAGTCAATAATTTGTTGCCATTTTCTCATAAGAAATGGCAATCAAGAATTTGCTGCCATTTCTTCATAAGAAAGGGCAGTCAAGAATTGGTTGCCATTTGGTGTTGCCAATTATTGCTAAGAAATGGCAAACAATAAAAAGTTGCCATTTTTTGTTGCCATTTCTTCCAAAGAAATGGCAGTTCAAGAACTCATTGCCATTTCTAACTGCCATTTTTGCAAAAAATATGGCAATTTCAGAAGCTATTGCCATTTCATACATAAGAAATGGCAAAATTGGAAATTATGTGCCATTTGCTATTGCCATTTCTACCTAGTTTTGTAGTAGTGTAGACTCTTGCACATACAGGAAGATCTAGTCATGTAGTAAAATACAAACACTATATTCTTGCAAGGACAAAAACCATTGGGAGTATGTGGATTCAAAAGCATGGACCTAAAGTACTAAAAAGTCTCCAAATAAAAGAAGTAAAGTCAAAATATTATAGAGGGAAATGTTGAAAGCACAAGAGAAGCTTAAAATGGAAGAAAAAAAAAAGCAGGGTCATTGTTTGCTTGGGTGTAGCCATTTTTGGTGAGGTTCAGGGACTTTTCTGTATATAGCTACCTTGCATGACCCATAACTTATGCATTGCTCAATGGAATTTGGAAAACTTTGTCTTCAAGTTGTAGTACACATTCCAAACTTGAACATGAGACCCAAAAATTATGGAATAAGAATTTGCAATGAGACTATTAAAGCATTACAAGTGCTATGTTGCATGTGAAGCATGCATCCTAAAGGCTATAGGATGCATGTGAAACATGCATCCTAAAGACATACGATATAGCAATTTATTCAAAATCATCAAAATTTTGTTCTATACATACATGCAACCAAGTAATCATTCAAAATTACACTACATGAGGTTCTCATGAACCCAAGGACACACCTAAATGAGACAATTAGGCATGGGTTAATGGGCCTCCAATGTTGTGCTAAAGTGATGCATACCCATTTGAGGGCATGCTCCATAATTTTTTTTTGATTTGTTGCAAACCAAAATGGATTGAAAATTTGAAATCCAAATCAATGAGGCTAGTGCATGGTGGTCTTAAGACATTGATAGTTTTGATATTGGTATCTAGATTCACCCTAAAATGGAAGAAGTTGGAAAAGTCCAATTTGTGCATGTGAAAAGATATTTTAATAAATCCAACACTATTTACAATTTTAAATTGTTTCTTTTTCCATTCACTTGCTTGCTATATGGCTCATAAGCATGCCAAAGGTCATCATTGCATTTAATAACACACAACAATCAGCTCAATAGCATGCCCTTTGGCCTATTTATGTTTTGAAGCATTTTAGGCCACATTGCACTTGTTTGGGATATCTAGTTCTGTTGACGTGCGTCACTGGAGAGGGAAAAATTGATGGCTGAAATTTTTCTCTCCCACAAATTTCAAATTTTCACACCTCCCGCCCATCAAATCTTGGAAGATTAAGCACCTGCAACTTGCACACACCTCGACATGACCTTGCGCAAACTTTGGTTTTCCATTTTCTTCTTTCGGGTAAGTTGTCTTCTATTCTTTACTTGCCTCACTAGCTAGGTTCTCTGGGTCTATTCTGGACTTGGTGTCAATGGCAACATGCATCTTGCCATGGATTGCAAGAGAAGCAGATAGAGGCTATGAGACAAGAAAGTTGAAAAGCCAGGTCAAGGCACAAGAAACAGAGTGCGAGTCGAGGAAAGCACTAGCATGGTATTGAATCGACAACAGAAGACACTTTTGCAACATCTACGAAGGGAGAAACAACAAGAAGAAAGAAGACTCCTTGTAGAGTAGCATCAAGAAATGGTAGATACATGCATTTAATCATTGCCATTGAAGCAAAGAACATGAATTGTGGTGTCACGATTGGTGGGAGCATTCGAGGTAGCAACATCAGGCCATTCAGGTGATTACCAGTCTGGAGTCTTCACAAGCTTTAGCCTGCACCCTAAAGTTTGTAGAGTAACAACCCCACCAACACCTTGGGAGATGCATGCAAAGAGGCGATGCTCTCTAATCTAAGAAATGGCCTATAGAAAGTAAAAGGGGTGCACAGCTTAGATCAAGTAGCTGCAAAGAGGGTGACATTAGCTATGTTAGTGTCCCTTGAAACAAAGGAGAAACGGATTTGGCACACAATGTCAAAGATGTTGTCAATCAAAAGGACCAACGTGGGTCTAGCAGTTGAACATAGAGCAGAAGCAATGCATGATCATCCTGATCCGAGAAGTCTGTGGGCTTCAACAAAACACAAGAAAAGGAGAGATAGCCTAAGTGTGGAAGTCATTGCTACAGTAACAACGTTTTGGCACAAAAATATGAGAGTTTCTCCAAATAGAAAGGACATCTGTAAGAAGTAAATAGGGCACAAGGTGTTTGAGGAGCACATCACACACATGCTAGATACAACGCAGGTCAGTGGTGCCTAAGACAACCCAGTGGTTGTTTGTGATTGAGCTTTGGGAAATTTTACTTGTTTTATTTCTTAAACTAGGCTTGGACTAAATGTGATTGTCCTAAACCAAACCGATGGTTGGAACATCATGCAATCGTAGCATAGTTCAGCTCAATTACTAGTTATGTGATTATCTTGAACTAGCATGGTTCAACAAGCATTAGTTTTTGTCCATCCCGGTGGCATGGTTGAGCAGAAATTAACAACAATATATTTTATTTTACTAACCTAGCCTAGTGGTTAGAACATCATGCAATCGTGGCTGCTTCAGCTCAATCACTGATTACATGATTACCCTGAACCAACATGGTTGAATAGACATTAGTTATTGACTAGCCCGGTGGTTGAAATTATTGTGTTTCTTAGTACTTAAATTTAATTTCTTGCTATTCGGCTCATATACCACTGTTAAATTGTGAAATTCAAAAATGAAAAGAAATATATTGTTATTTTCTAATGGTGAAATTCAGAAATGAAAAGCAATATACTTATTATTGTCTAATATGTGAAGTTGAGACCGTCAGGCTAAACTATCCCCGTGGTTGACATTGTGATAGTGTCCTAAACCATCCCGATGTGGTTGAAGTTGTGACTATCCTAAACATGTCCAAAACCAACCCGGTGGTTGACTGTCCTAAACGTGTCCTAAACCAGCTCAATGATTGAAATTGTGACTGTCCTAAGCCAGTGCGGTGGTTGAAAATTGTTTTGCTTCATTATATACTTTAATTAGACTATGTTTTGTCTTCTTTTAGTAGTAATAAAAAGGGGGCTCATTGTCCCTATTCTTCTCGCATGTTGGGTCAGCAGATGGAGTTGTATCTCAAGTTTATGGATCAAAATCTAGACAGTTCAATTGGGCAAATCTTTGAGCACTATAAGCTTTGGTACATCAGGAAACTCAAAGGCAAGAATATTTGTTGTTGCAAAACACACATAGAATTTGACCTGGCCAGACAAGCTATGAATGACTTGAGATCTGGTCGTGTTGGATTATTGCTCCATGGGGATTGATGCCCATGCCTCCCCAATAAATGCACAATCTCTAGGCCACCTGGATCCTCATTGTGTGTTGCAAGGGAGGGTAGGTTTTGTAGCCTAAGGTCTTCGTGGGAGCCAGTGGTTTGTCTAAAGGGAGACCTCGAGTGGCACAGGATTGAATGCATTCGCAGCGCATGCAAGCATTTCAGTTTGAAGCTGAAGAAGAAGACATTCAATGTCTATCCAAATGAAATGAGGGAAGACAACCATATTGCTCTAAAATGAAGGAGATTTAAAAATGTCAATGTTGAAAGATTCGATAAAAAGAGACGGCTACTATCATATAAGAGCACCCAGCCAAGGGAGCTTGTAGGTCCTGTGGTTTTATCCATCCCAAAATATGTGCTTCACAATTTCATGGTTAGTTGTTGCTGTTGATAGAATAAGTAGTTCATGATGTGCCTTGCCAATTTTTCCCATGACACTATTGTATTTATCATAGATTTTGCAGAAAATTATTCATTTCAAGAATAAGATGAGATACAAAGTGCTCATGGGTACAACAAGCAGATAACAATTCTTGTGCATATCACATACAGTCATTTGCTTGATTCTTCCATGCCTGATGCCAATCTGATTGCTAACTCACAGGAGTCCAGTCAGTGCAACACACATACCATTTCTACATTTTAGATGATAGGGAACATGACATCTTATTTGTGCAGCATGTCTTTCTACTGCATTGGGAATGGTTGGAAAAGGAAAATCCCCACATTGCATAAAATATATAACAACATTGGGTGTGGTCAGATGGTGCTGCCTCTCAATTTAATTCAGCCCATGGATTCTACTTCATCTCAAGGATCAAATCCCTGATCGGTCTAGAAATGATGTGAAATTTCTTTGGGTCTAGCCATGGCAAGGGTGAACATGATGGATGCAATGCTGTTATTAAGCAAGATCTGTTTCAACACCAATTTGCATGCCCTCAAGAAAAACTCAATGATGTGATGCTATAACATGGCTTACAACAACCTCTCCACAAGTGTGCATTTAACATACAATAAACAAAGCCTTAAGAATAATGTAGTATGCAAAGTGTTCTATAAAGTGAAAGTGGATGAAGTGCTAAGGAGAAGCCATCACAATTGCGAGAAAATTAAAGGAGTTCATGGTCTGCACAACATATGGGGCTTTTCAAACAACTAACTGATTAAAACAAGTTTCTATAGTGCATGCATCATAGGGGATCATGACCATTGTGAGAACATTGCAACTGTGAAGACATGGGAGCCATGTCATATGCATAAAGCAATATCTAGATCAATGTGCCCACAAGAGAGCAACCAACCCCCCCATGTGTCTACATCATTGTCTAAAGCTCTCGTCAATGTAGAGGCCAAACATGGTAGGTGATAGTGGACACCCTTGTTTGACCCCAATAGTGCTCATGATCTCGTCTGTCCACCTAGAGCCTACCCGAAATCTATCTCAAACTCTCTCGTAAAGTGCAATGATAGCCCAAATGATCTCCTGGTCATAACCCAAATCCTGTAGGCTCTGTATGATGCAGGTTCTTAGAATTGTGTCAAATTCCTTGTTGCAAAAATCCACAAAGCAACATATAACCCTCTACTTCCGTGCCCTCGCCTCCTCAATGATACACCTGAGCATGAGAATTTGGTCCATGGTTCCATGAAAATGCTAGAATCCACCTTGTCTTACTGCTTTAAGTCCTCGACACTCTGTAAATCTTCTGACCTCGATATCAAGCATTGATGCATAAATCTTGGACATGACATGTCGAATCATAATGGTCCTGTAGTTCTCCGCGCTCATGGGATCCCCTGCCTTGTGGATGGGTGAGATAGTGTTAATGGTCCAGGTGCATGGAAACCCCAAACAAACAGCTTCATTAAAGAGCTTTGCTAAGATAGGGGCCAGGAGGTCAATCTCATATGCAATGAACTCAGTCCATAAACCCTCATGATCCTTCGCTGGGCCATTATGAATATTCCTTACTGTGGGGTTAAAGGTCACTATGCCTTTACCCTAGTTATGTACAATACTTAAACACATATATAAATGAATGAAAAAGAAGATTACGGTGGTTCTGCACCCACCAAAACTTGTGTGGCTCTCTGTCTCTGTCTCTCCCTCTTCCGTTCTTGCTTCCGTTGAGAGCACTCTCAACTAGTATCAGAGCTCGGGTGATCTAGCTGAGCGTGTGTGAATGCCTGGAAGCTCAGCAACTCTGCGGGAGGAAGGAGAAGCTCTGTGGGAAGCTTTGTGGGTGACTTTACTTGCATCCGAGTGTGTAGAGACCTTGGAGGACCTTTGGAAAAGTCACTTTGGTTTTGCGAAGTGGTTTTGAGAGCTTGTTAAGTGTTTTCAAAGAAAAAGTCATTTTTTGAGCTTTTCCTTGTTTCGTTCAATGACAGAGACTCCGTATTGACTTGTAGAGGCAACTATTGATTGCTTTTGGTGTCCACTTCACTTCAAGAGCTTGGAAACACCTTCATTCTTGAATTTGGGATCATTTCATTGGAATTCTGACTCACTGTGTCAGTTTTTGCATTTTTCTGCTTGGGTGTTGGAACTCAAGTTTGGAGTAACCATTTGCAGATCTGTCACGTTCGGTGGACTCAAGAGTCCTAAAACTTCTATGTTGCTCATCATTCGCACTCTGGTGGAGTTTACAAACAGCTCTATTTCCAAAAACGTTTTTCAGTCCGTGTGTTGGATCCAGTGATTGAGACCACGGTTTCCAAAACCGTCTGTCCCATTGCATTTCGAATGCCCAGAAACCTCTACCTGTCAGTTCTTGCATGATTTGGTGGAGTATTTTCAGAGTTATAGATCTCTGTGTATTCGATTTCATCTCTCTGTTATGCATTTTTCATTCTAAGGTTTTGAAACCTTAGATTTATGCCACA
This sequence comes from Dipteris shenzhenensis, assembly GCF_047967505.1. Taxonomy (NCBI): domain Eukaryota; kingdom Viridiplantae; phylum Streptophyta; class Polypodiopsida; order Gleicheniales; family Dipteridaceae; genus Dipteris; species Dipteris shenzhenensis. Next base: position 17,590,327 of record NC_141596.1, read on the forward strand.
TGGTAGTGGATAAGTGTTGAATCCCATTTCTCACTCATCAGTTGGGATTTTGGGGTTTTGGCAAAAGAGAGATATTTGCAGATTTTCTTGCTGAGTCCGATTATGCAATGGTGCCCATGTTTTGAGGCATCTCAAGTTCTATTTTTCAGTAGCGGTCTTTTCCCTGGTGAGTTGGATGCATTAGCAAAGTCTACTATTAGACTTCATCTTGCAGAGTCAGTTTATTTCATAGTAGTAAATGAGCAAACTATGGAAGATTTGCGGAAGAAACTGTGTGCCACTTATGAGAAGGAAATTGCCTCTAATAAAGTTTACCTCATGAAGAAGTTGTTTGAGCTGCAGATGAAGGAAGGGGTCTCCATTGCTTCTCACTTGAATGAATTCAATATTATTTTCAGCCAGCTTCAAGATCAAAAGATGAATTTTGATGCGGAGACTAAGGCAATATTTCTCTTATGTTAATTTCCATCCTCATGGGATACCTTTCATACAGCTGTCAGTAACTCTACACCTAGTGGAGTACTGAAGTTTGATGATGTTGTGGGTAGCTTGTTGGCCGAGGAGATAAGATGGAAATCTATGGACGGCAACAAGCAGGATGCATCCTTAAATGTGCAAAGGGGTAGATCACAGTTCAAGGTGAAGTCCCAAGAAAGAGGGAAGTCTCGTAGCAAATCCAGGGCACGAAACATTGAGTGTTACCACTGTGGCAAGAAGGGCCATATGAAAAAGGATTGCTAAAAGCTAAAAAGAGAGAAAAAGGATAAGAAAAAGAATGCAAATTGGGGTGCAAATCAGAAGGAAGAGAGTCATGGGGAGGACAAAGGAAAAGTGAAGATCGAGGAGATCAATGCAGTCACACATGATAGTGACAATGACATTCTCTTCATGTCTAGTTTATCTACAGAGTTGTTGCATATTCCTAGGATTGGATTTTGGATTCTGGTGCTTCATTCCATGTTACTTCCCATAGGGAATGGTTCTCCACTTATGACAGTGGAAAGACAGGTTGTGTGCATCTTGGAAATGACTATGCATGTGACATAGTGGGAGCAGGTGACATAAAGTTTTCTTTTGCAAATGGGTCTGCATTTGTTTTGAGACATGTTGTTGCAATAACCGAGTAGCCAAGCACTTCTTTGTGGCATTGCAGGTTGGGGCACATGAGCCAGAATGGAATGAAATTCTTATGCTGTTTGGGTTATGTACTGCATTTGAGTTTCTCTAATTTTGAATTTTGTGAGCATTGTCTCTATGGGCAGACTAAATCAGCCATAAAAGAAGGGGAAAGAAAGAGTTTGAAAAGCTTGATTTGGTGCATTCAGACGTATGTGGTCCAATGCCACACGGTCATTAGGCGGGGCTGAATACTATGTGACATTCATTGATGATGCAACTAGGAAAGTGTGGGCTTATGCTATAGCTCAGAAGAGTGATGTGTTCCAGGTATTTCAGAAATGACTGGCCTTGGTTGAGAATCAGTCAGGCAGAACGCTTAAATGCCTACGGACTGACAATGGTGGAGAGTATCTCTCTCATGACTTTCAGCATTTCTGTGATACACATCAGATTAAGAGGGAGCTAACATCCCCTCGTACTCCAGAGCAAAATCCAGTTGCATAAAAGATGAACCGTACCATTCAAGAAAGGTTGCAATGCATGCTTTCCAATGCAAGTCTTTCTGGTGGTTTTTGGGCTAAGGCAATGAAGACTGCAATGCATGTGATCAACAGATCACTAGTAAGAGTTTGGATGGTGGTATTCCTGAAGAGGCATAGAGTGGCAAGGAGCCCTCTTACTCTCATTTGCGTATATTTGGGTGTGAGGCATATGCACATGTGCCAAAAGAGCTTCGAAAGAAGCTAGATCCTAAGTCTAGGAAATGCATCTTTCTGGGTTATGGTGAAAGTGGAGAGATGGGCTATCGTCTCTCGGATCCAGAAGCAAAGAAGATCATACGCAGCCATGATGTAGTCTTCAATGAGAAGAAGATGCATAAGGCACCCATGAGGGATGTTGAAATGAGGAGAATCACTTTCCAGGATGTGAATCCACCTGCATATGTTGATAGACAGCAAGCTGTCCATGCACCAAATGTGTAAGAAATGGTACCACCAAATACTCCCACAGGTATACAATCAAGGGTAGATGGATCATCTATTGGTGGAAATGATGAGCCAAATGTGGCTGATAAGCAGGTGGGACAGCAAGCTGGAATGCCCTTGAGAAGATCATTTAGAGTGTCTAGACCGCCTTATAGGCTTGTTCCAAGGGTAGACTATGTGATGCTTACTGATTGCAAGGAGCCTTCTTGCTACAAAGAGGCTATGATGCGCGAGGATCAACACAAGTGGGAGTATGCTATGCAATCAGAGATGAGTTCACTTATGAAGAATAATACTTGGGACTTAGTTTCTTTGCCACATGGAAAGAAAGCATTGCCATGTAAATGGGTCTACAAGATGAAGGTCACAGGTGATGATGTGCCTAGGTACAAGGCCCATTTGGTCACTAAAGGGTTCAAGCAAGAGAAGGGTGTGGAGTTTGATGAGATATTCTCTCCGGTTGTGAAGATGACCACACTTATATGCATGCTTGGACTAGTGGTAGTAGAGAATATGGAGCTTATATAGATGGATGTCAAGATAGCTTTCTTGCATGGGGATTTGCATGAGGAAATTTACATGGTGCAGCTAGAAGGCTTTGAAGAAAAGGGCAAAGAACATTTAGTTTGCAAGATGAAGAAGAGTCTCTATGGTCTTAAGCAAGGGCCTAGAGAATGGTATCAGAAGTTTGATGCTTTCATTTGGTCCCAAATTTAAGGAGGAGTGAAATTGATCACTGCCTCTACACTAAAAGGGCTTAGGATAATAGCCTGATAATCCTGGCACTATATGTGGATGATATGCTATTGGCTAGCAAGAATACTTATGAGCTAGATGCATTAAAGGCCAAGTTGCATGAGGCCTTTGATATGAAGGATTTGGGACTTGCAGTTCATATTCTTGGTATGTGCATCATGCATGATTGGAATAGGAAACTCCTTTGACTTTCACAGAAGGAGTATGTTACAAAAGTATTGCAGCATTTCAATATGGAGGGGGGGAAAGCAGTGAGTACTCCATTGCCTCCATATGTGAAACTGAGTCATACAAATAGTCCCAAATCAGATGAGAGGGCCATGATGGCCAAGGTTCCTTATGCATCAGCGGTTGGGAGTCTTATGTATGCTATGATAGCTACTAGACCAGACATTGCATTTGCAATGGGAATTGTTAGCCGGTATATGGCTAATCCAAGAAAGAGGCATTGGGAGGCAGTTAAGTGCATCATGAGGTGCATGAAGGGTACCAAGGAGATGTGCATCTGCTTTGGTAAAGGAGACATGCATGTACTTGGGTACACAGATTCAGACTATGCAAGGCATGTGGATAGTAGGAGATCCACTTCTGATTATGTGTTCACCTTTGTAGGTGGTGCAGTGTCGTGGATGTCTCGTGCACAGAAGTGCATTGCTTTGTCTACCACAGAGGCTGAGTATGTTGCAGCCATAGAGGGTTGCAAGGAGGCTATATGGCTTGATCGGCTAGTGGGAGATTTGGGGATTCATACAAGTGTACTGACATTGCATAGTGATTCCATGAGTGCTATTCAGCTAGCACAAAATCCGGTCTTTCATGCAAAGACCAAACACATTGAGGTCAAGTACCATTTCATTAGGGAGGTACTTGAGGACAAGCGCATAGAGCTTGTCAAGGTTCATACAGATGATAACCCTATAGATATGATGAAGAGTCTACCTAGTCAGCAGTTTGAGTATTGTCGTGTATTGATGGGCATTGGATAGTATGTTCACTGGTTGTTCTCCCTTAAAGCCACATTGTCCTTTAAGTGGGAGGTTGTGGGGTTAAAGGTCACTGTTCCTTTACCCCAGTTATGTACAATACTTAAACACATATATAAATGAATGAAAAAGAAGATTAGGGTGGTTCTGCACCCATTAAAACTTGTGTGGCTCTCTGTCTCTCTCTCTCCCTCTTTCGTTCTTACTTCTGTTGAGAGCACTCTCACTTACAGAGTTTGTTAAACCCCCCTAGTGAAGAGGGTGTAGGATGTGGGGCATGGCATATGTGAGACATTAGGGACTGGCTGATTTGGGATGCCATAAAGTGTGCGTGCATAATCATACCAGACCTAAGTGGAAGTGAGTGGTGAGGGGGATTGTCCCTCTAGAAATCTCTGCCAAAAGTCCTTAGAGTTCTTACTAAACAAAATTTTCAGTAGTTCCTCCTCATTCTGGCGAATGAAGTCTAGTTTCTTTCTATGTACCAGTCGACAATACTCGCGCAGTATCTCTGGTTTGCTCAAAAGATTTTTTTTGGTTTCAAATTTGAGCTGATGGCATAAAGCCTTACACTGATCATCATACCAGCTATTACAGGGTACGCTCCAACGAGTGGTGTGAGGGAAAGCGTGAAGGGAAGTCTCATGTATTGAGTGACCAGGGTAGCACGATCCTCTAATAGGGGTTTGAAGTCAATATAAGCAAGCAGTATGTGCAGACGACCAGACTTAATAGGTGAGTAATCATGGTCAAAGCGTATATCATGATAGTTGGAGTAAGAACTCAGTGGGGTGGAGGGTGTTGTGCAATGGGGACCAAAATGATAAAGAAAAGATAGGTATGATCAGCCCCTAGAGGGAGAGGTGCTACGGTAAAATCAGTGATGCGATATGTGAAGGCAGGGGGTCCCATGATGTAATCAACAACACTGGAGCCTCCAAAAGCATGTGAAACCACTTGAGGTTGGCCATCTGTCAAGACCATTATAAATAATGAGATCATGCATCCTAACAAGGTCTAATAGGGCTTGCCCATAAGATGTGATCAGGGACCTCGTCTATCAGCCAAAACCCATAGCATACCTGCATCCTAAAGGTCAATGTCTGGCAGTAGAGTGGAATCATCCCTAAAGTCGAGGAGTGGTACCTGACGAGCGCCTATCCTCGCATTGAAGTTTCCAACTAGGAGGACTTCTCTGTGGCTAGAAAAGTCAACAATGGATTGATAAAGAGCAGCAAATGGAGATATCTCATCCTCATTTCGAGTATCTCTAGCAAGGTGGGAGATCTCACGGGGGAAGTAGCAAACTGCAACAAACAGATCCAGGATGTCCAAGTTTCCAATACAAATCCAAAGAAACCTAGAATGTGCATCTCTTTGGTCCTAGAGTAGTGGCAACGAAAGTAATTGCATCTTCCATCGGTGTAGCCTCAGTGCGCATGATCCCATGTACTCTAATGTTGAGAGACTTGCTGGATCTCTACTACTGCTCCATGAGGGTAGCCAAAATGGTTACCCTTGCGGGTTCCAATTTGGCCATGTCAACCCATCTGGTGGTCTCCTCAATTACAAATTGCATGCTCACAATCTATGCCTCAACAACTAGGGTACTCCCTGGGACTATGTATGGCTATGACCTCCTGCCAGAGCTACAAGATATCCTGTTTGAGTCCCTAAATGAGACCATCTTGCCCCCGAATGGCATGAGCCTATTCCTGTATGATGCGGCTCTACTCTTGGTTGAAGTAGACCCACTCCTGTGCGAAGGGATTAGCTCCATCTCGTACTCATGGATACTATGCACCTCCATGAGCAAGGTCTCCCAGGCCTCTAGTGTATCAGCATATCCATGTCCTAGGTAAAACTAAAATGGCTGTGACATGCAAGTATGGGGATGAGTCCAGAAGCTAGGTGGTGACTGGGTGAGCTAGGTGAGGTACGAAGATGAGAGTGGCATGGATGAGCCAGTCCCAATGGGATGTGGGAGCATGGGTTGACTCAGAGGGAGCTGGGAGAGAAAGGTCGAGGCATAATGTGGAGCAGTGTGTGACACCTCCGAAGTAGGTGTCATAATTGGTGCGAAAGTTGTAATAGGGGAGGATGGGACAGATGAGGACTGTGACAACCTCCCTATTTCAGAGGAAAGGGAGGAGGCCGATGTGATGGGGTATGTCACTGTCTGTCATGGGTATTGCATTGATAGTAACCATGGCTAGGATGTAGAGGCTATAAGTTGAGTCTGAGGCTGAAGCTAAAGATGAGGATATGGCGGGAGCTGAAACTGAAACTGAAGCTAAAGCGGGGGCTAAAGTAGAAGCAGGGAATGAGGCTAGAGCTAAAGCTAAGGTGGGTCCCACCTTTGCCTTGTTGTCAACCCCAAGTCCACTCTGGTTGTAGAGTGTGTTCATATCCTCTAGTTTTAGTTGTGTTTGGTGGTGTTGTCGTCTTTCTTAGATTTGTCCATCTCTTTATCATTTTTTCCCATTTTCTTGGACTAACTTCGATTCCTTTTGCATAGGTCCTAGTGTGGAAGATGGAGTGGAAGTGAGAGTATAAGGTGCCCCCCCATGGTCGGAGGTGCCCACATTATGGGGAAAGGGTGGTGCTGCAGGGGAAGAAGAGACCCAATGGGAGGGAGCATAGTTGGTAGGTGAGGAAGGGGGAAGGGAGTGTAGACGGATGGTTGATGGCAGGGGAGATATAGATGAGGGGCAACACCAAGGAGGGAGCAAGGGGGGGTAGAGTAGCCCCGAGTGGGAGGTAGGAATAGGAGGGGCAGGAGTGGGAGGGGCAGGCACAGGGAGGGGAAAAACAACCGAAGGAGGGGGCAGGGTAGCAATGGAGTGGAGGGACTATGAGGGTAGAGCAAGTAGCCATGTAGAGGGGAAGGGGCTGCAGGAGCTACAATGGGTGAAGGAGGAACTACAGCAGAGGCGGGGGAGTTGCAAAGGGCAATGGGGCTGCGAAGGGAGCTGCATGGAGCAGTAGAGCAGAGAGCAGGAGGAAGAGCAATAGAGCGGGGAGCTGCAAGTGGGGTAGTAGAGCAGGGAGCTGTAGGCTGGCACGGGGGGAGAGAGAGGGGAATTTAGGTTAATACTCTTAGGCCACAAGGGATAATAACATTGTGTTAATTTTCCATGGTTTCAGAAAGAGTCCTTGGAGACATGCAATCCTTAGCACTCCTTTTGCTAGTAAAGAGGTTTATTAACCCTTGAAACCCTTTTTGTTGGGCTTCATCATTATAACCTGTATTGGTTGGGTGGATGAACCCTTTGTCACCCCTTTTTCCAGTGAAAGGGATGTTGAACACTTCATTAAGCTTCTAGTGGCAAGGGCACTTTATGAGCCTATTGGAATGTACTGATGGTAGGATATGTTTCACCATGAGCATAGCATCAAGGGAAATAATTATACTACACATGAGCCTCTTGGAATCCAATGGTTGTAGGAAATGCATGCTCTCAGATGGATGCCACCATGACCCCTTTCACACCAACAAAAGGGCGCAATGCACCATGTATATACTATCTAGCTTTTTCATTATGTATATACCTAGCGCACCATGCATATACTCATATTTGGAATGTAAACCTTTCTAGCTCTTTTTTTGTGTTGGGAGGTAATTATTTTTCCTATAAGATTATTTTCACCATTTGTTTGGATAGATTTTTATAAATGTATGTTTTTATATCTCATCAATCTGAGCTACGGTTTGGTTATGGCCATTTTTTATTCTCATCACATCTCCACGGATCCTTTCATTGGCAAAAGGATACTAGAAGGATGAAAAGACTTAATCTTGATTTCATAGCTAGATAGAACAAAACAATAACATACTTTTTATTTATTCAAAAACTTACTTTTGATTGCATGGCTAGAAAGAGCACAAAAATTCCAATTCTTTTCTTTTTACAACTCATCAATCCGAGCTACGATTTGCAAGTTATGACCATTTTTTCACCATCATCACGTCTCCATGGACCCTTTCACTGGTGAAATGGTCTTAGAAGGATGAAAAAATATTATTTTTAACTGCATGGTTAGGCGGAACACAAAAATTACATCACTTTTTCTTTTTACAGCTCAGCAATCCGAGCTACGGTTTGAGAGTTGTGACCTAGTTTTTACATTCATCACATCTCTATGGACACTTTCGCCAACAAAAGGGTCCTATAAAGATGCAAAAACTTACTTTTGATTGCACATCTAGATAGAGAAAAAGATTAAATCACTTTTCCTTTTTACATCTCATCATTTCGAGCTATGGTTTCAAAGTTATGACCATTTTTTCACTACCATCACGTCTCCATGGACCCTTTCGCTGCTCGCAGTCTCGAAGAAATATTATATTTGATTGCATTGTTAGATGGATCACAAAAATTACATCACTTTTTGTTTTTATATCTCACCAAATTTGAGAGGCTCGTCACATATCCATGGACCCTTTCACTGGTGAAAGGGTCCTAGAAGGATGCAAAATACTACTTTTGACTGCATCTTGGCTAAGAAACACTATCTGCTTGGATCCTTTCAAAATTTTTTGTTTCCAAAGAGTGAATAAACCAAAATTTCATAAGTTTTAAGGCTCTTCAACAAAAAATAAGCTCATAGGACTCTTTTGCTAGCAAAAGAGTCATTTGAAATTTTTTTGGATGCATTCAAATTGAAAATAAATAAATGAATCTCGATCTTTGAAAAGACCATGAGATTGGAGCCGACCGAATGGTCCTATGGTGTTTTTACAAACCGAACTTGATTTAATTTCTTGAGGCTCTATACAACAAAGAAAAATTCCAAGAGACCCTTTGGCCAACAAAAGGGTCCTATGGCTATTTTTAAGACCTTAATTTAGCATCAACTCTCTATGTATTACTAGCCCTTCTCCATTGCAACTTGCGTCGCTTCTCTTTTGGAGCATCCACTTCACCCCCCCTTTTGAACTTCACCTCATCATCTCCCCTCCATTAAGGGGAGCTATGATAAATGGAGGTGACCTCTCAAAAACCATGGAAAGTCATCATGATGATGGTTAACAAAAGTGCTCATAACTCTATAACCGTAGCTTGGATTGATGAGATGTAAAAATAAAATGTCATGTACGTTTTGTCTTGTATTTGACTATGTAGTCAAAATAAAAATTCAGCATCTTTCTAGGACCCTTTCACTAGCAAAAGGGTTCATGGAGATGTGATAATGGTCATAACTCTCAAACTATAGCTTTGATTGATGAACTATGAAAAGGGCAAATGATGTATTTATAAAACTCTATCCAGTCAAATGGTCAATATAATTTTATAAAAAAATTTGGTCTTCCCAACATTCACAGAGAGAGAGAGAGAGAGAGAGAGAGAGAGAGAGAGAGAGGAGGATTACCATGCCAAACATGAGTATATACATGATGCAATGCATCAAAAGAGACTCTTCCTCTAGAGGAAGAGGAAGAGGAAATACTACATTTTATAATAAGAGTGGAGGCAAGAGGACATTAACTAGCCAAGATGTTGGAGTTGAGAGAAAGAGAGAGGATCACCATGCCAAACATGAGTATATACATGATGTAGTGCACCAAAAGAGACTCTTCCTCTAGAGGAATAGGAAGAGGAAGAGGAAATACTACATTTTCTAAGAAGAGTGGAGGCAAGAAGACTTCAACTAGCCAAGATGTTGGAGTCGAGAGATTTAGTGGGACACATGAAGAGCTTCTCCATGATATTGAGGGGGAAGAGGGGGGGAAGACGAATATCATGATGAGAAGGAGGAGAGCAAGCCTCAAGTATGTAGATGATAGTGAGAGAGGTGGGGGTCACATTGGTTTGGAGGCCAATGATGCCAACTTTGAATTGGCAAGTGGGGAGATATCATTAGCAAATGGAGGGTTTTTAGTTCAAATTAAAATCCTTGAATACCCTTACGTACACAATCATTCGTTTAAGGGTTAGGTGGTATATAGTAGTCCTTATGGTGTGTGGGGATTCCATACTAGGGTACATATCTAATGTTATGGTTTTATGATATTTTCAATTGACCAATGTAGTGGTTAGATGAGGGTTAGATTGCACATTGTCGAAAATACTTTGAGTATGATATGTTTGCTTACTTTCAAAGCATGGATATGATCATGACTACAATATATTGCTTTACATCTTTGGTATATGCTTGAAGGTATGTACTTGTAGTATGACAAGAATTACATCATATCTATAGTGTTTTGTGTTTTGTGGTTTGTGTGCACATTCTATGTTGGTATTGTATTTTTGGTGCTACATGGTTGGACAAACCTAGAGGGTATGCAGTGAAGGCATCAAAAGGGTGCACAACATCATTTCTCTAGGAAAGGGTATATCATGAAAGGTCATTGGAATCAAGCTTGGAGCTAGAAGCTCATGGGTTTGAACTCATGAAAAAATCATACTCCAAAAATTTGATTAGCAACTCTAAAAAGGTCCAACAAATCTCACACTCGTAATTAAAACATTAGAAATACTTACTTTTAAAATAAGTTGAGCATATAAAACATTCCTAAACCCTAAATACCAAATTGTAGACCCTAAACCCTAATCTTAAACCCTAGATAGTAAATCACAAATTACAGATCCTAAATCTAAGATCTTACATCCTAGATGTTAAAACCTAAACCATAAACCCTAAATCCTAAACCCTAGACCTTTGACCACAAACCCTAGACTTCTTAAAACTTCTCTGCAGCTTGATCTCAACGTTTTCCACTTCAAAATATGTTTTCTTGAATTCTTGAAAGTATATCGTCAGAATGAGTTCATCTCGATACCAAAGATATTTATGTTCTTGCATATAAAAAATGTCACATTGCAAGATATTGCCCAATTTGCAAAGTCTCCATGTGGAATTTTTACGTGTACTTTAAGATTGATCATGTTGGTGATTATCACTATGCATCTTCTCTCACCACAACATTGGAAATGACACACATAATAGGATCAAAACTAGGAATTTTTCCAAAGGCGACCACTGCAATCTCCTCATATTACACCACATCCATACCCTCTATAAGGGTGAATACATGTTTTATGAAAAATAGATTAGCAATTGTAAAAAAGATCCAACAAATTTCACACTTGTAATTATTAACATTAGAAATACTTAATTTTATAACAAATTGAGTTGATAAAACATTCCCAAACCCTAAATCCCAAATTTTAGACCTTAAACCTTAATCTTAAACCCTAGACCTAAATCCTAGATAGCAAACCACAAATCGAAGATCCTAAATCTAAGATCTTACATCCTAAATGCTAAAACCTAAACCATAGACCCTAAATCCTAACCCGTAGACTTTGACCATAAGCCCTAGACTTCTAAACCCTAGATTCTACACTCTAAACTCTTAACCTTATACACTAACCTGTAAGCCATAAACCCTAAACTCTAGACCCTAGACCCTTACCCTAACCCTTAGATCCTAGAATCTAAACTCTTAGCCTTATACATTAACCTATAAGCCCTAGAACCTAAACCCTAAATCTTACATGCTAAACCCTAAAATTGAGACTCTAAACTCTAGACCTTAGAACTTAAACCCTAGATTTTAGATGCTAAACTCTTAACCTTATACACTAACCTATAAGCCCTAAACCCTAAATCCTAAACCCTAAGCTCAAGACCCTAAACCCTAAAACCTAGACTTTAGACCCCTAGACCCTAGATTCTACAATCTAAACTCTTAAGATTATACACCAACCTATAACCCCTAAACCCCAAACCCCAAACCCTAAACCCGAGATCCTTGAACCTAGACCCTTGCCCCTATATCCTAGACCCTAAAATCTAGATCTTAGACCCTAAATTTTGGATCTTAGGCCTTAGACCCTAAACCCTAAACCCTAGACCATAGATCATAAACCCTACCTAAACCCTAAATTGCAATGAATAATTTATAAAATATATTAATTTGTGCAACAGGTTGTGTGCATCCCTAAACTATTGCACATGTAACAAATGGGTGCACCCCCAACCTATTGCATGTGCGATAGGGTTGGGTGTGCACCAACCTTTTTACAGGAATCATAAAATTTCCTTGATTTGGTAATAGGTTGGCCAACTTGTTACACGTGCAATAGGTTGGGGGTAACACATGCCTAACAAGATAATTGAAATCTTGCAGAGTGGCATAGAAGCCAAGATGCTAGTAGATGGGAGCAAAAAAGCCATATATTAACACATTAAGGACAAACACAATCAATGGACAAACTTTATGTGTGGTGCAAATTGCAATGGATAGATGCATTGGCACGAGCACATGCAAGGCCTATGGCACAATGGCATTAGTTGAGAGCACTTGATAGCTGCACAAAAAGTAGCTAAGAGAAGCTCATATTAGCTGACATAGGAGGGCCAGAAGCCAACAGTAGAGGCCACACAATGAGGAAAGAACAACATAGAAGCATGTAAACTATGCACAGATGGCAAACTAGTAGTAGACCAGGTTGATGCTAGGGACAAGTGGCAACAAGAATAGATGGAAAAATCAAGGGAAGGATGTTGAGTTATGGTGCCATGAGCACGTATAAGAGGCTAAGGTATGGTATAGGAATGTATTAAAGTAGCCACCCTAGGACATCCACAAGGAGAGATGTGGATCAGAGGATCCCATAGGTGTTGACTATTCAAAGGGCTCTCTCTATATAAGAATCCTATTATGTATTGTTGATTATATATGTTGAAATAGATTGAGTGTTTCCTATTCGGTGTCTCTCTCCTCATGTTTTTCATTGTATGCTTTGAGCCTCCGTAGTAGATACATTGATCTCATGTACACTAGGCTTAGCATGATCCCACTATATTGACATGGTATGAGAGCTTAGGTTTAGCTAAGCCTAGATTGAGATTAAGAGGTCTACTCTATTGATTGAGAGAGACAAGCATAGGGACTCAAGAGATAGCTTTGAGAGAGAGACTCCCTAGAACATCAAGCAACTTCGATGTGCAATAGGCACAACTCGACCGTAGAGCACCAAGCGACCTTTGCAATAGCTCAACATTCCGGACTGCTTTGCCTCTGCCATCTACAATAGCTCCAAAGGCTCAAACGTCCCTCAATGACTTGACTCACCCACCTCCACCAAGAACTTTCCAGGGGCTGCCACTCCATCTGCAACTTGTCTCCATTGAGAGATCCACATCAAGGCGATGAGAGGCAACTCTACTAAAGCCTCACAACCAAGCAAGGCCAACTGGCTCAGCCTTCAACAAGGACCATGCCTTTAATAGCACCAAGAGACTTCCACTGGATTCTCGGCTGAAGTGCATCTCCTTTATTGACAGAACAGCGACCTTCCAAGCCTCCACGTGACTCGCCACAAGCCTGAGCTTCAATAACTACAACAGCTGACCACATGCAATGCCCATAGCCTCACGAATGTATCAATGCTCTACTGGCTAGCTCCTACTCTACAGAAGCCAAGGATCAAAGCTTCATCCTGGCGGCTCCCAGTAACCAGTCTCCTTGATGACATGCTCGGCTACTCAACCAAGCCATCCTTGATGACATGCTCGACTACTCTGTCTAAGGCCTCAAGGCCTCCAACACCATAGCTCCTAGTTGCATGCAATGCTCACAGCAGACGAAATCTCCTTCCTCTCTTTCGATATTCATCCACATCAATGATTTGTACGTTCACTCAATCCTAAAGGTCTAGCCTATGTATTTTTTGAATTTAAACATTTTTTCCTTTTTGACAATTCTTTGCATTGATATGTGATGACTTATATGACACTATGAGGTCCTTAGTCCTCAATCAATATACCGATCATTAGGGGAGAATTGGGGTCTCAAAAGGGCCTCATAAGGAATGGGTTAAGAAATGGATTAGGCTAATGCAAGACCTCTTGTGGGGTCCAAGGGAGTCCTAACCCCCCCAACTTAGGTGGGTTAAGCCTAGTAATCCCACCTCTTATACCTAGGAGGGGGCCACCTCTTACACCAAGTAGGGGGCACTTCTCACAAAGTCAAAATTTTGAATTTTGAATTTGAATTCCCTCTCTCTCCCTCCTCCCCCCATCGTCCAAAGTCAAAATTTTGAATTGTGAATTTTGAATTAGCCCCATCCTCCTCCCTGTCTCCCTCCTCCTTCTCTTCCCACACATCCCATTCCTCCTCCTCCTCCTCTTCGTCTCTCCCCCCTCCTCGCTCCTCCCTCCACCCCTCCTCCTCCCTTTGTCCACATGCCTCCTCCTCCGTCCTCCCACATGTGTCCTCCTCCTTCCCCCCCTATTGCTTTTTCTTACTCCTCCTCCTCCCTCATGCTCATCCATTCTCCTCTTCCCTCATGCTCATGCCAACTCCTCCTTCCTCCTACTCATGCATGCTCCTCTTGCCTCATGCTCATGCCTGCTCCTATTGCTTCTCCTCCTCCTACTCATGCGTATTCATCTACTCGCATCCTCACACCTAGTCGTCTGCTTGATTCTCTTCCCTCATAATCATTCATGGCCCTTCTCATCCCTCCTCAAACATGACCTACGTTCTATCATGGCCTATCACAGTCTTTGTAAACTCTATGATTATTGATGCAACATTTGAAGAGATCTCCCATGTTACCATGTGACCATATAGTTGCAGGATCAATATATCTTTTTTTTCAAGAAAAGAAGCATCTTGAACCACTGGAGGTGCTCTAAAGAGGAGAATAAGAGCTAATAGGTTAATTCCATAGTGTTTTAATGTAATTTCTTACTTTGGATTATCCACAGTGGTCCATTGCTTTTGCTAAGGTTCCCTTAGTTGTTCTTTCAGTAACTTCATGGAGGATGATATGAGAATGGTGGGCGTGGATGATATGGACTCTTCATATCAAAAGATACAAACTCATGCATGAGCAAGTTGTTTTGGAGGTGATGCAAGAATTGAAGGGAATGGTGATGCAAATTAGATGCCTAGAGCTCATCATACTGCTAATGTAAGTCTTGAAGCTCCAAAGTTGACTGAAGAAGAAGAATTCACATGATGCATTACATTTGTTTAAATTTAAATTTCTAAAATGATGTTTCTTCATGTGTGTAGTAGCAAGCAAGAATGGAGAATCTATCCATTTGGAACAAGAAGGCATGGAGAATTCACAGTGTTGACCCAAGGCAACCTACATGATCCATTCCAATGTGTTGTAGATGAGATTATAAAAACTTACGAGTTGAATGTGAGATTCTAAATAGCATAGCGGTCTTTCTAAAGACTTAATCGAGGATTCAAAGACCCTATTATTGGTGTATTAGAGCAAAAGAAGAAGAGAAACAGGCTATGAAACCTCTTTGTAATACAATTTGAAATACAAACACCTATTTCTAATAATATTCTTCTATCTAAAGCTAAAATGTTTCGTGTATCTATGGCTAAATGGTGAATCTTTTGTTATGGCTGTTTTAATGATCTGTTGTTTTTAATATTGCATCTTTTTTTATATCACCTTGCACACAAAAGTTATATTACATTTTGATGTAACTTACAATTCAATAAAATGTTGTTTGCCAAGTTGGCCATTCCAATACATATGTAGAAGGGATTTTACCATGGCACCACATTGATTAGATGGAGTGTTAAAAAAACAAAATTTAAGATTTTCCTACATCACCTTGTAAAGGATTTGATGCATTTCATGATTTTCTACGAAGAAATATAGATTTTGAAGAGGTAGATGAAGGAATCACCTTATGTGCCTTGTAGCACAACTCTGGTAAGTCCCTTAGGAAATATATTTTCTATATAATTTCTTTCCCTTGGAGGAACCTTGTAGGTTGGCTATGTCAATGTAATTTTTAATTTAATCCAAAAGACTTTGATCTTCCACTACATCACCTTGCAATTTTAAATTTCTTTGTTTATCTTGCCTTTGGAGCCACCTTTTAGGTTGGCAAAGCCAATGTAATTTTTTATTTAAATCACTAAATCACCTTGAAATAATTTGATGCATTACATGAGAAAATATATATTTTGAAGAGGTATCTAAAAATTTCATTTTCTATGTTTTCTTGGTCATGGAGGTTGGCTATGTCCATGTATCTTTTATTTTAATTTTTAGGTTGGCTACTATATCAGCTTGTAAAGGATTGATGCATTTCATGATTTTCTATGAAGAGATTTTGACGGGTAGATTAAGGAATATGACAACTTCGACCATTTCAATGTCCATTTTTGACAAATGTAGGAGAAATTTACCGTGACGCAGAAGGCAAAGTTGGTCAGGACATCATGGGCTATCCAAAAATGCCAAAACCCGCCACAGCGTGAGTTTGGCCAATTGGACACCCTCCAAATGGCCAAATTCGTGACGTGGCAGGTTTTGGCATTTTTGGACACCCCATGACATCTTGATGAACTTTGCCTTCTACGCTATGGTCGAATTCCTCCTACATTTGCAAAAAATGGTCACCAAAATGACCACACTTGGTTTCACGAGAGTATTTTTTTGACTTAGAATATTCATAATATTTTCCTAAATTAATTTTATAAAAAAATTTATACAAGTAGTAGAACTTAATTGCATGGAATATGAAGAGAATAGTAAAATAGCTATAACTTTTGCGCTATAACTCTGATTGCAAATATTTTTAGTTGAAAATCAAGAGCATGAGTAGCTCTATGATATTTGACTAGAAAAATAGGGTCCATGACCCTATTTTTTCTCGAATGTTAAAATTCAATGTAGAAGACCTTTAAAAATTAGTCACAAGTTGAGGGGCTCATAAATTTGTAATTACTTTGGATACAAATGAAGGAAAAGGGACAAGTTTGCATATAAAAGATTCACCTCTCTACACAACAAACTTGGAGGTGGTGTATTCTATACTCTACTTGATTCAAAGCAACATTACCTTATATTGCATTAACAACATATTCAAACTTAACCATGATTGAATCAAAATTATTGTTATGAAATGGTATCTTGCAAGGAAGAGAATATGATAACATGTACATATTTGTATTATAATCTCTCCATTCAAATAAAAATACTCTTCATAGCCTGCACCTCCTCTTTTCTACCTCTAATACATAGAAAAAAGAGGCTTTTGAAATCCCTAAGTAAGATCCTAATACAAATACAATTAAGGCTCTCCTCTCAAGGTAGCCAAGCACAATTTCCAATTGGATACAATGCAATAGGGGAAGCCATGTGATGTGGATCACAATGATCAAGCTGCTAATACATTGATACACTTCAATAGTTAAGTAGGCCATTCTAAAAATTAGATGTGGAAGACCACAATGTATCCTCCTACTCGACTAATATAGTGCACCAATGAGTGATTTCAACCAAATGTGCTATGAAAGTTGGCCTCTCGAGGAGATAACTCCTTAATCTCAAATGCCTCCTGCATCAATTCAATAATTATTACATTAGTAGACCTAACAAAGAACATTACATTAAAAAACCATAAAATATAAATCAATACATAGGATGCTTACCATCATAGCATTGTCTCCTTTAATTGTGATTATTCCCTAAAACTTTTCCTCTCTTCCCATGTTCATTGACCTTTGCATGATGCAAGCAAGACAAATAGGTATAAACTGTAAACTTTAGACATGAAAACTTTAGGCACGAAAACTTTAGACATGAAACCACACAATAAAACCATCAAAATAAAATGCATGTTTTTAATGTCCTCCAAGTGATGAAGAAAACCTATGCAAATTTCAAAGGGCCCAACCTACAATTTATGGACAGCCCCTAGTCAAACATTGTTTGATGTTGCATGAGGGATAAAATGGACATTTTTCATGCATTTCTCTAGATTCTTGCCTACCATTTCACCATTTCAAGTAAAGTTGAAGGAATATACATTTTGTTTTCCATGACTAAAGGGTATTCTTGCACAACTTAGAGACAGTCCATTGTCAGTTATATCAAAGATTCCACTACTTCCCACTCCTATGTTAAAATCGACTCTTGACACCCACACTTGTAAAGAAGATAGGCAAGGAAGGTACATAGAAATACATACTTACTCTTGGGAAGCTTACCCTTGGCAAAACCTTCCATGGCTACCTAGTTAGTCAAACTATAAGTTCAAGTCATCCAATGCATTTTTTGTGTTCTAGAATACACTAGAGCTCACAATATTGTCAACTTCTATCATTTTCTTCTTGACGATGCCTCTAGAACACATTAGAGCTCACAATATTGCCAACTTTGGTCACTTTGTTCCTGACCATGCCTCTACAACACACTGGAGCTCACAATATTGCCAGCTTGTGTCACTTTCTTCTTGACTATGCCTCCAGAACACACTAGAGCTCACAATATTGCCATCTTGTGTCACCGTGTTCTAGACCATGCCTATTGGAAAAACAATAGCAGTAGGATGGGAAAGAGTAGTTGTACCCTATATGAGAGGGAAAAACAAGAGGGAAAAAGCACCTATAGGAGGGCAAAGAGTTGCTATAGCAGAAGGAAAAGCACCTGTAGGAGGGCAAAGAGCACCTGTATTAGAAGGAAAAGTGCATGTAGAATGGAAAGAGCACCTATAGGAGACGGTTGAGCAAGAGGCCATAGAGCAAGAGAGGGGAGATCAAGAGAGGAAAGAGAAGGTAGAGGTAGAGCATGAGGGGATAGAGCAAGAGGAGGCACAGAAATAATGAGAAGACCAAGAGAGAGAAGACGAGCTCAAGGTTTTGCAACCCAAATTTTGAAAAATGGAGGGAGAGAGCAATTGGACCAAAGAGCAGAGGAGAAGAGAGAGAGGGGGAAGGCCTAGAGTAGGCTAGAGGACAAAAGAAATTCGTCCAAAAGGTCCCACAATGGAGGGAGAGGGTAGTTGGACCAAAGTAGAGGAGCAGAGAAAGGGGGCAGGCCTACAGTAGGCTAGAGGACAAAAGAAATTCCAAAAGGTCCCACAGGGAGAGGGATGTTGGAACAGAGTAGAGGAGTAGAGAAAGACAGGCCAGACCTGCAACACCCCCAAGGAGAAGAGAAATTCACCCACAAAGGCCCATAAAAACTTAAATGAGATTTGGGGCTGGTGGGTGCACATGGGAGGGTGGTCAAGAATGGGTTAAGGGAGGGGAGCATGGTTTGGGTGGTCCCCAATGTAAGAGGAATAGACAATAGGGGATCTCTGCATGCTTGCCATCCCTCCACCTCAACATACCATTGCCCCACACAAAGGAGCACTCTCATTGGTACACCTCAAATCCCTCTCTAATCCTTAAAATTAGGAAACACTAATTGGAGGCCCTTTTGAGACCCCATTTCTATTGAGATATCGAGCTCCACTCGTGATATGCCAGGGTGACCATTGTGCATTTATGTCACCGACTTGTTAGCTGCAAATGCGGTTGGTACACCACCCATGAATAATAGCTGGATGACAGCTATCCTTATCTACTCTAGTTCGTGGCTCAGTTAGTATGCGACCTTAGTTAGCTGAGTTTGGTTTGAGACCCACACATAGGGTTCTTCTATTTCTTTGTACTAGAGTTCTTTTGGCTTTCACAACTAAGAAGAGGAAAACTCTTTTCAGCCTCCACCTTTGTGTGTATTCCCCCATTGTGTATGTGAGAAAGCCACAAGTGAGACTCCTTCCCTCTCTTCCATTATCTTCACATGGTATCAGAGCCTGGTTCGTGGTAAGGAGCTCAAGAAAGCAAACCAAGTTTGCGGTGTCCTGGTAAGAGGACCAGTGTTGCTTTCCTTTTTCGAGTTTTGGAGAAAATCTCTACAGGTAGCACAGCCGGAAGTGCAAGAGTGCACTGTCTCAGATTAAGACGCCCTTCGCGGTGTGGCAAAAGGGTAGTATATGCTACGAGTAGTATATTTTCTAATTCGAGGCCATTTCGGGGCCCGTTTTGAAGGCAGAAGTTCTTCGTAGGCACTCAAAAAAAAGGCCCTATTTTTGTTGTGCGACCACTGCTCTACAGGTCGGTGAAAAGTTGCCATAGAAATTACATCGTATGCCTGTGCACAGAGATATTGGGAGTTGCAGAATCATCCTTGTTGCCTATTGATGCATGAACTTGGACCCTACCAGTCAAACTTGCTTTCCTTCAAATTGTATCTCTCTTTTACATTACCTTTTTTTCATTTTTAGTTCAATTGTGCATTCTAATGATTGTATGTGTGCATGCGTTTTGAGAGAGGGTATCTTGTGGTGATAGTAGAGGGGGAGGGGGCGAGGGAGAGAGAGAGAGATGGGGGTTTTGAGGGGTGTTAGGGGAGATAGTAGAGGGGAGATATTTGTGAGAGAAAGAGAGAGAGAGAGAGAGAGAGAGAGAGAGAGAGAGAGAGAGAGAGAAGTATGTGTGTGTGTGAGAGAGAGAAAGAGATAGGTAGAGAGTGAGAGAGACAGATTGATTGGCCCCTTAACATCTTTCTTTGCTTTCTATGTAGATATCTTTCCCTCTAGCAAAGTTGAAACCTAGCCTTTGGATAATCTCACGGGAATATTTTAAGATTTCCATTCAAATATCGGGGAATTAATGTTCTCAGGATGGAGTGTTGCCTCCTTGACAAAGTCTAGTATTTTTTTCTATAGTTCATGTTACCAAGTTCCTCGAAGAGAAGATGCATATGGAAGCCTCCATCCTATTCCTCTCCCTTACTTTAATAGTCTAGAATGGCCTCTTCCTGTTCCATTCTCTATATATGCATTTAGAATGAAGATGAGATCAGATATTCAATCATCAATGAAGTTTACTTTTGGTTCAAAATCTATGGGTGTTAGTTGGCTCATGCCCTCCATTACATTTATTTATTTTTCAAATCAGTCTTCATTCACAAGACAAAGACCATGTGGGTATGCAAAGGCCTAGAAAATGAATTTCTTGATAATCTTCTATACCCAATGTGGGATGTTAGGGAGAGTTTGCAGAAGGGAGACCATTTTTGATGTATACTTACTAAAGAAAGTATAGTAATAAGATATCAAGTAGTGCAGAGTATTTGGTACATGAGCTACGCTTACAGACATTGGAAAAATAATCATGGCACATGGATACCTATGGATTGTGATGTAGTGGACATCACAGAGGTAGAGGTACATATGCCCAATGGGGATATCCAATATCTTGAGGTCATAGATAGTTGGAGCTTGAAGCACATTCGAGAATACATCAATGTCATCTTTAATGATAGTGATTTTTTCTTTACACTAAATGGGAAGATAGTGAGGAGGCGGCTTGAAGGAACATCAATGCTTGAGAAATGGAAGCCTCCTTGTAACTTGTCCATTCATACTAGTATTGAATAAATGTAATAGTTTTTGAAGTGTGATGGCATTTGTACTGGCAATGAGTCTATACTTAATAAAATTAGTAGTTTTTGATGTGTGTTGTAATAGTTTTGAAAATATGATATAGTTTTTGAAGTGTGTTGTAATAGCACTTGAATAAATGTAAAAGTTTTGAAACTGTGTTGTAATAGTTTTTGTTAAGTGTGATGTCATTTGTACTAACATAAGGCCCCCTAAATTCCAAAAAAAAAACCATTATTTTGGATGGCGAGGGGAGGCGAGAGTGGAATATGATGGCAAATTATTTAGGCCAATATATTACATTGTCCAATATTTTATTACCTAAATTGTAGTCGAACCTTTAAGGTATTTAAAGAGTCTGAAGTCAACTATATAAAGGGCCATTAGGTATGACATAGCCTTTATTGTCCTCATTTCCAAGCAGCCTGCTCTTGCCATCTTCCACAAACCTCCAACAGCCACACCCTGCGAGGCATACCATTGGATTCAACATACTTAAAGTCTTTTTAAGAACCAATCTATACTTCTCATCATTACAATCTTAAGTTGACCCCATACTTGCATCCAATTAATTGATTACATTGCATGTAAGCTTGGTGGTGCATGCAAGCCTGGCTATCATTGTCCATACATTCTTAAATTGATACCACCCTTGCACACTCCCTTACACTCAACCACCTGACTCCCTAGCACACTCTCTTGCAGTTCTCAACCTTATTCCCTTTGACAAATTTTTGCACTCATCCATCTTAAACTTCTTGCAAGTGCTACTTTTACAAAATTATATGCCCTCTTTCAACCTCTATCCCCTCTCACAATGGATGCCTCTAGACAAAATGAGTTCCAAAACTTGCCATCCATTCCCTCTCCAAAGGATTCCTAGGCTGTGCCATCCAACCCCTCTACAATGGATCCCTCTAGCTCGCCATCTAGCCCCACCCCAATGGATTCATCTTGCTTAATATCCATCCCCCAATGGATCCTTTAGCTTGGCATGCAACCCCTCTCATCTTAAAATTGTGAGACATAGTCCCATTAAACTTTCTTCACCTTGAAATCGTGAGACATAGTCCCATCTTGCTTTACATGTCTAATATGTGTTCTCTTTCCAACTTCACCAAGATGACAAAAGAAGTGAACATGAAGGCTGAATATATTTCCTATCATAATTAGATCAAATGTTGCTAGCATGATTGAAAAAGCAATCAACATCACTAGAGGAAATTTGCAAGCTTGTTACATAGAGAAGGCAAGTAGGAAAAAAGAACTTTTAGATTTATTCCCTAAAGATAAGATTAGTAGTGATGGTGGAGTCAAGGCTTCAATCTTGCTGGCAAATCCTCTGGCTATTTTGAAAGAGACAAGGCATTTCTTTCTGAACATGAGAGGGCTATATGAAGTTCGGGCACATTCAAGTAGTAGTAGAGAAACTAAATGAACGTTTTTTATTTTACTCAAGCATGATTTTAAGACCTTTCTAAATAATTTGAAGAATATAAAGGACAAAATCCTTGAAAATGACATCTAAGACCGCCAAGTTGGGTTGCACATGACCTGAATATAGTCTTTTTCCAATAGGAGAAAGCAACATGATAGTGCAATGGGAGAATATCCTCAGAGAGGACATAAAGGATAAGCAGAGTTGGTATAATCCATGATAGAGGAGGTAGAAGTGAATGTTGAGATATCGAGCTCCACTCGTGATATGCCAGGGTGACCGTTGTGCATTTATGTCACTGACTTGTTAGCTACAGATGCGGTTGGTACACTGCCCATGAATAATAGCTGGATAACAGCTATCCTTATGTACTCTAGTTCATGGCTCAGTTAGTATGCCACCTTAGTTAGCTGAGTTTGGTTTGAGACCCACATATAGGGTTCTTCTATTTCTTTGTACAAGAGTTCTTTTGGCTTTCACAACTAAGAAGAGGAAAACTGTTTTCAGCCTCCACCTTTGTGTGTGTTCCCCCATTGTGCATTGAGAAAGCCGCAAGTGAGACTCCTTCCATCTCTCCCACTATCTTCACATGGTATTAGAGCTTGGTTCATGGCAAGGAGCTCAAGAAAGCAAACCAAGTTTGCGGTGCCCTGGTAAGAGAACCAGTGTTGCTTTCCTTTTTTGAGTTTGGGAGCAAATCTCTGCAGGTAGCATAGCTAGAAAGTGCAAGAGTGCATTGTCTCAGATTGAGACGCCCTTCATGGTGTGGTGAGAGGCCATTTTGAGGGCCTGTTTTGGAGGTAGAATTTCTCCACAAGCACTAAGAAAAAGGCCCTGTTTTTGCTGTGCGACCACTGCTCTGCAGGTCGATGAAAAGTTGCTGCAAAAATTGCATCGTATGCCTGTGCACAGAGATACTGGGAGTTACAAAATCATCCTTATTGCCTATTGATGCAAAATCGTCACTAGGAAGTGACTGTGTGGTCAAATACCACTTTCGTCAATTTTGGAGATTTGAGGCCATTTTTGATTCGAGGCCATTTCGGGGCCCAATTTGGAGGCGGAAGTTGTCCGCAAGCACTGAGAAAAAGGCACTATTTTTGCTATGTGACCACTGCTCTGCAGGTCGGTGAAAAGTTGCTATAGAAATTACATCGTATGCCTATGCGCAGAGATACTGGGAGTTACAGAATCATCCTTATTGCCTGTTGATGCAAAATCATCACTAGGAAGTGACTGTGTGGTCAAATACCACTTTCACCAGTTTTGCACATTTTCCTATGTGAGGAAGAAGCTGTGTTTTTTGTAGTGACAAATTATTTTGCAGTGTTCTATAATGGCATCTGATTCTCTTTCACAGATTATCACTAAAAAGCTTGACAAGAATAACTTCCAAGCATGGAAGTTTAGAATGACGAATTTCCTTATGGGAAAAGGCTATTGGGAGTCCATTACAGGAAATGAAGAAGAACCAATTCTTCCTAATGTTCCCAATCAATAGGAAATGCAGGCATTTAAAGGATGGCATGAGAGAGCCAGAAAAGTTATGTGTACTGGCTGTCTATTAGTATTTCAGATTCTATGATTGTGCATATTCAGGATGCAAGTACGCCAAAGGAGGCATGGGATACTTTGGCAAAAATATACATCACAAATACGCAAGCCAAGAAAATGTAGCTCAAGCAGGAGTTGCACAATATGCAGAGAGAAAATATGAGCATCAATGACTACCACATGAAGGTGAAGAAAATTGCAGATGCACTTGCTTCCATTGGGTCACTAGTGGAAGATGATGATCTAGTTTCTGTGACCTTGAATGGTCTAGGAAAGGATTATGCACAGTTCCAGACATCCATTGCTGTCCATGAAAAATTTCCTGATTTTGAGGATTTGTTTGCTCTTCTAATTTCTAAAGAGCACAGAAATGGTCGTGCATCTTCTTCATGAGGAACTTCAAAAGAAACTATCTTCTACTCAAATGCTGGAAGAGGTAGAGGCAGAGGTAGAGGAGGGCGATTTGGAGGCCGTGGTAGAAATCAAAATATGGAGTAAACTTAAGAAAACTAGTCCTTTGGAGGAGGACATGGTAACTCTAGAGGCAGGGGGAGCCAAAGAGGTCGTGGTGGATGGCAGAGAGGCCAAAATGCAAACAGCAATGTTGAATGCTACTATTGTGGTAAAATGGGTCATATGGCTAAAGACTGCTATAAAAAGCAGAATGACATTATGAATGGAAAATTGCAGCAAGGCAATTATGCATCTTCTAGTAGACAGGGTGATTACAGAATGAGCATCTATTTATGGTGCAGCACATGACCAATTCTGTGACAAGTGCAGGAAGAAAGAAATGATGTGTGGTATGTTGACTCAGGTGCATCAAACCACATGACAGGTCATGCAGAATGGATGCAGGATGTAAGGAAAATGGATAGACTAGGATTTGTGGAGACTGGTGATGATACTACACATCCTATTGTGCAAATTGGTAAAATTCCTTTATCTATGTAGCATGGGAAAAAGAAATACCTGTCTGATGTATTTCATGTCCCAAATATCACCAAGAACCTAGTTTCTGTTGGTCAAATGGTTGAGCAGGGCTTGCACATCAGATTTAATCCTCATGGATGCTTTGTTGAGGATATGAAAAATAACGGTCGCTTGATAGCAAAAGGAAAGAAGAAGGGCAGGATGTTTACGTTGGATGCGGACATGCTTGAATTGAGTGCAGCAATGTTTGCACATGGGACAGGTGTAGTTGCAGATATTGATATCTGGCATAAAAGCATTGGTCATGTTAATGTACAGTGACTTAAATCAATGCAGGCCCAAAACATTGTTGTAGGATTGCCTAAATTCAAGGTTGCAGAAATGCATAAGGTATGTGAAGTGTGTCAATTTGGAAAACAGGCAAGGAAACCAGTTCCTAGACATGTTCAAGAGAGTAAGAAGCCATTGGAATTAATCCACTCTGATGTGTGGACTACTAAAGCTGCATCTATTGGAGGCTGTCATTATTTTTTCACTTTTATTGATGACTACAGCAGAAAAGTTTGGGTGTATTTTATGAAAAAGAAAAGTGAAGTGTTTGGGCATTTCAAAGCTTTTAAAGCTATGCTTGAAAAAGAAACAGGCCTGCAAATAAAATGCGTAAGGTCAGATGGAGGGGGAGAGTACCTCTCAAATGAGTTTGCAAGGTTCCTGCAAGAGCATGGCATAAAGCAGCAATATTCATGCAGTCATACCCCATAGCAAAATGGACTTGTAGAAAGGAAAAACATGCATATTGGAGAAGTATCTCGGGCCATGCTAAATGAAAAAGACCTACCAGATTATTATTGGGCTCTGAAGCAATTGCTATAGCAGTTTACATAATGAACAAGACTCCTATTGTAGCAATACATGGCATGACGCCAGAGGAGATGTATACTGATAGGAAACCAAATATTTCTCATTTGAAAATTTTTGGTTGCATTGCCTATGTTCATGTGCCAGATGAGTTGAGGTCCAAGTTGGATCCAAAAGCTAAGAAGTGCATCTTTATCGGTTATTCTCTATAGCAGAAAGGGTATAGATGCTATAACCCTTCTACTCGTAAGTTTACAGTGAACAAAGATGTTGTTTTTGATGAGATGAGCAGCTGGTATAAACCAGTAAATGTGATTGATGATATAGATGCACAAAATGGTAATGCTGCATAGAATTCATAGTAGCAATCACAAAATATTAGTGGACCTGCAGTGTCCTCTAGCAGTGGTTCACATACTTCGCCATGGACAAGCAGATTGAGATCAGGAGAATCTCCTCAAAGCAATGCAAATAGTGGTATGCAGTATCACGAAAAGGAAAAGAGAAGGTAGATCAGCCCATGTTTGATGTAAATGTAGGTCACTCTTATGTGGATGGTGAATCCAGTGGCTCAGAACAGAGCATTGATAATGAGTTGGGTATTCCTTCTGTTGTTACACCTGGAGAAAGGAAGACCAAGGATGTTTTAAGAGCACCTGGAAGTGAGCCTACTTTGCGCAAGTCTACCAGAGCTAGGTATCCTGTGGATAGGCTGAAATATGATGGATTTATAGCCACTCACTATGCCTATATGGTCAAAGTGATACATGAACTAGAACCCACTTCTTTTGAGCAAGCCATGGGAAAAGAAAAATGGGAGAAAGCCATGGATGCCTTGTAATCAAATGCTACATGGGAATTGGTGCCTTTGCATAAAGACAAGAATGCAATTGGCTATAAATGGGTTTATAAGGTGAAGTACAATGCAGATGGTTTTGTGAATAGATACAAGGCAAGATTAGTTGTCAAGGGGAATGCATAGACATATGGCATTGATTATGAAGAAACATTCAGTCCGGTTGCAAGGATGGCAACCATAAGAGCAGTCATTGCTATGGCTGCATCAAAGGGATGGTCTTTACATCAGATGGATGTAAAGAATGCCTTCTTGCATGGTGATTTGCAAGAAGAGGTCTTTATGGAGTAGCCACCAGGTTAAGTTCATGTTATTCATCCTGAGTTTGTTTGCAAGTTGAAGAAAGCCTTGTATGGCTTGAAGCAAGCACCTAGAGCATGGTCTGACAAGATAGGACAATATCTTGTCACTATTGGCTTTCAGATTTCCAAGGTAGATTTCTCACTTTATGTGAGAAAAACAGAGAAAGGTATTATGCTGCTTGTCATTTATGTTGATGATTTGATCATCACAGGTGATAGTGATGAAGATATCCTTCATGTGAAAATGCTATTGAAGCAGAAGTTTGAGATGAAGGATTTGGGAGAGCTCCGTTATTTCTTGGGCATTGAGGTGATTAGATCACCAAGTGGGATACGGCTCTTGCAGAGGCAGTATGGATTGGACATGCTATCCAAATATGGGATGATAGGCTATAAGCCTATTTCAGTTCCTTTGGGGCAGAATGTGAAGTTGAGCGCAGATGCAGGTGAGCTTCTGGAAGACCCTACTATGTACAAGTGCATAGTAGGAAGTTTGATTTATATGACTATTACCAGGCCAGATTTGAGCTATGCTGTTGGATTGGTAAGTTAGTTTATGCAGGCTCCAAGGAAACTGCATTTGGATGCGGCTAGATGCATACTCAGGTATGTGAAGTCCACATTGCAGTATGGACTATTTTATGAGGCTGGGGTTTAGATACAGTTGCATGGATACACTGATGCTGATTGGGCTGGTAGTATTTTTGATAGACGATCTACCAGTGGATATGTATTCTCTTTTGGGAGTGCTGTAGTCACTTGGAGCAGCAAGAAACAGCCTACAGTTGCCTTGTTGAGCACAGAGGCTGAGTATAGTGGTGCAACAATGGCTTCATGTGAGGTAGCTTGGTTGCATAAGCTACTTTATGATATGCATCAGTCTACAGATGGGCCAGTTGTCATTTATTGTGACAACATGATCAGTATACACTTGGCAAATAACCCAGTCTATCATGCTAGAACAAAGCACATTGAGGTACATTATCACTATGTGCGAGAGAAGGTTTTACTAGGTCTTATTGATCTAGTTTATGTCAGCACAGAGGATTAGGTAGCTGACATATTCATGAAGGCATTGGGCGTAGAGAAGCTGCGCAAGTTCAGAGACCTGCTTGGTGTGCAGGAATTGTCATTGAGCTCAAGGGGGAGTGTTGAGATATCAAGCTCCACTCGTGATAAGCCAGAGTGACTCTTGTGCATTTATGTTACTGACTTGTTAGCTGTAGATGCGGTTGGTACACTGCCCATGAATAATAGCTGGATGACAACTATCCTTATGTACTCTAGTTCGTGGCTCAGTTAGTATGCCACCTTATTTAGCTGAGTTTGGATTGAGACCCACATATACGGTTCTTCTATTTCTTTGTACAACAAGAGTTCTTTTGGTTTTCACAACTAAGAAGAGGAAAACTGCTTTCAGCCTCCACCTTTGTGCGTATTCCCCCATTGTGTATGTGAGAAAGCCACAAGTGAGACTCCTTCCTTCTCTCCCACTATCTTCACAATGAAGACTATGCACAAGCACAAGGGCATGCTAAGGCCACTAACCAAAGCAAGAGAAGCTTTAAAAATGACCAAGAAGGAAAGGAAGATAATAGAAGAGAAGATCTAGAGACAAGTCAAGTACCTACCTCAATAGCTTGAAGACACCAGAATGAATTAGAAATAAGAAGAGCCGATCTAGAAAAAATGAAAGAACAATTTGATGCTGAGTATGCAACAAATAAATTTCTTTTCAATTCTCTACAGGTTGCAGAACACATGGAACATTGAGAGATGATATTATAGCTTAACTGAGAAGGGAGAATGCACACACTGTGGTAGTGATGCAAGAGCTATAAGAGAGCATTAAAGCCAAGAAGGATGTAGCTCAAGAAGATAGCAAGAATGGCTTCTTCCACATGCTGGTCAAGTGGCTTCTGTTGTACATCCTCCTGATGCCTTGACTCCTCTGTGGGATTGAGATTGACCTACTTCAATCGCACTGCCTCCTCGTGCCTCAGCTCGGGCTCTTGCTACTTTGATGTCTCTGCCTCCTCATGCATGGGATTGGGCTCATGCTACTTTGATGTCTCTACCTCCTCATGCATGAGCTTAGTCTTTTTTGCTAGCTCTACCTGGAAAGGATCAACTTTTGCTTCTCCTTCCACATCCTTTAAGAATTGTTCCAGTAAGTCATCAACACCAACACCTTCTAGAATATCTTCTAGATTGCTAGCAACAAGGACATTTTTGTTGGTCTCCTCAACCTCTTGTTCAACTCAGAGATCTTCAAGGCCTTTTGAGCCCTCTCCTATGTGGAATGTTTGCTCTGGTACTGGAGAAGGGGAAGAGACCTCCAGCAGTTTCAAAACTGTCTTCACTCTGAAGCTATTTATATATTCAGAGCCAAAACTATCCTCTTTCATCTGCAATAAAAAACAAAGTATTTTTTCAATATTCTTTATACCAATGCATTGAATTTGGAACTTCTTAAACACAACAAAGGTGCTTACAAATCTTATTAGAGTTCTCCATCCACAAGAGAAAGGATCCTGTTGTTGTAGCGTCTGTTTTATCAAAGTAGAATACTAATATGTATCTTGGACTAAGAAGAGTGTCAAAATAAGAGAGAGATATAGATTAAGTGACAATGATTACTATACCTGCAATGACATTGGTTGAATTGAATATAACATCTTTAAATTTAGATCACGGAGGTCTAGTACATCCATTAGTCTTTTCAAGTAGCTACAATGGGAATGAAGGTTGTGCGAATGCATACTATTAAACTAAATTGGGCAACAAAATGTAAAATTAATACTTCTGCATGTAAAGGCGACATGGCTGATTTTTCAAGAGAAAAGATAGAAAACACGTTTTGTAGCAAAAACATGTGGAAGACTGACTTACAATTCTAAATCCTGGTGGGTTCCTTTTAAGGATTTGAAGGTATAACATAACTTTTGTCATATGTCTATATGCACCAAGCTCTTGTTATTGCTACAAGAAAAACAACAAGCATGAGGGGATTAGACCAAGAGGGTGACAATAGAGTTTGAACATACCAAGAGTTTGTCAATAGAGGGTATTAAACACCTATTTCATTAATTTTGGACTTTTTCTATTGTTTTTGGACGAAGCCCAAAAATCCTTCCCAAATGAAAAGTTTACTTTGTGAAAATATCCTTCCCAAATCAAAATTTTACTTTCTAAAAATATTCTTCCCAAATCAAAAGTTCACTTTGTGGCACTATCATATTCACATAAAAATCCTGTTTTTTCAATCTATACTTTTGCATCAACATGCAAGAATTTGAAATAATCCTATTTTAGAAATTCTAGCTATACCTAAGTTATTTGTTAATTTAATTATTTTTAATATTTTTCCTTGATGTGATAAATTTATAAATCCATGAAAGGAGACTTAAATATTTCATGTAAATAACATTGTCACTCGCATGTATGCACAAAATTTTTAAAACTTTTAATAAATAGAAAAAAGACATGATGCCATAAGACCCAAGTTTTGTATTGAACCAAAGAATTATAATAGCAATTATAGCTATCATTATATGTTTACATTGAGAGACGTTGCTCTCTACTGGAGTCTTTGTATCCAAAATGATATAGATTAAACATATGTTTACAATTTAAATTGTTGCTCTTAAAGAGCCTCAATTCGTGCCATCCGCATAATTTGACTCCCCATTATCTTATTGCTCAATGTCACGACAGTCCCTTGCCAGGTTCCATCTGCATTAACTCCCACTTGTCTTGCCAAGCCTTGCCCCTTGGGTGCATTGACTCCCCATTGTCTTATTGCTCAATGTGACAGTCCCTTGCCAAGTGCCATCTGCATTAACTCCCTATTGTCTTGCCAAGCCTTGACCCTTGGGTGACATCCAGTGCATATTTTGACTCTCATTTGACATAGGAGGTGATGACTCTGATTATAATTGTCAATTGGCTTCTTGCCTAGTGCCCAAATAAAATCCTTCAATGGACTTCAATACAAAGCTTTAATCATGGACATTCTTCATTTGCGCTGTCTCCTTCTACTTCCTCCATGGCGAGCATCCTTAAAAATTCGTGTATATGCAAAATACTTTGCTGTGGTATTTTTATTTTTCCTTCTACCTCATATCACATGCGCTTCTTTGATTTCTTTGCCCTTGAATGCCAAGACACTATGATTGTCTCCGTCGAAACTTGTGAGACCGCTTCATCATTTGGGACCCACTCCTTCATTATACAATTAGTATACAATGTGTTGTTATCCATATTCTCCTTCCTGCCCTTTGGCTCATACCATACCACTGTAAATGTTGTAGCTCTCCCTTGGTCATCTCTTTGCACATCAACTACTTTTGCAACCCAAAACTTCACATTCTCATATTCATCATCCGATGGCTGAACCACAACAAAACAATCGACCTCTATATCTACTTGTGGCATAAACTCTCTCTTCTTCGGTCCACAATATGGATGTGGGAGTAATGATACAAATTCATTTTCAAAGACTGGAGCTGGGCGCAAATCGTTATGAACATTTGGCCAAAACATATTGCATTCTTCCTTGACATCCTTTGAGCCTCGCATTCTCTCAAGGTCCTTTATTAAATTTCGTGTCTTGTTAATTATAGTGTTATTGTGTTCTCTCCAAGTAGGCTTCGAATCAGGATATCTCCGGAGCATTTCCTCTTTGTATGTAATAAATGCTTTTAATCCTTCTATTTCACAGTTAGACCTCTCATTGAATTCTTGTATAGGAGCCCATGTTGGATACCTTTCCTTGCTGGGAGTTGAAGTTAAGAGACTGTAAGGTTCTTCAGGTTCCCATTTTGTATCATGAGAATACTGTTGCCATTGCATTACGGGTTTTTCATCTTTAAAAAAAAAACGAAAGTAGTGTGGATTGGTATGACCTGTCAATGCATCACCACCCGTTTGTATGAAAGGTAGAATGAAGCTCTTCTAATCATACATTCTTTCGAGCCTCTCACATACTGTACTTTCCTTATGACCACCAACTTGTCTGCCACATCTTCTTAACAAGTCATCTATTGTCTCCACATCCTTGCATTTAAGCTCTCTTGATACTGTGCTAAAAACTTGATCGATATCCTCATGTGTATGCCCAACATACAAAAATCCACATTCGACCTCATTGAAGATTCGATGAGCAACTAGCATGGAGCAGAATGCAAACATGAGTATATTCTTATTTTCTCGCCAGCAATTATCAGCTTGTATTCTCAAAGTCGGTGGTAGGCGACCTTTTTCTGCATGTACATTGCGAATTGCCTTCATAATAGATGTTATAACTTGATTGCTATCATGTAGATGCAAGGAATCAATCCATATATCTACAAAGAACTTAATTCCATGCACTAACACTCCACATAGATGTGTCTTTAGAAAGTGCTTTCCTTGTATTTTAGGTGGAGTGGCAACAAACAAGGCAATGTTGTTGTATTTTGATCCATGCCATCTACAATAAGGCACATGTAGTCATCGGGATGCAAAATAGCTTGCTCCTTCCAAAATGCATATTTTTGTCTGGAATGTCAAATAAGGTCATGATGAGATTTTTGATTTTTTTTGTATAATTCCCTTTGATTTGGACATGTTGCACTCTCAATCGCTCGCTTTAAATCATCACAGACATTGCACTTTGACATATTTTGCCTCCTTGGGATTTTAACATATCCAAAGTTCTTCTTCCAAAGAGTATACAAAGTATGAGAAGAAACTATGGCATCCCCTCTTTGCCTTTGCTTTTCTACAATAGAGTCAAATACTTTGAGCTTTGTCAAGCCCATTGGAAGGTGCATTTCAATGATCGCATCACCGTTAGGGAGTTTGGTAGATATATGGGGTTGAGGTAAAGCATTCATGAATGAAGTCTTGCAAAATTGCTGCTGCCCTGACAGTTGAGATTCTTGATTTGGACCTTCCTCTATTACCGTGAATGCTAAATTTATTGCCGCCCTTTGCCTTGGTGACTAAATCCCAATATGTACCATGGGATAATCCAGTAATATTGTGATATGCCTTATTGCAAATCTTTTTTCCATTTATGAGAGGTTTTACCTTTTGTCTTGAACTTAACCTTTTATTGCCATTCTGAAGAAAGAGAGAGAGTTGTGAGAAGGTATTCATTTCTTTCGCTTCCTCTTCTTTGCAACACGTGTCCTCTACATTCCCTGATGTCTGCAAGATCAATGAAGGGCATACATCTTCGCTTGTAACATAGATATCCCAATGCATTTAACATGTTCTCCTCCTTCATTACTCTCTTCCTCTTTGGTTGCTTTTGTGGATCTACCTAGATTCGCTTTCTCTTCATGCATATGTATGACCATTTTCGTTCCTCGTGCACGTTGTTATCTGTATTTATGCACTTCTTCTCCTCACATTTGTTTGTAACCAAGCATCCATGATTGGTCATTGCATCCTTGGCCATATCACAATCAAAGTTAAATATTGAATAATCCTCTGTTGATCTCATCCTCATTTTTAACATACTCTTAGGACCATTCAATGAATTCAATATTCTACGAGAGTATTGAGAACCTTGAAGCTCTTCCACTCCTGAGAGAACATCGCTCATTGGGACATCTTGCATGGCTTTCACAAATCCACAAGCTTGATTGACACCAGGTTTGTTTATATGCATGAACTCATCCACACTTGACAAGACACTGCTATTGAAACCTTTGCCCTTCTCACTGTGCAAGAATTCATCCACCCCAGATAAAGCTTCACCTCTAAAATCATTTTGTTTCTCGGAACCATTGAACTCATCCACTCTAGATAAGATGTCACTTCTATAATTGAGTACATTGAAATCATCCACATTTGAAGTGATAGAGCCTGGCACATGGGCACGCTTTTTAGGTCCTTTGATATTGTAGTATACCTTGTCTTTATCATTGAAAACCACATGCCTCTTTCTCATGTTTAAAAATTGCATGCTCCATCTCATATTCTTGCCTACCTCATAGTAGGGATCACATAAGGATGTTATGTTATCAACCATACCATCATCAGTGACTTTTAGAATCCTCATCTGTGTAAATGACCATTGCTCCACTTGTTCAAATCCCAATACTTTACCTTCTGCTGCAGTATTATTTGCAAATGATCTCATTTGTAAAATGTCCCCTATAGTAAAATCCAAGGTGGTGCACTTTGTATTCTTGATAATGTCTATTGCATAAGTCTCATCGTTTTCCCATGCTATAAATGATTTGTTGGATGTATTGTAGGGCATAACATCTCCAAGTGTTTCCATATCTCCACATTTATACTTTAGCTCAACATGTGCGCTAAGAATCTTTGATACACTAACTGCCACCTTATCTTCGCCAAGTCTTCGAAAGTGGCAAACTGAATTGGGATCACTATCATGGATTGTAGCAAATGCAACTACTTCTCTTTTGCTACATAAAATCACATCCATCCCTGGAACAAAATCTATAGCCATCTCCTTTGTGAGAGTCCTTTGCAAGCAAGCTGCAGTAGCAACAATTACATAAATATTAGTCTCTTTTTAATAATCTACTCATTTATTATAATTTTTAATTAGTACTTAATTTATTGGAGAAGTTATCCGATCAAGTACTCATTAGATGGACATGCCACTTTGTATGCAACTCAATAACATCTATGTTGGGGTGAGTGCAAAGTATTATGCCCATCGTCTATGCTTTACATGTATATCACGCAGTAAACACCATTTGTGCCTTAGATTCAAACAAGTACTTCTCAGATGGGGGCTCCACTTTGCATGCAAGTCCGTTTCAACTAGGTTGAGGTGCATGCAAATTATTGTGACCATCAGATATGCTTTGCATGGTCGATCACGCATTATACACCGTTTTTCCCTAGTGATATGCACATCCATAAAAAAACATGCCCTTAGGTGTGTTATCCAACCAAGTACTTATCTGATGGGTGTGCCTCTTTGAGAACATGTCAATACCACCTAGATTGAGGCATAGGAAAAGTATTCTGTCCATCGGATATCTTTTGCATTGTCGATAAAAAAACATGATGCTAGGTATGTTATCCGATCAAGTACTTATGCGATGGGCACGTCAATTTGCATGTAAGTGAAATCCACCTAGTTGAAGGTGTGTGCAAATTATTGTGCCCATTGGATATGTTTTGCATTGCCGATCAAGCATAAAATACCGTTTTTGCCTTAGTGTCATGCACATCCGTAAAAAAACATGCTGCTAGGTATGTTATTCGATCAAGTACTTATGGAATGGGTGCTCCACTTTGCACGCAAGTCTGTTTCAGCTAGGTTGAGGTGCGTGCAAAGTATTGTGACCATCGGATATGCTTTGCATGGTCGATCACGCATTATCCACCATTTTTCCCATAGTGATATGCACATCCGCAAAAAAACACACCCTTAGGTATGTTATCTAACCAAGTACTTATCGGATAGGTGTGCCTCTTTGATAACATTTCAATACCACCTAGGTTGAGGCATAGGAAAATTATTGTGCCCATCGGATATCCTTTGCATGGTCGATCGAGCATTAAATACTATTTTTGCTCTAGTGTCATGCACATCCGTAAAAAAACATGCTGCTAGGTATGTTATCCGATCAAGTACTTATGGGATGGGCGCCCCACTTTGCATGTAAGTTAATTCCACCTAGTTGAAGGTGTGTGCAAAGTATTGTGCCCTTCGGATGTGCTTTGCATTGTCCTAGGTGTGTTATTCAAACAAGTACTTCTCAGATGGGGGCTCCACTTTGCATGCAAGTCCATTTCAACAAGTTTGAGGTGCGTGCAAAGTATTGTGACCATCGGATATGCTTTGCATGGTCGATCACCTATGATACACCATTTTTCCCCTAGTGATATGCACATCCGTAAAAAAATAGGCCCTTAGGTGTGTTATCCAACCAAGTACTTATTTGATGGGTGTACCTCTTTGAGAACATGTCAATACCACCTAGGTTGAGGCATAGGAAAAGTATTGTGCCCATCGGATATCCTTTGCATGGTCAATCGAGCATTAAATACTATTTTTGCTCTAGTGTCATGCACATCCATAAAAAGACACGATGCTAGGTATGTTATCTGATCAAGTACTTATGGGATGCGCACGCCGCTTTGCATGTAAGTCAATTCC
The DNA here is from genome assembly GCF_047967505.1 of Dipteris shenzhenensis. Classification (NCBI taxonomy): domain Eukaryota; kingdom Viridiplantae; phylum Streptophyta; class Polypodiopsida; order Gleicheniales; family Dipteridaceae; genus Dipteris; species Dipteris shenzhenensis. Next base: position 17,626,471 of record NC_141596.1, read on the forward strand.
ACCTAGTTGAAGGTGTGTGCAAAGTATTGTGCCCATCGGATATGCTTTGCATTGTCGATCAAGCGTAAAACACTGTTTTTGCTTTAGTGTTATGCACACCATAAAAAAACATGTCCTAGGTGTGTTATTCAAACAAGTACTTCTTAGATGGGGGCTCGACTTTGCACACAAGTAGGTTTTAACTAGGTTGAGGTTAATTCAAAGTATTGTGACCATCGGATATGCTTTGCATGGCTGATCACGCATTATACACCGTTTTTTCCCTAGTGATATGCACATCCGGAAAAAAACACGACCTTAGGTGTGTTATCTGACCAAGTACTTATCAGATGGGTGTGCCTATTTGAAAACATGTCAATGCCACCTAGGTTGAGGTGTAGGAAAATTATTGTGTCCATCGGATATGCTTTGCATGGTTGATCGAGCATTAAATACCATTTTTGCCTTGGTGTCATGCACATCCGTAAAAAAACATGCTACTAGGTATGTTATGATTTATCCGATCAAGTACTTATGAGATGGGCATGCCACTTTACATGTAAGTCAGTTCCACCTAGTTTAAGGTGTGTACAAAGTATTATGCCCATCAGATATGCTTTGCATTACCGATGAAGCATAAAACACCATTTTTGCTCTAGTGTAATGCACAACCATAAAAAAACACGATCCTAGGTGTGTTATTCAATCAAGTACTTATCGGATGGGGGATCCACTTTGCACGCAAGTATCTTTCAACTAGGTTGAGGTGTGTGCAAAGTATTGTAACCATTGTATATGCTTTGCATGGTTGATCACGCATTGTACACTGTTTTCCCCCTAGTGATATGCACATCCGCAAAAAAACACGCCCTTAGGTGTGTTATCTGACCATGTACTTATTGGATGGGTGTGCCTGTTTGAAAACATGTCAATACCACCTAGGTTGAGGGGTAGGAAAAGTATTGTGCCCATTGGATATGCTTTGCATGGTCGATCGAGCATTAAATACCATTTTTGCCTTGGTGTCATGCACATCTGAAAAAACACGCTGCTAGGTATGTTATTCGATCAAGTACTTATGGGATGGGTGCACCACTTTGCATGTAAGTCAATTCCACCTAGTTGAAGGTGTGTGCAAAGTATTTTGCCCATCGGATATGCTTTGCATTGTTGATCAAGCATAAAACACCATTTTTGCCTTAGTGTCATGCACAACCATAAAGAAACATGGTCCTAGGTGTGTTATTCAAACAAGTACTTCTCAGATGGGAGCTCCACTTTGCATGCAAGTGCGTTTCAACTAGTTTGAGGTGCATGCAAAGTATTGTGACCATCGGATATGCTTTGCATGGTCCATCACGCATTATACACCATTTTTCCCCTAGTGATATGCACATCCATAAAAAACACGCCCTTAGGTGTGTTATCCAACCAAGTACTTATCTGATCGGTGTGCCTCTTTGAAAACATGTTAATACCACCTAGGTTGAGGCATAGGAAAAGTATTGTGCCCATCGGATATCCTTTGCATTGTCGATCGAGCATTAAATACCACTTTTGCTCTGGTGTCATGCACATTCATAAAAAAACACGCTGCTAGGTATGTTATCCGATCAAGTACTTATGGGATGGATGCGCCACTTTGCATGTAAGTTGATTCCACCTAGTTGAAGGTGTGTGCAAAGTATTGTGCCCATCGGATATGCTTTGCATTGTCGATCAAGCATAAAACACCGTTTTTGCCTTAGTGTTATGCACAATCATAAAAAAACACGGTCCTAGGTGTGTTATTCAAGTACTTCTCAGATAGGAGCTCCACTTTGCATGCAAGTCTGTTTCAGCTAGGTTGAGGTGCATGCAAAGTATTGTGACCATCGGATATGCTTTGCATGGTCAATCACGCATTATCCACCGTTTTTCCTCTAGTGATATGTACATCCACAAAAAAACACACCCTTAGGTATGTTATTTGACCAAGTACTTATCGGATGGGTGTGCATCTTTGATAACATTTCAATACCAACTAGGTTGAGGTGTAGGATAATTTTTGTGCCCATTGGATATCCTTTGCATGGTCGATCGAGCATTAAATACTATTTTTGCTCTAGTGTCATGCACATCCGTAAAAAAACACGCTGCTAGGTATGTTATCCGATCAAGCACTTATGGGATGGGTGTGCCACTTTGCATGTAAGTCAATTCCACCTAGTTGAAGGTGTGTGCAAAGTATTGTGCCCATTAGATATGATTGCATTGTCTGTCAATCATAAAACATCGTTTTTGCCTTAGTGTCATGCACAACCATAAAGAAACATGGTCCTAGGTGTGTTATTCAAACAAGTACTTATCAGATGGGGGCTCTACTTTGTATGCAAGTCCTTTTTAACTAGGTTGACGTGCATGCAAAGTATTGTCACCATCAGATATGCTTTGCATGGTCGATCACGCATTATACAACGTTTTTCCTGTAGTGATATGCACATCCGCAAAAAACATGCCCTTAGGTATGTTATCTGACCAAGTACTTATCAGATGGGTGTGCCCCTTTGAGAACATTTTAATACCACCTAGGTTAAGGCGTAGGAAAAGTATTGTGCCCATCGAATATCCTTTGCATGGTCGATCGAGCATTAAATACCATTTTTGCCTTAGTGTCATGCACATCCGTAAAAAAACATGCTGCTAGGTGTGTTATCCAATCAAGTACTTATGCGATGGGAATGCCACTTTGCATGTAAGTCAATTCCACCTAGTTGAAGGTGTGTGCAAAGTATTGTGCCCATTAGATATGCTTGCATTGTCTGTCAATCATAAAACACCGTTTTTGCCTTAGTGTCATGCACAACCATAAAGAAACATGGTCCTAGGTGTGTTATTCAAACAAGTACTTATCAGATGGGGGCTCCACTTTGTATGCAAGTCCTTTTTAACTAGGTTGACGTGCATGCAAAGTATTGTCACCATCAGATATGCTTTGCATGGTCGATCACGCATTATACAACGTTTTTCCTGTAGTGATATGCACATCTGCAAAAAACATGCCCTTAGGTATGTTATCTGACCAAGTACTTATCAGATGGGTGTGCCCCTTTGAGAACATTTCAATACCACCTAGGTTAAGGTGTAGGAAAAGTATTGTGCCCATCGAATATCCTTTGCATGGTCGATCGAGCATTAAATACCATTTTTGCCTTAGTGTCATGCACATCCGTAAAAAAACATGCTGCTAGGTGTGTTATCCAATCAAGTACTTATGCGATGGGAATGCCACTTTGCATGTAAGTCAATTCCACCTAGTTGAAGGTGTGTGCAAAGTATTGTGCCCATCGGATATGCTTTGCATTGTCGATCAAGCATAAAACACAGTTTTTGCCTTAGTGTTATGCACAACCATAAAAAAACATGGTCCTAGGTGTGTTAATCAAACAAGTACTTATCGGATGGGGGCTCCACTTTGCACGCAAGTCTGTTTCAACTAGATTGAGATGCGTGCAAAGTATTGTCACCATTCGATATGCTCTGCATGGTCGATTAAAGGCTGCATCAAACCTAAGGATGGTTGTAATGACTTTGACACTAATCTCTTTCTTAGGATTCAATAGGATTAAAATCTCTTCTTCACCAAATTCAAAAAAATGAGGTTGTTGTCGAATTAACAACATAGCAGTGAATGAAATTCCAATCTGCTACAATAGAGTCATATTTTCATGACTCATCTTATTGAGAGAGTAGTCTACATCGTATTCTTCTTGACTTGCTATGTCTTCTACATCCTCCTTCTGCTATAAAAATATAAAAAAGTTATAAGATGTACACATCCCAAATAAAGGCTTAAACAAGCATAGAAATATAAAGATAAGATTTCATACATGCTGCAATGTAGTCATATTTTTAGGTTGTTCCCCAACATTAATAATGGTTTTTTCATTAGACTGCATAGAAGTATACAGATAAGGTTTCATACATGCTTTCATTAGAGTGAGTCTCTCCTCCTCTTGGAGGAAAAATTTAAAAAGTTATGAGATTTACACATCCCAAATAAAAATAAAGGTTTAAATAATCATAGAAGTATAAAGATAGCATGATTTCATTAGACTCAGTCTCTTCTCCTCTTGGAGGAAAATATAAAAAAGTTATGAGATTTACACATCCCAATTAAAGGCTTGAACAAGCATACAAGTATAAAGATAAGGTTTTATACATGCTGCAATGTAGTCATATTTTCAGCTTGTTTCTCAATTTTCTCAATGGTAGCAATTAGACGCTGAATACTCTCAGCCTGAAACACTAGTAGATCGGCTTCTGTATATGATTCCATTTTGACTGGTAACTCCAAATCAAAAATCTCTCTAAGAAACAACATGCAGTTGTAGGCAACTCTCCACCCACAGTTGTGCCCATCTTTTTGCTCCACTAGTAGACGTCATTTGAATTCTACTTGGTCTTGTTGCTCCGTGGTTGTTCTAACAGCAGATACTAGCCGAAATGCAGCATTGTCCATCATGACATATTAAATATATTAATATGTCATGATCATAAGATACAAAATAAGAAAGTAACAAAAATATTAAGAGAATAATTACCTTGGGGAGTTGGCATGATAGCCTTCCATTGAATTCACAAACCACAAATGGTTGACTTCAAGGTCCCAAGTGATCAGACTCCAATGTGAGCTACACAACCAGATTAAAAATGATTATTGTTTTACACAAACTTGCCAAAGAAATAGTAAAAATAAGGTTGGAGTTGATACTTACTCCTCATGATAAGGCATAAAGATGACTTGCACCCCATCTAAATTCAAAGGGCTTAACCAGGTACAAACATCTTCTATAGTCTTTTGAGGAGAGCTAAGAATAGAAGAAAGGAGAGCATCGAGCATGTAGACACAATTCTGCACTGCACTAGGAAGCTGAGAAATAGCTACACTACACCAAGAAATAAACAAACGTTAGCTCATAGAATTGATTTGCATTCCGCACTAGGAAACTGAGATATAACTACACTGTAAACAAATAAACAAATGTTAGCTCATTGAAGTAGCAACAAATAAACAAACGTTACTTGAGAATGGCCAGGATAACATTGTCATTAACCTCTTTTAAAGGATTGGAGAGGATTGAAACCTCCTCTCTACCAAAGCTCAAATACTGAGGTTCTCGTTTCAAAACGATCCTAACTTTAAATGAGCTTTCCATTTTATCCAATGCAGCTAAATTTACAGAATGGGTCTCTGTCATAGCTTGTATTCTATGTTTGCGGTCATTTTGCTTTTCCATGGTGTCTTTAAAGCTCTTGTGCTCATGGGATTCTTCAATCAAATTTAGAGGTGGTTGCATTGCTGAAGTAGAAGGGAGTGCCTCCATATTGACTTCATCCATTTCTTCTCCCTCTATTGCCTGTAAACAAATATGAGAGATTAGATTCATTATCTTTAAATTTAAATCTTATTTAAAAAATTATATTTAGTTGAGAAATAGAGAGTTCATACCGCTAAGTATTGTCGTAGTGGTCTTTTTACATAACCTTGCGAGCCATAATTATCAAAGAAGGCATCATCATCTTTCTCTTCATCCACCAACCTCTCTCTAAATGGGTCATGTAAGTCCATCTTTTCATCATCATCAACTGGGACATTATGATCTTCAAGGTCATCATCCATCTCATCAGTCTCCTTGTGCTCTACCTCTTTTTCATAGCCTGTGGTTAGATCTGCTTGAAGCTGAAAATAAGCCATGAAATGCTTGTTTTCAATAATATTTGTGGAGTAAAAGGTCTTATTTAATAGCATGTTATGAGTGTTAAACTGCATGTGAGCAAAGGGACTAACAACGATTAGGAACTAGTTAGAAAAATTTGAGCATGGCTTCGATTGGCAACTTGGAGAATTGTCTCTCCTCTAAGGCAATCTAATCTATGCTAAACTATGCTAAACCAACTGTCGAAGCGAAGAAAAGCAATAAATAATTTCTTTTTCTGTGTTCATTTTAATGTGTTGCGGTTTAAGAGGCTTAAATATGCAAAAGAAGGGGTTTTGATGTAGAGGCTAAACTTGCATGTGAGAGAAATGAAGAACAAGTATCTAAAGAAAAGTTAACATTTTTCAATTTAAAAGAGGAATATATATATAAATATTATCTCACCTTCAAAACAACCCATAAATTCACTCTTTTATAATTTTTTAAAAGTATAATATAAAACATGTAAATATATAAAACTCTCTCTTTCTTCTGAACTTTCTCTCTCTCTCTCTCTCTCTCTCTCTCTCTCTCTCTCTCTCTCTCTCCTCCTAATTCTCTCTGTAGCCATAGTCAAGACACCTCATTCTCTCTCTTTCTCTGACAACTCTTATGTCTTTCCCTCTTTGTCCTCATCCCACTCATTCTCTCTCTTAGTTTATCTCAAGTCTCTCTTTCTCTCCCTCCCATGGCGGCTAGGATTTATCATTCTCTCTCTTCATCTCTCTCTCTCTCCCTAGGATTTGTAATTATTTCTCTCTCTCTCTCTCTCTAGAGATTTATTATTCTCTCTCTCTCTCTCTCCTCTTCTCTCTCTCTCCCTCTCTCTCTCTCTCTCTCTCTTACCCTCTCTACCTCGCTCCCTCTATCCTCTTGGCTGCTAGGATTTGTCATTCTTTCCCTCTCTATGTCTCTCTCTCTCTCTCTCTAAATTCTCTCTCTTAATCTCTCCCTGCCTTCCTCCCTCCCTCCCTCCCTCCCTCTCTCCCTTTCTCTCTCTCCTCTGTCCCTCTTCTCACTCTTAATCTCTCTTTCTCTCCCTCCCGTCTTCTCTCTCATTTCTCATTCTCTCTCTCTCTCTCTCTCCCTCTCTCCCTCCCTCCCTTGGCAGCCACGGCTATGACAAGTCTCATTCTCTCTCTCTCTACCTCCCTCTCTTGGTGGCCATGGCCGCTAGAAGTTTCATTCTCTCTCTCCCTCTCTCTCTTTCTCTCTCTCTCTCTCCCTTCAGCTTTTATTTTGACACAATACTCAAGGTATGAAGTGCATAATTTGTGCACTAGGTGTTTACTTTGTTGTATCAAAATTGTTTGCCACACACACACACATATACACATACCGATAATTTGCTAATATTATCGCATCTACATTTCTCCGATGGGCACAAAACTTTGTACACGCCTCAACCTAGGTCGTACTGACTTGCATACAAAGTGATGCACCCATCCCATAAGTACTTGTTCGGATAACACACCTGCAAACATATTTTATGACGATTGTGCATAACACTAGGAACAAAATGGTGTATAATGTGCGATCGACTATGCAAAGCATATCCAATGGACACAAGACTTTGCACATTCCTTAACCTAGGCAGTATTGACTTGTGTGCAAAGTGGCATCCCCATCCGACACTTGTAGTCCTGAACTGACATATATCCGTATTTTATTACTTTCTCCACATTTTAGAGAAGAGAGAAAAGAGAAAATAGCGAATTTCTTACAAGGCCCCAAAATGAGCTCCCTTTTTTTCTAATGTGAAAAATTAATCCTCCAACTCTTGCGAGCCCCTGCTCAACTTCCTCCCCCTACTAAGATTCCTTGCCCTCCTCCCCTCTTCTCTCAATCCCCTATCATTGCCTCCCCTCTCTCCCATCCCTGCCTCCATCTCCCTCCTTGCCTATGCCATCTCTCCCTGCTCGTGATCTCTTTCTCACTCCTCCCACGGCTGCTCCGGCATCCATCTCCGCATGTCCCTTCATCTCTCCCTATGCCACCTCCCCCTACCCTCTCCTTGGGGTAAGCCATCCATTCCCCCCTACCCCTCCATCTCTCCCTCGCTCCCTCGTTGTGTGCCCTTACCCTCTTCCCTCCCTCCCTTCCGTGTCACTCGCTTCCCTTCAGCCCCACTTCTCATCCTCTTTGTCGTTCTCTCTAATCCAATGCACGTTGGTTTTTTGACATGTGATTTGTCAAGGCACAAAGCAAAAATATTGGTGTTTGAACTTGTAAAGATGTGGTCAAAAAAAGAGTGCTGCTAGGGAATGACGAAGGAAATTTCCTAGGAAGAATCTACGGGATTTCTTCGTATTTACCGACAACTCCCTCTGCTTGTAAATCCCTATTTATATAGGGGTCCCTTCCTACTCTTTTCATCACACCCCACATAGTAGAAAGCTGATAGCACAGCAACCATCTTTGATAGCTCAAAGCTCCCAGAATTTAGTACCAGGAGGATCCATCTTTGCTAGCTGAAAACCGTACCCTCTCTTGAAATCTCTCAGAATTTTCATAGGACAAGCATCATCTTATAGCTGTCCATCTTCGACAGTAGATAGTAATCTTCGCATCAGCAAGCTACCCATCTTCAAGCATAGCAATCTATCTATCATTCTCATAGGAACGCCCACTCTTGCCTTCGCCTTCCACCCTCCATTAGATCCACTAGCCTTCCATCTTTCCTCTCACAAGAGCATGCGCAAGGCAGCCATCGTCCACAGGCGCGAAGATGATGTCCTCACCACTCTCATGTCCCCCCTGAAGCTCGGCAACCTTCAGCTCTCGCACAGGTAAGTGGTAGCGTTGTTTGTGACGTCTCAACTAGTGCACATAGCCTTATTAGAATAAGTTCTTTTCCGATCTCGTTAACAAATGCTGTTCCTCTGCTGCTCAGGGTGGTTTTGGCGCCGGTTACTCGTTGCCGAGCCCTTAATTATGTGCCTCAGCGTGCCCACGTTGATTACTATTCCCAACGGGTTGCAATCCGAGGTGGGTTGCTTATCACTGAAGGAGTGGCCGTTTCCCAAGAAGGCATCGGGTATGTACTATGTAGCTCTCTCAGATCACCCGGATCATGCTCTCAGTGCGTTTATTATGAGGTCGATCCCTTGTATTTACGCTTCCTGTATCAGGTTTCCCCACTCTCCAGGCATTTGGACAGAGGAGCAGGTGCTAGCATGGAAGAAAGTTGTGCAAGCAGTACATGAAAAGGGGGGCATCATCTTCTGCCAGCTTTGGCATGTCGGTCGAGCATCCCACGCATGTATGTGCTCGTTTGCCGCTTGAAAATGTATCAGGTTGAATGCTTGTGTTGAAGAACAGCTTGAAACTTAAGGCTGAAAAACTCGTTTGCGGTTTGAAAATGTCTAAGGTAGAATGCTTTGTGTTGAAGTTTCGAAACTTGGCTGAAAAACTTGGTAGATGAAGAATCTCCAGCATTTGAATTTGAGGCACTATGTTTTATTGGATTACTATTTGGATCCAGACTACCAGCCCAACGGATGTGCACCCGTTTCTTCCACGGCCAATAAAGTCCCCGAAGAATGGTCTATCAGGCTTCCCGACGGAGTCATGGCGGACTACTCCCAGCCTCGCGCTCTAAAAACCGATGAAATTCAAGCCATGGTCGAACTGTTTCGCCAAGCGGCTAGAAATGCTCGCCAAGCAGGTAGGCAGAAGCATTTATTGCGTAGTTTTTTCGCTCTGACAGTTTCCCAATATTGGAATCAAGCTCTATCCTTACTGGAAAAAGACTGTGCTTTACCAAACTGAATTGTGCAATTTGATGTGCCAGGATTCGACGGAATAGAAATCCATGCCGCCCACGGTTATCTTATCGATCAATTTCTTAAGGACGGGATCAATGACCGCACCGACGAATATGGTGGCTCGATCGAGAACCGCTGCAAGTTTGCCTTACAAGTGGTTTCGGCGGTGGCCGAGGAGATGGGGCACAACCGAACTGCTGTAAGGATTTCTCCCATAATTGATCACATAGGCGCTACAGACTCGGACCCGGAGGCTCTGGGTCTCTATCTGATAGGAGAGCTCAACAAGCTGAACCTTGCATACTTACACCTGACGGAGCCTCGATTCACAAACCAAGGATTGAAGGAGACGGAGGATAATTGTCTGGTGTTCAGCAAGGCGTTCAAGGGTGTCGTGATGAGCAGCGGGGGCTACACCAGGGAGACTGGAATAGAGGCAATAAGCAGCGGCGCAGCAGATTTGATATCATACGGGCGGCATTTCATCTCGAATCCAGATCTACCAATTCGGTTTGCGATCGGGGCGAAGCTGAATAGGTACGAGAGGGCGACGTTCTACACGCACGACCAGGTGAAGGGGTACGTGGACTATGCGAAGCTGACTGCGAGGGAGGTGGAGGTGGCGGCGTTCAAGAGGGTAATAGAGGTAGCACCGTCGTCACCGAAGTGTGGAAGGATGGCGGAAGTGTCGTCGTCACCGAGGACGCCAGTGGTGATGGCGGGATTGACGAGGTTCTGATTCAAGGAAGGAGGGTGGGAGATTGCTGGATGGAGCTGGCTGCTCGATTGAAAACTGCGAAGAAATGGTTGACGGCGACGCGATTGTTGACGAATACCCTTCAATAAACTTCTACGATATTATTATTATTGTAGATGTAGATGTAGAAGTAGGCGGCTTTGCCACCTTAGCATTTCGACTTTTCATATCTTATCCAAAGTGTTTTCGCACCACCTTTTTTATTAATAACAAAATCAAAATTCAAAATATCATTATGCTTGTCTTTCCCACTTCCAAACTAGAAGAATTCACCACTCCATTGCAAGAATTTTCATCTCTCTTTGAGTTCTCTAGAGATTCTTATTGCCTTCCTATACTCTCAACCCAAGCCTTTCCAAGCCTTTACAAACGCCTTTTGGAACTTCAACGTCACCTCTTAGAAGAACCAAAAGTAAATTTCCTATTCATAATCTAGTAGCTTTGACCTTCTCTAATTGACCACCTTTTGGAACTCCAAAGTCACCTCCCTTAACTAGAAGAACCAAAAGTAACTTTCCTATTCATAATGTAGTAGCTTTGACCTTCTCTAATTGACCACATTTTGGAACTCCAAAGTCACCTCCCTTGACTAGAAGAACCAAAAGTAACTTTCCTATTCATAATGTAGTAGCTTTGACCTTCTCTAATTGAAATCTTGCCAAATCTAAAGTTGAAATCTCACTACACAATATTAATTTACCTTTTCAAACTACTATAGCATTGCGTGCGATAGGCTACTAGCTCCTATAAGACAATTGACTATCGCTCTGTTATTGTTTTATATTGTCACCTCCACTAGTAGCCTTCCAAAGCAATAGACGAAAACCAAAAATACTCTCAAAAATTGCAATGTTTAAAAATGAATTTTTGATTGCCTCTCACATGATATATGATTTGTTTTGTAAACTTCCCTTGCCTAAATGTTACCACATGTTTTGATATGATTACACGAGTTGTTCTTAATGTATTGGTCCTATATAGTGTTAAAAAAAACCCAACAAAGTATATATAATGCCGCTTCAAATTTCAAAGCTTCAAATTTACCTAAAATTTTTAACTTTTCAATTCCTAAAACTTGCATGTTTTAGTTATATCCTTGCCTAAAACTTGGAATTGTCTAAGAAAAACTTGCAAATTCACAAGTTGAAGGTTTTCAAAATCTATAAATATAAAAGTCCTCTGTGATTACTAGTCCCATGTTGATGGTCCATAGCATTTATGACATCTAATGTCTCACAATGCTAAAGTTGAATGATATGCCATGAATGTTTTGAAGTCTTTTAACTATAGTAAAATTTGGACATTCTCAATTTTCTACTCCCTCTGTCTCACTAAATTTATGTGAAGCTCATTAAAAATATGTGTGGAATGTTTTGGCTCGTTTGTGTGGAATGTTTTGACTCGTTTGCTATTTCTCAATCAATGACATTCAATTTACCTTCAAGTTATTTGTATTTTATATCATACACATTTTGACTACTAGATATGATCTATTTCATCCAAATTGCAAGCATTATCCATACGCATCACCATACATCATAGAGATTCTTGACCACTCAAGCATCGCAAATATTCTTGCTTTATTTCTCAATCAATGCCATTCAATTTACTTTTCTATTTTATATTTTATGTTATACACACTTGACTAAAGCATCGCAAATATTAGCCATTTATGTCCATGTGGCCTACTAGGTACCACAAATGCCATCACAAAAATCACGCCCAAATTCAACCATATAACAACCATCCTAGTTCTATCTCAAACATTATCTCCATATTCAAATTGCCTTGCCCAAGCATTCCACTTTCTTGAAATAATCTTCAATTTGACCAAGTATTCAACTTTCTTGACCAAGCCTACCACGTTTTTGAAATAATATTCAAGTTGAAATGAATTTTATCAAAGCCTTTGTGCAATACAAAGGTACAAGGGAAGGCATGCTAACCATGGAATCTTTTTGTCTATCACTAGATAAAATGGCTCATTTGGGTCATCCATTAAGGAAAAAGGTTTTTAAGTCTTCTAGGAAAAACAAAGGATGTTTGAAGGAATACTCAAATACGTAATGATTTTCATGAATGGTGTGAGTACAAGTATTCTAGCATGCAATGGAGCTTTTGTATTGACTTCAAATCCTACTTTAGATTTGACTAAAAAAATGAAGGATCTAGCATTTTATTAGAGGTAATGTATGTGGTGAGGGAAAAACAAGCAAGACAAGTCACTATGAGAGATTAGAATCCTAAAAGTCCTTGAATGAAATCCTCCAACTATCAAGGAAGCACACTTTATAACCCAACCCTATAGGTAGATTACCACATCTTAAAATCATCCCATTATGTAAGGAGGAACAAACCAATTGGATGACTCTCCATCTTGAGGTCTAGCTAGCAATTGAAATGTTTTAGATGTATAGGGTGCAAAACTTAATGATAAAAATGACATTGGCCTTATCAAAGTGCCATGAGTTGAATATGATATTGGTATAAACATGAAATTTCATAATATAGATGGGCTAAGTAGAAAAATTCGAATTCGTGATTCGGAAAAATCAAGAAAATCGCTCGAATGATTCAAATGGAAGAAAAAATCGGCTTAAAAAATGGTGACACGTCACGTTTTTTATATAAATCACCACATCATCCCCACATTTTCATACTATTAACTTTTATTCGTACAAATAGGTATTCATACGAATAAAGTATTCGTATGAATATACTTGTATTAGGATGAATACGTTCCTACGTTTTTGCATATAACCTCAATGTTTGCCTATGTCTCTTATCTCATGCTTGGTTCCCCAGCCGAGCATAAGAGATCAAAAAAGGAAAAGAAGAAGAAAGGTCCTCAAGGTTGTGAAAGCAATATAAAAGGTCCGAAATAAGATGGATTTTTTGTTAGGGAGCTTTAGGAACTCATTTTGAGTTCCCGAGATCTCTTGTGAGGATTTTGGTTTTGGTCTTTGTTCTTTTGTTTGTGGGAGTTCTAAGCTCTCTTTATTGAGTTCGTTCGATCTCTTGTGATAAAAATATTTTATATATTTATGTGTTAGAAATTTGTTTATGGGAGTTCTAGGATCTCCATGTTGAGTTTCTTAGATCTCTTGTGAGATAAATTTATTTGTGAGGGTTTAGGATCTCCTTGTTGAGTTCCTTAGATATCTTGTGAGAAATATGCTTGTTTTTGTGTCTATGAAATTTGTTTGTGGGAGTTCTAAGATCTCTTTGTTGATTTTCTTAGATCTCATGTAAATATTTGTTTGTGGGAGTTCTAAGATCTCCTTGTTGAGTTTCTTAGATCTCATGTGAATAGAATTTTGTACGTGGGAGATTTAGGATCTCCTTGGTGAGTTCCTTAGATCTCTTGTGATAAATGGGCTTGTTTTTGTGTCTATGAAATTTGTTTGTGGGAGTTCTAGGATCTCCTTGTTGAGTTCCTTAGATCTCTTGTGAGGATTTTTGTATGTGGGAGCTCTAGGATCTCCTTCTTGAGTTCCTTAGATCTCTTGTGAGAAATGGGCTTGTTTTCGTGTCTATGAAATTATGAAATTTGTTTGTGGTAGTTCTGAGATCTCCTTGTTGAGTTCCTTAGATCTCTTGTGAGAATTTTTGTATGTGGGAGTTCTAGGATCTCCTTGTTGAGTTCCCTGGATCTCATGTGAGAAATATGATTTTATTTTGTGTTTGTGTTCTCACACTTTCTTTGAATGAATATGTAATATTCTTTTGATAGAATGTGAAAGAATACAAAGAGTTTTAAAGTGTATGAATTGAAAGTTTTAAAAGTTATTAGAAGAGTATTCTCATTCTTACATTTTCTTTTGAATGAATATTTAATATTCTTTCAATAGAATGTGAATTATTTTAAAAGAGCGTGATTGAGTGACAATTAATATATTGCATGCTTGAACATGTTTTTCAAAGGATATGTGTTGTTTTTTATAAAATGTGTATTGCAATATGTTTCTATTGTATAGTCAAATAAGTTTTTTTGCATTTTGTTTTTGGCAACTTCAAAAGCATGGTGTGTGGCAAGATTTGGTCATATGTGATGGAGATATGAAAAGTACATGCCTCGGTTTCTTTCTTGCGGTGTAAATATTGTGGATACAAGTTCACAGGTGGTTCTACTCGCATCAAGCAACATTTTCTTGGAATAGGTAGTGATGTTGGAGCTTGCACATGCACTCCATCTAATGTTCTTCCGTTATGCAAATCGTATTTAGAGAAAGTGAAGAAAGTGGTTAATCCGACCCTAATAAGAAATTGTGCAAATCAACAAGATATGAGCACTGAGGTTGATGAGACAGTTGAAGGAGAAGCACCAATAAATGCGAGGAGTGTATCCATACATGAAGGTGATGTAGATATGCCAGCAAGCGGGTCGCAGGTGAGTTTTGATGCGACTAATGTCTGTCAGGTAAAGAAGAGAAAAAAGGGAGAACAATCTTCTATGGAGGATGGATTTCTTTGACAACAAGTGCATGAAGAGCACTTAAGATGGACAAAAGCATTTGTTAAAAATGGTATACCATTCAATGTCATGAGAGATGACACGTTTTGTAATGCCTTGAAATCATGTGCTAGACCATGATTTATTTTGCTAGATTATAATAAAATGCGTACAGATCATCTTGATAGAGTTAAACAAACTGTGGCAGATTGCTTGAAAAAAAATATATTGGACTTTATTCCTATATATGGGTGCACTCTTGTGTTTGATGGATGGACTAGCAAGCAGGCCAGACCCTTGATAAATGTAATGTGCATTACACCCAAGGGAACTATGTTTTTGGAGAGTATTGATACATCTCTAAAAGAAAAAACTTCGGCATATATTGTAAAAATATACGAAAGAGCAATTCGCAAAGTTGGTGGCAATGAGAATGTTACTGCATTAGTAACAGATAATGCATCGAATTACAAGACCGCAGGTGAGATGGTCAGCAACCAGTACTGCAAGATGCTAATGCTGTAGTGAGTTTTATAAAGAGTCATTAATACTTACATGCAGTATTCAGAGAGCACTATGTGAAGCAACTCGTGCAATTTTGTCAAACTAGATTTGCCACTTCTTTTCTAGTTCTTGCTAGATTGTTGAAAGTGCATCAAGCTTTAGTTGAGACAGTTGCTGATAGACGATGGGTGAATTGGCTAGAGAAAAAGACATAGTATGCAATACGAGGCTCTAAATGTGTGCATCTTGTACAATCATCTCTATTCTAGAAAAATGTGGAAAGAATAAAAGAAGATGTAGAGCCATTTGTAACAGTATTGAGGATGGTTGATGCTGATGCCTTTGTTATGTGTAAAGTATATTGGAAGATGTCAAAAGCAATACGACAAGTTAAAGAATTTGTGTGCTTTGCCCCTAGGGAAAAGCAACAAGTGGTATATTTGGCCGATAAGAGATGGAAGCAAATGCACACCCCTTTGCATGGAGCTGCATTTGTAATACATCCACAATATCAAATGCATGCTCAATCACAAAATCCTGAAGTCATAAGTAACTTTTGAGTGCTTTGCCCCTAGGAAAAAGCAAGTGGTATATTTGGCCGATAAGAGATGGAAGCAAATGCACACCCCTTTGCATGGAGCTGTGTTTACAGTACATCCACAATATCAAATCCATGCTCAATCACAAAATCCTGAAGTCATAAGTAACTTTTGAGAGGTTTGTAAAAACTTACTTTCGGGAGATTAAGGAAAATTGGCCTACCAGCAACGAGTGAGGTATACGAATCGCAAAGGCTCTTTTGGAGATCCTTGGAATCTTGATGCTATTAAGACAACTATTGCACCTACTTGGTGGAAGGAATATGGTGGAGAGACATTGGAGTTGCAGCATGTTGCAACTCGTGTGCTCTCTGTTGCTGCATCATCGGGTGCATGTGAGCGAAATTGGAGTGCATATGATTTTATTCATTCTAAGAGATGCAATCACTTAAAGCCATCAAGAGCTACATATTTCGTATTTTGCTTTGGAAATCTACGATTGTTGAAAGGATTTAATGTTGTGGTGGTTAGGGCAACAAGCGAAGTCGATGTAATGAGAATTGCTGGACAATGATTGACTACAGAATTAGTTGCTAAGGGTGCATTCAGCGAAGAGGAAGATGAGCTTGAGCTACTCAGTGACAACAGTGAAGTCGCAGAGATAGATGATATTGTACTTGTATTGAATGCAATATAGAGTGATAGAAGAATATGATAGGTGATAGAAGCAGTGGATGAAGCTCTAGTAATATCAGATATAATGTTGTATGCGAGGGGATGGATGGGAGAATATGTCAAGCGATGGAAGAGCGCATATGCTCGTATCCATCTCGTCTCCTTTTGTACTTGAAAGCTAGAACCTTGTGGGCTACAAGCTACAAATGCCTAGATACACCTCCTCAGATGACTCCGAGAAGTGTAGCATAATGTTTTGCGCATGCAAATAATTATGCAGGACATTGTGTTGGTGCATGTAATGAATAGTGCAAACTAGTGCACTTAAAATATCAAATACATGTTGACGGACCCGTGGAGCTGTAGCAGGCATTTTCGCATCATATCTATGAAACACTAGAGATGGTTGCTTTCTATCATGTCCGAGGTAGGTTAGCCATCTTTCCAAGCATGTGGCTTCTTCCAATGCTCTGGCCTTCAATGCATCAATGGGAAAAGAAACCCTCAGCACCTTACATGCATAAATCTTGTGTGGATCAAAGGGAGCGATAAGAATATTACACGTGTTGACTGTTCCTTTTGTGCCTGTGCCCACAGTTGCACTAGGCATGAATCGAACTCGTCGGCTGAAGCAGTATGGGCTGCATGGGTCTTGGCACTGCTACATGATCACACAAGCCATGTGATGTGCATGGTGCTTGTGCAGGCGAGAATGAAGGAGATGGGAATGTATCTGCTTGTGCAGATAAATTGTGCATTTGTGGTGCAGGCCAAAATGCGGGAGATGGAAACTGGTCTGCGCATGTGGTAGGAGGCACAAATGGAGGCACAAAAGATGTGGTGAAATGTGATCGTGCATGTGGTGGGAGATATGAAAAAGGAGGAGGAACTTCTTTTGGGTATGAAAGATCTTGGAAAAAAGGGATACGGGGAAAGACATGTTGTGGGCGATGCACTGGTGCATATGCGTGGCATGGTTGTAGTGGTGCTTGCGGCTGCGTTGGGTGGAATGGGACATATGACTAGGGACATGGGTGCATTGGTGCTTGTGGTTGTGGTGGATGTAATGCAGCATCTGACTAGGGGCGTGGATGCATTGATGCTTGTGGTTGTGGCTGTGCTTGGGGGCATGGGTGCATTGATGGAAGGGAGGTCGAGGCAGCTCCTTTGCCTTTGTAACCTCGCCACGCATTCTTGATGTACGTGACCCTGGCATCTACAGCAGGACCCTCCCACTTTGTGTCACATGAGTTTATGTCTCGATCTATTTGACCGAGGCATCGTCGACCCTCCTCGCTAAGTGGTACAAATATTGGTCTATAGACTCTACTATGAAAACATCTAGAAATCGATCATGCAAGGTCCTCCCTCCATAATCTGCCATTGTCCTCACCAAATTTTGTACACCGCTTTCACCATTTTGGAAAGCTGTCTCAAGGATGTCCTGATCGACATTCATTAAGAAGTGTACATTCTCGTTTTTTAGCACCTTCCTCTAATACTTAGCGAGATCAGGTTGCTGACACTTCCTCTTCTCACTTGCATGAGCATCTCATATGCAGTAAGCTGTAACACAGAATTTAAAAAAGAATTCAGTGCCAGGTACAATAAGAAACTCATTAAGCCATAATAATTAACAATGCAAGCAGTCTAAGAAATTACCTAGGTATAACCTAATCATGGACTTCACCATCTAACACTAGGCTTCAATTGCAACACACAACTATCAAGGGACAGTTGAGTGCCAGACTAAGTGTCTAAGAGCACATCACATGATATCTAACTTAGGCTGCAACACACAACTATCCAGGGACAATTGAGTGCCACCAGACTAAGTGTCTAAGACGTCGCATGATATCTAACTTAGACTACAACACACAACTATCAAGGGACAGTTGAGTGCCAAACTAAGTGCTTGAAAACATCTCTAAACTTAGACTATAAGACACAACTTTCAAGGGAGAGATGAGTGCCAGAATAAGCATCTATGAAAACATCACTAAGATTGGACTGCAACACACAACTCTCTTAAGAGCGATGAGTGCCAGCCCAAAAGTTCCTACAAACAAACTTTTTTATACAAACTGAGATTGCAACACACAACTCTCTTAACAGAGATGAGCCAGCCTCAAGTAAAAGATAATTATTTATATTATAATTAAAATTGCAACACACGACAAAAACAGACTGCAACACACAACTCTTGCAAGAGAGATGAGTGCCAGCCTGTCTACACACTTAAATATAATACAAAATACATATTAAACAATTTAAGAAGACTGCAACACAAAACTCTCCTATGAGAGATGAGTGCTAGTCTTAAACAAAGCAAAACAAAAGAAACATTAATTACTAAACGAAAGACTATAACACAAGTAAGGGTGCAGTAAGGTACCTATGACAAGAGCTGGTAGGTATAGAAGTAAGCAGGAGGTGGCAAGTAGGCAAGTAGGTGGCTCAGGTGGCAAGGAATATAGGTGGATGTATTCGTATGAATACCAAAAATGGCAATGGTTGCAAGTTTATACTACGTTTATTTGTACGAATAACATCATCTATTCATACAAATAACCTATTCGTACAAATAAATTAGGAAAAATTGTTAAATTCGTTTTAAATAGGAAAAATCATGATTTTTCGCGCTTTTTTGAATCGAAAAAAAAATTCGAGCAAATTAATACAACTTAGTAGATGGGTTGAATCAAAAACTCCTTAATAACTCGCAAATCGATTATTATAATACTTTTGCCAATAATTTTAGATATTTATAAGTATCTATGTTTCTCTTTCAACCTTGATAGCAATCATGGCACTTGAGTGATGAGGTAAAAGCCTAGATATGTCACATAAGTATGTTACTCTAGCAAGGTGCAATAATTGGACTTGTAAGATTTACCACATAAGCTAGTGGCAAGATCTGGCACAAGAATTCATTTGCATTTCCTTGGAGATCTTGATAAACATATTGAAAAGTATACTATGCCATCATACAATGTGACACATCATCAGCAATCAAGTGACACATCATCGGCAATCAAATTGTTGATGATTGGTAAGCTGACATGGCATTGTTGTTTAGGACTCAATCGACACATCATTGGCAATTGGATTGCCAATGATCGACTAGCTGATGTGGCTAGTGAAGCAAGCTATCATGTCATTGGCAATCACCTTGCCAATTATCAACAAGTGGCCGTGGTTCAAGAGGTAGATTGTAGGGGATTGCAACATGTGGTCCTAACATGGATCGGCCATGTAGTCCACTCACAAAAAGGAGTGATGGCCCATGTTCCCTCATGTTAGCTTTACTTGGCATGCATTAGATAAACTAGATGATTAGGTAAGCCAATTTTTCTAGCCTCCTTGCCCTTAAACTTTGCTCTCTAGCTCTCCTTGCCCTCTAGCTCTGCTACCCTCACCCTGTTGAGCTTTCCCCTTCGTGAATGAATCCTTCTCAAATCAATAAATGATCCCTTTGAGTGAGGTCCTCTTTGCCCTTTCCTCTTTGATATTGCTATCTCTTCTTTTCCTCACCTTGACTTTTATTGTCCTCACTTGTTGACCTCACAAATTAGCTGAAATTGCTGCAAGTCAACTGAAATGTCCTTGCCTATCGACCTCACATCCTTGCTGCTGGCCACACATCCCAACTAAAGTTTTTGCGAATGAACTAAAGTGTCCTTGCCAACAACCTCCATCCCCACTGAAGTCTCTTGAAGTGAACTGAAGTCTCAAACTGAAGTCTCCTCACCTACCCTTACCAACCTCACATCCTAATAGAAGTGAATTGAAGTGTCATAAAGAACATTGTGCCAAAAATTTAGTTGAGGAAGGGGAGGAGAGAGCTAGAGAAGAGAAGCCGACTGATATTAGTTTAGTCTCACAGGTAGAGAAGCTAGCTAGTCCTCTTGCACCAATGCTCGAATTCAATGAGGCTATCTCTCAAGCACTTACATATGTAGAGGGTGGCTCCTCGACCCCCCAAAGTTTAAGGAAGAAGAAAATTATGGAAGAACTAGGCTCATAAAAGTATGACTTTGCTTGCAAAATTATCATGGGAAGATTGTCACAATGTCCTTGCTTCACGATTGGCTCACAAGCCACTTTGTGGACCATGATGAGAGGCTGCCAAAAGTTCCCCTCTATAGACTAACCCTAAACCCAACAATAAGAAATATGGAGGATCCCCTTTAAGAGATTGAGGAGATTTTTTACTTACATAGAGACATATGTACCCACACAAGAGGAATTCATAGTGTCAAAAGTCTTCTTGCAAGTGAAGAGCCACTGCCTTTTGATTCACAAGATCCTAAGTTGGCAAAAGGCTATTGGTCGCAATAATCACACAAGTTTGCATTTATGCATTTAAAAAAAAAGATTTTCATCTTGATGGCTATCTTGAAGGAATTTGATGAAATAGCTGCTATTGCAAATCTCCATAACCTTGCAACACACCATCAGCTTCCATTATCAAGGGAACAAATTTTTAAAAGGGAATGCATTATATTTTACGCAACATGATAGAGGTGTCTTAATTTTTAGTTCTTTCAGTAGAGTATGTGTGCAGAGGTGTGATATGCAAATGTATATGTGTGCATATACACGGTTGTTTATTTTTTGCAAGCTTTGATTGCGAGCTTTTTCATCTTTTTGCGAGCTTAGCTTGGGGACTTGATTTTTTTGGTAAATTTTTAGAACATTGTATAACACAACTCTTGGGGGACTTCACATGATATAAGACTCACATATGTTGAGCAACACTTATAGCACAACCCTTGATCCATGATCATTTGAGAAGTAAGGTTAGTTGGCAAGGTTCTAGGACATGAATTTAGAGGAGTGTGAGAGCTCAACAAAAGAGGGTAAGGGTTTCAAATGATAGATTCTTGTGTGGTTTCATATTCAAATTATTCTAAACATGCATTGAAGCAATGTAGTGACTGGAAGCATGCACATCTTCAAAGCAATGCAATGATTGGAAGGCTGCATTTTTTATTTGAGGGTAATCATTTCAAAATTGAATTCTAAAAAAAACCTTCAAATCATTGATCTTCAAACCAATGCAATGACTAATTAGAAGCATTCCTTCAAAGCATCTCTTTGGTCATGCATAAAAAGCATCGCGTATTTGAAGGAAAGTATTCCAAACTTGCATTCCATGCAAGCACTACAACCAAGGCATGCACACCAATAAATAGATCCTAATCTTGAAAACCTTTCATGTATCTTTAATCACAAGTTTTGATGACAATATACGTAATCCTCAAACCATATCACAAGAAAATCATGAAGATACTATTTGGGTCTCTTAGAGCCGATGAAAGCCTTTATGCCAACAAGGTGTCCTAGCCCCGCCTAGCTCTTTGGGCTCTCTAAATCATTTCATAAGACAATTATAAATATACTCTTTGAGGTCTCTATGGATAAGAAGCTAACCTTTATTTCAATAAGGCCTCCTAGTTCTAGTTAAAAACTGCCAATTGTAAGTGTTCAATAGAAAAGTTAGACAAACTTTTTTCAATTATATAGAAATTTGACACTCTAACACAAGAAATGGCTTTGTTCAAATCACACCGATTGTTTTGACTACCAACATGACCATGTTTGGAGTCATATTGACCAAGTTATGGCCAAAATAAGATTGGTTGTCCAAGCCCCAAGCACTTGAGGGGCTACGCTAGCACAGCCCCTAGTCTTGCTTGAGGAGCTTGGAAAGCCAACCTTTTTTTGCCATAATTTGGTCAATATGACTCTAAGCATGCTCATGTTTGTAGTCAAAATGATCAGTGTGATATGAACAAAGACAATTCTTATGTTATAGTGTCAAAATTCTACATATTAATTTTTTTTTATAAAATTGTTTGTTTCATAAAAGATTGAACTTATCATGCTACACATGGACATAATGTTTTGCCAACCATCATTGTATATCAATAGTTTGAACATATCTACTTAGTAGCTATTAATAATCAATAATTTTAGCAAGAGCATAATCAATGATACTGAAGGGGCATACTTATTAGCTTCACATGAAGGGGAAAATTGTCCTAAACAAAGACAAAGAAGGGAGTCCTAGAGATTGGCCAAGCACTACACCAACACAATCCCTAGTTGAGCTCTAGGGGCTCCATCACACAAGTTTGTTCTTGCTCATGGTGACATGAAGGTGATCCATAATGGGTGTGCATAATGGTTATAAGGTAATCAATGATTTATTGTTTGTATTATTAAACGTTTTATTCATGTGCATTAATTATCCTTAATATCATATTAATTAGTCATTCCTTGATCATTTTGTGTACAAAATGGATCAATCATATGGATAGCAAAAATTTAGTGAGCTACAGAAAGTTTTTTTAGTGGGAATTTAGTAGAAGGAGCTTTCTGGTTCCCCTAATTTCATTTCTTTTTGTTCACTACACAAAATTCTTACTTTGAGGCTCAAAGAAAGATAGCAAGAAAACCTCTAAGCTCACAAAGGTGTATGCTTTTAGTGTCCCTTTTCATGTCTTTTCCATTCACAACTCAAAAAATGTTGTAAAAAAATGAAAAAGCCCTTTAAAAAAAATCCCCCCATATACACACATATATAGATAACCAGATAGCGAGTGCTTTCCATTGAGGGGGGAAATATATATATATATATATATAGAGAGAGAGAGAGAGAGAGAAATAAATATTTCTCCCAAGTAAAGTTATATGTTGGTGTAGTTCATGGTTGTGTGTTCTATAATTTATAGGCTATAGATACACAAAGGTGGAAACACCTTCACAACAAGAACTTGATTATATGGGATGGCAGTCATAGGTTGGTTGCATGGACACAAGCAATCTTGAAAGTGAGGAATGCCCCTCATTTTTGCATTGTTGTTTTATTGACATTATGTTTGTTCATGTGATGCTTGTTTATTGCATAGTGGGACAAATCCTAGAGAGACATCCAATGGTCCAATGCCAGGTGATTGCTTTCCACAAGGAAGACTAGACTAAGCTATTGATGTACCTAGAAAACCTGAAGAGATGAATTTTTTGCTTTTCGAGTTTGCATGGGTTTTATAGGGTAGTAATAGGTATTCTTGAGCTAGGAGTCTCAACCTTGTTATTGGTGCATTGCATAGAATCACCCATGTGCACATGCCTCAAATTTTTGGGCACAAAATCTTCTTATGCAAAAGTCCAATATGTCCAACTTGTACACATTGCTAGAGAAGCTCACAGATGAGGGGAGCAGATGCGCTGAGAGCATAAGAACCTAAGATAGCTCCAAGGCAAGATGGTAAAATATTCCAATGAGCATGTTGAGAGTTCACGCTCAACATCATGTGATCATGTGTGCATAGCACCATCACGTGATCATATGTGCATAGCACTAACCTTATAGAGTGCTATAAAGGAAAGGGTTAGATCCCCTAACCCTAACCCTAAAAGGGTTTGTATATATTCTATTTTTTCAACTAATTCTAGTGTACAGTTAGTCATTTGTGGTGTGCTCTCTAGCTGTGCCCTCTCTCCTCATCTCCACTCTTCTCCTCTCCCCTCTTCATATTTTGTCATGGTATCAGAGCTCCCTTGTCTTCCGTTGAGACATTGTGATTCTTGAGAGTGTGAGAGAGATTGTGAGATTGAGAGTTCTCTTGAGTGATTGTGAGATCCTTCCCTTCACTTCCGTTGAGAGAAAATTCCGTCCATTAACTTTCTTGAGAGTTCTTTGAGAGATTGAGTATTCATTCTTCTAGAGAAAGAGAGAAAGATTTCAGTTGTTGTGAGTCTTGAGAGTTCATCTCTTTTGAGTGATTCTGAGATATTCAGCACCTTGCGAGATCTTGCGAGATCTGTTTTTTTTGGAGAGAGAGAGAGAGAGTTCTTCTTCATGCTACAACGGCCAATTCTCTATCAACGCACGCCTCCATAGAGGCAATTGACTGCAGTGGGTGGGAGCGCCCTACGCCATCTCCAAGCCTAAAGCAAAGACAACGCCTCTGCCACCATCAACGGCCGCTCCAGTACCTCCAAATGCTAACAAGCTTACAAGAATAGCCGCTCCAACCGTATGAAGGTAGAAAATCGAGCTCCAAAGAGCTCTTATCAAGCTTTCGCAGCAATTGCTTGAAGACACTACATAGTTTCTTCTTCGACCAGTGACTTCTCCAACCAACAGCCCTGCCACGGGCTGCTCCAACGCCAATAGCCAGCGGCCTTCTTCAACAACGAGCAGCGCCACTAAATGGATCTCCTGCCTCGTGAGCCTCTACAACAGACGACATGCTCCACGGCTCAACGAACTCCTCACTTTCATCGCAAGCTTCTCAGTGTCTCGGGAGAAACTGGGGCTTCTGGCGTCCTGAATCTCTCCACCGAACAAGGCTCAACCGCGACCGAACAAGGCTCTTAGCCTTCTTCAACAGCAACTACGGCTGGGCGACCTCTGCGTCAACACCCTCGCCGCACCAACGAGCAAGCACCTCCTACAATTAGCTCCAGCGAATAGCGACGGCCACCTCTCCAAGCAGCCATCAAATGCACGATCTCCGCCAGAGCTCACGGGCTCCCTCGTCACATAGCGCCATCGCATCGTCGACGGAAATGAGGATGGAATCTACAAAGATTCTGTCAAAATCTTGAAAATTCGGTGGCCCTCCTTTTGACACGTGGCCTTATCACCAACCTTATCCACCCAGGGTCACCACACACACAGGTGTGGTCAAGGATCAGCCACGTGGCACCCTTATCCACAGTGCCACGTCAGCACTGCCACGTCATCTGCCACGTCAGCACTGCCACATCATCTGGCCACGTCATCAGTGCCACGCCATCTGTGCCACATCATCAGTGCCACGTCATCAGGCCACGTCATCAGTGCCACCTCAGCAGTCCAGTCAGCACTGACCCCTGCAGGCACAGTCCCTTGCCAGGCACACTGTGCACACACTGCATGTGCACACTCCTGCCACCTCAGCACAGAGCTTCACTGGCACACCTCTTGCTAAGCACAGTGACACATCATCACTGCATGTGACTCACAGTGACACATCATCATTGAGCACCATTTGCACTCCTTTTGCCCCTCCACCTAGATCAAGTCATATCTCTTGATCCAGGAAGAATTTGAGGGTGCTCCAAAAAGGAAAGTCGCTCGATTTTTCGTGTTCTATGCGCTCGTTACATCACGCGCACATTTCGGTGCAAGTTACACTCACATTTGAGCCTCGCCGACAAAACCACTTCCTTCACGCACATTTGCCTCTACATCGACGCATCTGACCCAGCACTTAAAAAGAACAAAGGAAAAGGAATTATTTGCTGCTCTTTCATCGATCGACGGTTGGTTTAGATCTAGATCAGAGTAGACTAGATCGCCATAGAGGGGACGCTTTGAATTCCCCAAGTTGCCAATCTAAGCCATGCCCGAAATTCCCGACTAGTACCTACTCGGAGTCAGTCCATACGCTCACATCCGATTTCACATCATTACATTACCGGAAACCTTACGTTCATCAGTTCAGTGAGCAGACTTCAGAGTTCAGAGGCATTGCAGATTGATTTAGTGGGCAGAT
Organism: Dipteris shenzhenensis; assembly: GCF_047967505.1. Lineage (NCBI taxonomy): Eukaryota > Viridiplantae > Streptophyta > Polypodiopsida > Gleicheniales > Dipteridaceae > Dipteris > Dipteris shenzhenensis. Next base: position 17,652,437 of record NC_141596.1, read on the forward strand.
AGCACTTGATTTCACACACACATGCCACCATTGTAAAGCCTATTTGGCTATCTCACGGCATCGTGCACATCATTTTTCAGCCTTGTAAAGCCTCTTGGCTATTCCCGGCATCATTGCCACAAGCCTTGTAACACAGATCAGATCTTATATACTGCAGTTCTATCTTCACCGACGGTACAGAGATTTCACTTGGCATCTTCAGTGTATTTGCAGTTGATTCATACAGAGTTTTTCAGGACATTTTTGAGTACATTGTTTGCACCATGTCGACTAGCAACCTCAATCTGGAGGCATCTGCTAAGTTAGACAACTCCAATTACGGTACATGGAAATACCGAATGGAGACCATTCTTGTGCTTCAAGACAAATGGGAGTATGTCGATGGATCCATACCTAGACCATTGGCCGATCCAGCCACCAGTAGCTCTACTCCATCTGTTGTCACAGCACCAGCAACGGGATCTACATCGGGATCTACATCTACACAAACAGTTTCCGCATCAGTAGCAGATCCTACCATTGCCCGAGCTCAAGCAGAATGGGATAAGAAAGATAAGTATGCCTATCACCTGATCAAGCAGAATGTGCAAGATGTCATGCTAGGACAGCTCAACACAGTCAAGACATCAAAAGAAGCATGGGATATGTTCGCAGCTCTCTACGAGTCCAAGAACACATCCAGGATTCTCACCTTGAGAAACCAGATCAACCAGAGTTTCCGCAATAGCAATGAAACCGGTCATGCTTATGTACTCCGCATCAAAGACTACAACAATCAACTTGCAGCAGCAGGAGAGACTATGAATCCCACAGAAATGGTTCAAGTAATCCTGAATGGACTAGGAGAAGGATATGAGAATCTAGTCCAGAGTATTGCCATCCAACGGCAAATTCCAACACTTGAAGAACTTCAGTCAGTTCTACTTGGTGAAGAACTCAGGACTCAGGCCATTCAAGCACGTAAAGGTCATTCTAATGATCAGGCATTCACAGCTTCAGACAGAAGCAGAGGCAAAGGCAGAAACAGAGGTAGATCATATCAGAAAAGTGGTCATCATCATCAACAAAATCAAAGTCAGAATCAGCATCAGAATCAGCAGCATCCTCAGCAACATCAAAATCAGCAAAGAGGAAATCATTCCAACCGAGGAAGATTCCAAGGACGAGGAAATGCATCCACCAATGTGTCAAACATTCAATGCAACTATTGTCACAAGTTTGGACACTATGAAAGAGATTGCCGCAAGAAGCAGTATGACCAAGGCGGTCAATCCAGCAGTAATCGAGGGAATTCCCGAGGAAGAGGAAATCATCGTGGTGGACATTCTAGTCACAGTCATTTTGCAAATGAACACGGCAATATGTTTCTTGCAAGTGAGGAATTGCATCAGACTGATACAATGCACCTAGACACTGATTTCAATCCCAAAGAGGATTTCAGCTATCAAGTCGACCAAGTGGAACAGGATCCTTGGTACATTGACAGCGGTGCATCATCTCATATGACAAATCATCAGGAATGGTTCACAGAAATGAAGCCATTAGAAGGTCAAAAGAATGTCATCTACACAGCAGACAATACACCGAATCCGGTTCAAGGGGACAGGTGTTATCCCTATGAACAATTTCACTAGTACAAAAGGATTAGTCAAAGATGTGCTCTATGTTCCGAAGCTCAGCAAGAACCTTTTGTCAGTAGGTCAAATGACGGAACACAACTACAAAGTCATCTTCGATGGTGATGAATGCACTATCAGAGACAAATCCAAACGAGGTCAGCTAGTAGCAAAAGGTGTCAAGGAAGGACGCTTATACAGGATGCTAGCTACAGTACCAGATAAGCATGCCATGTCAGCTCAAATGCAACAGATGCCACTATCCGCAAAATGGCACAAGAGATATGGTCATGTCAACTTCAAGTACTTGTTAGATCTAAGGAATCAAAATATGGCAATTGGGATTCCGAAGCTACAGTTTCTTGGAAAAGTTTGTGAAGCATGCTGCTTCGGCAAACAAAAGCGAACCAACTTTGTCAGAAGTACCTCTCGTGCACGAGGTATTCTTGATTTGATTCATACAGATGTATGGGGTTATGCCCAGACCCGCAGCATCAATGGTTCACTTTATTACTTGACCTTCATCGACGACTACAGCAGATATTGTTGGGTCTACTTTTTGAAAGAGAAATCTGAAGTATTTACCAGATTTCAAGAATTCAAAGCCATGGTAGAAAACCAGACAGGCAGAAAGATCAAGGTCATGAGATCAGACAGAGGAGGTGAATACATGTCTTCAGCCTTCATGAACTTTTGCAAAACTCACGGCATTCGAAGACAATTCACATGTGCAGATACTCCTTAGCAAAATGCAATAGCTGAAAGGAAGAATGGGACTTTAGCAGACAGTGCTAGAGCAATGCTTAGTGAAAAGCATCTTCCGAATCAGTATTGGGCAGAAGCAATAGCTACAGCTAACTACTTGCTTAATCGGCTTCCTACCGAACCGATACAAGGTATGACTCCTTATGAAGCATTCACTGGACACAAGCCACGCATTGGGCATCTCCGCATATTTGGTTGCATAGCATATGCCCACATACATGATGATCATCGCAGGAAATTGGATGCGAAGTCACGCAAATGCATCATGGTTGGCTACAGTGAAGAAAGCAAAGCATACAAATTGTATGATCCCATCAACCGCAAAGTCATTATCTCCAGAGATGTAATCTTCGATGAGGAATCAGAATGGAAAACCTCACCTACACAGGAGATAGAAGCCTCGACTTCACAGTCATCTACAGAACAGGTTGATGAAGAAGAGCAAGAATTGCCAGCAACACCCCAAGCAGTGCCACAGCAGCTCAGACGGTCTACTAGGGAAAGCAGACCACCAGCCAGATTGACATATGCTCAGAAAGGCAAAGCAATTCAGGTGGAAACCACCAACTATGCTCTTATGACTACCATCATGGCTACAGAAGAGCCAGTGTACTTCGAAGACGCAGTAGACAAGCCAGAATGGCAAACTGCAATGAATGAAGAAATGGATGCTTTGTATAAAAATAACACTTGGGAATTATGCGACCTTCCACCAGGAAAGAAGGCCATAGCCAACAAATGGGTATACAAAGTGAAGTACAATCCAGATGGCAGTATTCAGAGATACAAAGCCAGATTAGTTGCAAAAGGATTTGCACAACAATATGGCCAAGATTATGATGAGACTTATGCTCCAGTAGCAAAGATGGATTCCATTCGGTTCTTGATATCACTAGCGACACTCAGTAAATGGAATGTGTATCAGCTCGATGTCAAGAATGCATTTCTCAATGGTTATCTAGACGAGGAAGTCTACATGCAACAACCAGCCGGTTATGTTGAACCAGGAAAGGAGAACCAGGTTTGCCATCTCAAGAAAAGTCTCTACGGCTTAAAACAAGCACCCAGAAGTTGGTACAGCAGAATTGATAAGTATTTTGCTGATCTGGGATACATGAAGTCCAATGCCGATCATACTCTCTACTACAAAGTTCAAGGGGAAGATATTACTATTGCACTTTTGTACGTAGATGATCTGATTGTGACAGGAAGCAAGGATTTGCACTTTTGTACGTAGATGATCTGATTGTGACAGGAAGCAAGGATAGCTTCATCAGAAAATTAAAACAAGACTTATCTGCAGAGTTCGACATGAAAGATCTTGGACTTATGCACTATTGTCTTGGAATTGAGTTCTGGAGAGATTCAGATAGCACATTCATGAGTCAGCTCAAGTATGTTGACAGTCTCATGAAGAAGTTTCATATGGCAGATTGCAAGATTGCAGCCACTCCCATGGAACAGAGTTTGAAACTTACTAAAGATTCAGAAAAGCCTACAGTCAATGACAGATACTACAGGCAACTCATTGGATCTCTTATATATCTGACAATCACACGGCCAGATATTTGTTATGCAGTAAGCTCACTAGCACAGTTTATGGCAAATCCAAAACAGTCTCACTGGAATGCAGCCAAAAGAGTCTTGAGATACATCAGAGGTACAAGACAATTTGGGATAGAATACAGAGGAAGTCATCCACGGTTGCATGGATACTGTGACAGTGACTATGCTGGAGATCATGAGACCAGGAGATCGACACAGGGATATGCATTTTTCCTTGGTCAAGGTGCTATATCATGGTTGTCAAACAAACAGCCAACTGTTTCTTTGTCTTCGACTGAAGCAGAATATAGAGCACTCACTACAGGTGCATGTGAGGCTATATGGCTCAGAAGACTATTGTCAGAAACAGATTATTTTGATGAGTCAAAGCCAACAACAATATACTGTGATAATCAATCGGCTCAAGCATTGGCCAAAAATCCAGTATATCACTCCAGAACAAAGCACATTGATGTCAGAGAGCACTTCATCAGAGAAAGAGTGTTACTTGGTGACATCACACTGCAGCATTGTGATAGCAAAGAAAATGTTGCAGACATCTTTACCAAACCACTCGGTAAAGAGCTATTCGAGAAACACCGACTAGCTCTTGGTTTGATGTAGAGGAAGGACATTCTCATTAAAGGGGTGTGATGGAATGTAATGCTCAGTCCTTCTTCGATTCCCGAGAATCATCATCTTGAGGGAAGGCCTACTTCATGATGTTGATCTTGAGGGAAGGTGTTGAGAGTTCACGCTCAACATCATGTGATCATGTGTGCATAGCACCATCACGTGATCATATGTGCATAGCACTAACCTTATAGAGTGCTATAAAGGAAAGGGTTAGATCCCCTAACCCTAACCCTAAAAGGGTTTGTATATATTCTATTTTTTCAACTAATTCTAGTGTACAGTTAGTCATTTGTGGTGTGCTCTCTAGCTGTGCCCTCTCTCCTCATCTCCACTCTTCTCCTCTCCCCTCTTCATATTTTGTCAGAGCATACTTTGCAAGTTCATGTTCCACGTATGCCTCCATTTTACTAGTTTGTAAATATTTCTCCCAAGTAAAGGTATATAATTGTTGAGATTCTATGTTGGTGCACTTCATGGTTGTGAATTATGTAATTTGTAGGCTACAGATACACAAAGATGGAAACACCTTCACAACAAGAGCCTAATTGTATGGGATGGCAATCATAGGTTGGTTGCATGGACACAAGCAATCTTGAGAAGTGAGCAATACTCCCCATTTTTGCATTGCCATTTTATTAACATTATGTTTGCTAATGTGATGCTTGTTTATTGCATAATGGGACAAAATTGTAGAGGTATTCGAGTACCGAGTGATTGTTTTCCACAAGGAAGAGTAGGTTGAGATATTAATATAACTAGAAAACCTAAACAGATGACTTTTTCACTTTTTGAGCTTGCATGGGTTTTATAGGGTAGTAATAGGTATTCTTGAGCTAAGACTCACAACCTTGCTAGTGGTGCATTGCATAGAATCACCCATGTGCACATGCCTTGAATTGTCGACACAAAATTTTCCTTATGCAAAATTCCAATACTTGTACACATTGCTAGAGAAGCTCACAAATGAGGGGAGGAGATGGGCAGAGAGCATAAGATCCCAGGATAACTCCAAGGGGAACTCCCAATGAGCATACTTTGCCAATCCATGTTCCAGGTATGCTTTCATTTTGCTAGTTTCTCAATATGATTCTATAGGTATGCATTCCATGTTGGAACTGTGGGGAGACATGAAGTGGATAAAGAACACAAGAGTGTAGTCCACACACAAATCTGCACTAAATAGTTCAACAATAGAAGTACAAGACTTGGGATATATATGAAACCCAAGTATAAAGTGAAAACCCTAGACTAGAATAACTTAGACCAAGTCTAGCCTACAATACCATACCATTGTATGTTCTATCAAATCCCCCCTCAATGGTATGGCTGAAGTACTTTGGGAACTCCTTAGAAGTACCTAGGGTATCTAAAGTACCATGGTTGCACAAATTCATCCAACATGATATAGCAACCTATGGGAGTATTACAAGAAAAACAATGTCATTTTACAAGCCCCCTTGATATTGTTGTAATGTCTCTCATTCCCAAGCCTGTTCGATGACATACAAACACCTCTGCTGATAGGCTCTTAGTGAAGATATCTGCTACATTGTCCTCACATGGACAATAAATGAGGCTAATGATGCCATCTGCTATACAATCCTATATAAAGTGATAGTGATTTTCCACATGTTTCATGTGAGCATGAAAAATAGGATTGTTACCAATCTTTATGCAACTCTGACTGTCACACAAGATAGAGGTGATTGATCATCTTGTGAATGATGCAAGTCATAAAGTAGCTTCCTTAGCCATATGCATTCTGTAGTAGCTGCATTTGCTGCCTTATACTCCGCTTCACTAGAAGAAAGAGAGACCTTGGCCTGCTTCTTACTTAACCAACATATGCATGCGGAACCCAAAGAGAAACAATAGCTAGAAATGGATTTTTTATCATCAATGTCCCTTGACCAATCAGAATCTATGAAGCCACATAGATCAAGATCACAAGCATTGGTATAATGCATCCCAAGAGTAATAGTGCCATTCACATATCTGAGAACACGCTTGGTGGGGGTGTGATTTTTTGGTGAGCTTTTTGTCATGAGCTTTTTTTCAATTTTCATGAATATTGCAAGCTTTTCATTCACCTGAGAGAGAGAGAGGGGGGGGGGGTTCATGGAGTGGGGTGGGTTGAAAGTTTGGGTTGTGGTTGCAGTTAAGAGGAGAGAGGGGGGGGAGGGGAGATAAAGGAAAGGGGGAGGGATGGGTGTATGGGTAAGGTGGCATGGAGAAGGGAGGGGAGGGGAGTTGGAACATATATTCAAAGAGGAGTGCAAGGAGGAGAGAGAGGATGAGGAATGTGAAAGTTATGTTCATCTACTAAATGCAAAGGGGAAGGGAGAACATGTGGGAAATTTGTTCATTTTCAAAGTGTATAATTTGACAAGTTTGACCTCATATTTGGATTCCTCGTCGAATTCCGGTCATTTTGAGTACCAACATGACCATATTCCGATAAAAAATTTAAAAATGGTGTTTTTGTCATGAATTCAGTTTTGGCCTTATTTGGGCCTATTTTGAATCTGCGCTAGCGCAGACTCAAAATAGGCCCAAAAAAGGCCAAAATGACAACAACACCATTTTTTCAATTTTTATCGGAATATGGTCATGTTGGTACTCAAAATGACCGGAATTCAATGAGGAATCCAAATATGAGGTCAAAAGTTTCAAATTATACACTTTTAAAATGAACATATCTCCCATAGTTCCTCCCTTCTACTTTGAATATGGACATATCTTCCATAATTTTTTGCCTCCTACTGCCACTCACATCCGCCCCCCCTTGTGCATAGTATACACTCTTCCACCCCTCCCACATGTTATGAAAATGAACATATCCTATATCCTCTCCTCCTCTTTCTAACCTCCCCATCTTTCTTATAACAAAAACACATATGGATTTCTAAAAAAAGCTCGCAAAAAAAAAGGAAATGGTAAAAAAGCTCACATTAAAAAGCTCGCCAAAAGATTTTCCCCGCTTGGTGGCATTCCAATGAGTGATAGTGGGACAATGCATAAACTAACTCAATGCTCCTATAGCATAAGCAATATCAAGCCTTGTGGAATGTAAATAGATAAGACTCCCCACCAACTGTCTATACAAAGTGCCATCAAACTTTTTAGCCTTATCATACTTAGATAGTTTGAGACCCTTCTCAAGAGGTGTAGCTACAGCCTTACTATTCTCCATGTGAAATCTCTATAATATACTCCTGGCATACTTAGTTTGGGACATGAAAATACCATCTTGAGTTTGCCAAAACTCAATGCCCAAACAATAGTGCAGTAAAACCAAGTCTGTCATATCAAATGACTGAGACAAAGCTGATTTTACTGATGCAATATTTCCCTCATCACTGCTAGTAAGCATGATATCATCCACATAAAGAATAAGAATGATGATTTTTTATTTTTCTTGAAGCACATAGAGATTTGGCTCAGTATGAGTGCTAACAAAGCCCTGTGATAACAAGAACTGATGGATTTTATGGTACCAAGCCTGAGGTTCTTGTTTCAACCCATATAAAGCTTTGCAAAGCTTGCATACCTTTTGCTCCTATTCCTTAACCATAAAACCTTGGGGCTACTACACATAGACCTCTTCCTTTAGGTCTCCATTCAAGAAGACCGTCTTCACATCCATCTGATAAACAAGCCAACTTTAACTTGCAGCAAGAGAAATGACAGTCCGAATGGTTGTCATCTTGGCTACAGGAGCAAAAGTCTCCTCATAGTCAATTCCTTCCTCCTGACTATACCCCTTGGCAACTAAATGGGCTTTATGTTTCTCAACTATGCCATCAGAATGATATTTCAACTTATAAATCCACTTGCCAACTACATTCTTCCCAATAGGGAGATCAACCAATTTCCAAGTGGCATTCTTTTCAATGGACTGAATTTCAGATTTCATAGCATCTTCCCATAATGGGTGTCCCTGAGCATCCTCAAAACACTAAGGTCAGCTTCCATAACTGTGCTCATCAAGGCATAATTGACCTGATTTTGTGCTTGCCTTGTACTAGACCTTGTTCTCCCCAACACAGGCTGATTTTGTGCATCCTGAATGGTAGCTCGAGCCCATCTAGGAAGGGGTTGACTAGTTGCAGTAGGCTAAGACTGATCTGCAAATTTTACCCTCCTCCTTTCATAGACAATAGGCTGATTTTCATTGACTAATTTCTGAACTGAAATTTTAGAAGTGCTACCTTCATCAGTATGGGGAATTTTTCCAAATGTAGTGGAGGAAGAACTTGGTGTGTTAGACACATGTGATGGCATATCTTCTGACTCAAAATGAACAATATCCAAAGGTGTAGTGTCCTCAATGGGCATATGTAAATCATTAGGCATAAAGCAATCATTTTCATTGAAAGCAACATCTTTGCTTATGATAATTTTCCGTGTTTCAGGATTGTAAAGCCTATAGCCCTTGCTTTCAGTACTATAACCCACAAATATGCATTTGATTCCCTTATCATCAAGCTTGAATCTATGTTGATCTAGTACTAATGCATATGCCATTGATCCAAAAATTCTGAAGTGGCTAACCTTTGGCTTATATCCATAGAATGCCTCAAACGGAGTCCAATTCACCAATGCTTTAGTTGGACACTTATTTTGGATGTATGTGGCTATAACTACAGCCTCACCCCAAAATACTTTAGGCATCTTTTTGTAGCTCAGCATGCATCTAGTGAGCTCCATGAGAGTCCTATTCTTTCTTTCCTCTTTCTTTCAGCAACATTATTTTGAGCTGGTGTGTAAGGGCATGTCTTCTGATGATGAATCCCATGATGAGCCAGATAATTCTTATAGGCATGAGACATGTACTGTCCTCCTCTATCTGTCCTGAGTGTTTTGATCTTGGCATTAGTCTGGTTCTCAACAAGTGCTTTGAACTCCTGAAACCAATGAAACACCTCAGATTTCTCTTTCATGAGAAAGATCCATGTAAATCTGGAGTAATCATCAATAAAAGACACATAATACTTGGCACCACGATGTGATCGCACATTCACCTCACATACATCACTATGCACAAGTTGCAATATATGTGGCTTTGACTGATCCATCCTTTCTGAAAGGCAAATGGTGCAACTTTCCCATAATACACCCTTCACAAAAAGAACTAGATGGTTGCTGCAATTTTGGCATCCCTTCAACCATTTGATTATTCTGCAAGTATGCCAATGCTCTATGATGTGCATGACCAAATCTAGCATGCCATAAATCACATGAAGATGCATTAGATGTAGCCAAGGCATGCTACACATGGGGCTTAGCATCCAACTTATAAAGAACCTTATCATAAGTGCCAGTGGCAACCACTGCATATCCCTTTCTAGGATCTTTAATTGGGCATTGATCATCTTGAAACTCCACAAGCATGTACTGATCATGAGCTATGGATGGAACTGAAATAAGATTCTTCTGCAAGTCTGGAACATACCAAACATCATGAATATACTTGACTTTGCCATTATCAAGCTTAATGGGAATATGTCCCACTCCTGTGATGTCTTGAGAAGCATATTGGCACAAGTAACTTCCCACCCATACACAGGTTTGATGCTATCAAACCACTCCTTATGAGGAGTCATATGCTATGAAGCACCGCTATCCAAATACCAATTCTCATTCACATTAAGTGAATAGGCATCATCATTATTGCTATGAGCAATAGCATGATCACAATCACAATCCCCCCTGGAAGATATCTTAGAGAGTGTGGCTGCAAATACAAAATCCTGATCATCCTGAGCAACGTGTGCATGTGAGCCAAATGCATTGTTCTCAGTATGAGCCACAAAATTACTGTTTGAGTTGCCTTGCCTCTTCTTCTCATTTGCAATGCATTTCTGACATTCTACAATGTAATGGCTTGGCTTCTTGCAGTAATTGCATCTACCCTTTTTCACCTTACGATCTTTGCTTGATCTAGCATTATTGGTACTATTATTTGCCCCTTGTGGCTCGTTGTTTTTTGGCTTATATTTCTGAAATTTTCCCCTCTCCCCAGTGGCTAGAGCTTGCTCACTGCCATGAGAGCCACGAGAAAAATTATGAGCTCTTTCTTCTTCCTACAATAACAAACCAACCAATTCTTCAAAAGAAATAGATGCAGCCCTGAGAGTGATGCTCAATGATGTAGCAAATGTACTATATGAAGGAGCAAGAGTATTAAGAGTGATAGAGACCAATATCTTTTGTTCAATCTCCTCATCAACATTTGCAAGCTGATCTTGCAAATCTATAATTTTTGCTACATGCTCTGTGATGGTTTGACCATCAGTCATTTTTTAGATTTTTAAGCTGATTGTTGAGTGCGATCACCCTGGCCATATTCTTAACATTATGTATACAGGACAACTTGTCCCAGGCATCCTTAGAAGAAGTACAAGACTTAATAGTCTTCATGATGTGCCTCTTCACTGACAAGGAAATCAAAGAAAGTGCTTGAGCATTGTGATGGTCAAACTTCTTTTGCTCCTCAGAAAGAGGATGAGATGAGCTAGCAATAGAACCTTGACTACTAGGAGTACTAGGAGTAGTCACAGGCCTAATTGCATCTCCATTAACAATATCCCAAGGCCTTTTCCAACCAAAATATTCCTGAGCATAAAAGACCACAAGGCATAGTTTGATCCATCCAACTTATCCGCTTCAATCAGGGTGCCAAAATTCTTAGAAAGAGACACGATTGCACTTCATAAGTAACCTGAAAATAAAATGCAAATATAGATAGAAAATCTGCCCCAAAGGTGTTGTCACAATGCACAATTCCCTTCCGGAATCACAAGGCAAAATGGGCAATAGTATTTGCTCTGTAAATATTCTCAACTTTCAACCCAACAAAGGCTTGATAAGCATGAACCAAAGGTATAAATTTTGAAGCAAATGTTTGCTTAAAAGGCATCCAATGATAGCATTCACTGTTAGCTGACCTTTGGCTCAATATGCATCCAATAACTTGCCCCCAATTTTGATTTTTGTCCGCTGCGTGTAAAATATCACAAGAAAAGTGATCTCCCAGTCCAAAATAGCTTCAAGATGACTCCAGAAAGAAGTCGACCAAATTTTGGGAGCTGAAACAGTTCAAAATCAGCAACAAAACTACCAGGAATGAGGTCACCTAGCCCACATGGTTTTCCTAGAGAAATGCGAGCTGAAAATAGGCTGAAAACTGATGAAAAACATCAAGGAAATGCCAGATTTGAAGTTGTCCAGGCACAGGATGCTCCAAGAAGCAGTTTGAGCTGATGTAGGGGCTGGAAACTGACAAAATCAATAGCAAAAGTGCCCAGAATGAGGTTGCCCAGCCCAGATGTAGCTCCTGAAGATAGGAGACTAGAAAAAAGTGCTATAAATCAACAAATGGAGCTGGTTTTGAGGATGTCTGGTTGCAAAAGATCCCAAAAAACAGCAAGTTTATAGTCACCTAGGTCCAGTAGTGACCCTGGTGAAGGCGTCCAGCTACATGAGACCTCTAGAAAGCTGTTACGGGCAAAAACGAGCTAGCTGGATTGATTTATTCGCAACAGAAATGACTCTTCATGAGAGAACTCAAACCCAGGAGTGGTAGAAGCACGTGAAGCAATGCGGGAGCCAAGCTCTGATACCAATTGTTGGAACTGTGGGGAGACACGAAGTGGATAAAGAACACGAGAGTGTAGTCCACACACAAAGCTCCACTGAATAGTTCAACAATAGAAGTACAAGACTTGGGATATATATGAAACCAAAGTATAAAGTGAAAACCCTAGACTAGAATAACTTAGACCAAGTCTAGCCTACAATACCATACCATTGTATGTTCTATCATTCCAAAGGTGATGGAGTTCTCATCATACGAAAAATTCAACAAGACTTAAATGCAAGGGTGTAGGAGTTGTTTGTTGAGGTTAACCACATAGAGAGAGAATACAAAGCATACCAAGTGCATTTGAGGGATGTTGGAAAAGTTTTTATAAAATGGGTTACATGCTTGTGACCATTGCAAATCTTGCAAATGGAAAATCATTTTTGATATTCTATTTCAGTATAGCCAATGATAGTGGAGAAGTTATAGCTACTGATTCATGCCAATCTACTAGAGAAGAAGGTAAGCATGAAGAAGAAAAGGTTAGCTTTGGGTACACATATCTTTTGTAGAACACGTAAAACCTATTTCATATAACAAACTTATATGTATGTATGTGTGTGTGTATATATATATATATATATATATGAATATTATTAAATATTTAGATCTCTCTCTCTCTCTCTCTCTCTCTCTCTCTCTCTCTCTCTCTCTCTCTCTCTCTCTCTCTCTCTCTCTCATGCACATGCACACGCACACGCACACGCACACGCACATGCACACGCACATGCACATGCACATGCACACGCACACGCACACGCACACGCACACGCACATGCTGTTAGCCGAAAAAGAAATCAGGACAAGTGGCTAGATACTAAGCATGGTGATGCTCAAGGGACATAGAGGAAAGGAGAACGAGAGGGCGAAACGTTATCATGGGGGGGGAAAAAGGATTAGAAGGGGAGGGAATGAAGAGGGAGACTATGGTACAAGGGGAAAGGGAGAGGGGGAAGAGAAGCATGTACATGATGGGAGGAAGAATGTAAAGATGGAGACATCAAGGGAAGAGGGCCATGCTTTATTTGAAAGGAAGGGAAGGGGGAATCAAAGTACTAGCTAGGTGGCTTTACAAGAATGAGCGTGTCTCATCAAGGAATAGCCCCCTCCTTTTATAGCCAAGAGAGGGGGTCTCTCCCAATAAATGCATCCTCCCACATGCATGGTGTGTGTGGAAAAGTCTCCCATGTGGGCTAGGTGGTTATGCACTCTCAATTGTATGCGACAACCCTTTGCCTCATTTCTCCACATAAATCAAGCCCCATATCTCAAGTCTATGATACTCCCTTGGTCTCTCCCCAATTTTATAATACGTTCAAACCTCTAGGAGGACATTGGCACAAGGAATCTTGCCACCTCATCCTACTTTCCCCATTATTTAACTTGCATTCTTGGACCTTCTATATCTCCCCCACATGGGCCTATCCTACATGGAGGGAATAATCCAATATAATATCCATCTCCACCTATTTTATATTACTGCTCCCATAGACTTTGGGCCATATCTCACTAAATGCAGTCTAGGTGGAGGGGTGGCACATGGAGGAGCCATGCCACCTTACATTTTATAATATTACTACCATGGATTATGTACATCATACCTTATGGGTCCTCTTACGTGGAAGGGTGGCACATGGTCATGCCCTACCACCTCAACCCTAGGCCCTATGCACACCATATTTTATTATACTATTGCCACACATACAAACACACACTCATATTTATGCCTTTTTCCTTAGACAAATTTATCCATAACAGTCCCCCCCCAGGCAGGGAATGCACAACATTTCCATGCCTGGGTCCATCACTCACAAAGAAGGGCTTGAGGTAATGCTTGTTGTTGATTACCTTCTTGCCATATGGCTCATGCAGCTCCTGAACTTGTACAGACCCATTGCTACGTTCCTTGATGACTTTGTATGGACCGGTCCACAGTGGCAAAAAGTTCTTATCCATTTGATGGTCCAATCTGTTATCAAAGCATAGCACAACATCCCCCTCAGCAAAGCATCTTTCCCATCCCTTGCGAATCTTAGCATCCAAGCGGGCCTTTTGTCGATTCTTTTGGATCTCTGTTTGATGTAGAGCAAGGTGTCGAGTTTCATCTAACTTCTCAAGTTGTACCAATCTGGCTCTACATGTTCATCTTCTATCATCCTCTGTTCTTGTGCCAATCTCAAGGCCGAAATCTCTATCTCTAGTGGTAAAATTGCCTCAGTACCATACACCAACTCAAAAGGAGTGTGACCTATAGACATTTTATGAGTGATGTTGTAAGCCCACATGGCTTCAGTGACCTTATGATCCCACTGGCTCGTGTTCCTGCGGCCATTTTTCCCATGGTTTTACAAAGGAGGCCATTGGTCCGCTCCGTTTGACCCATGGATGCTGGATAATAGATGCTAGAAGTGTGATGATCAATACCCATGCGATCCATGAGCAATTCCACTGCTTCATTTAAGAATGGACTCCCATGATCAGATACTATTTCCATGGGTGTCCTAAACCTTGTGCAGATACGTTCAAATATGAAATTTGAAACTACCTTACCATTTGCAACGGGGAGGGCGATAGCTTCAGCCCACTTAGTGACATACTGAGTGGCTACCAAAAGATACTTCTTTTTGCGGGCAATCATGGGCAAGGGCCCGACAAAATCTATTCCCCACTTCTGAAACGGATGGATGGACATCACTGGGTGATGTTGCCTAGGACGAAAGTCCTTCCTACCAAAGAATTGGCATGGTTCACAAGTTTTGCAATGCATAGTGACATCCTTGAACAAGGTCAACCAATAGTACCCAGCATGTAAAATCTTATTAGCTGTATAGTCACTGGCATAGTGGCCTCCACAAAATCCATCATGATAATGCTTCAATACCTTAGGTACTTCATCTGCATCAATGGCCCGTCTTAGTACCCCATCCATGCCTTGACGGTACAACACGCCATCAAAGAGGGTGTAGCGCCTACTATCTCTACGGATCTTCTTTCTCTCATAGCTAGTACTTTCTGGAGGAAAGGAGAAAGCAGTTAGAAACCTATAGATACCACCATACCATGGATCCCCAACTTCTATGGCCACTACAAGGGGTATATCAAGGCACTCCTCTAAATCAATCAAGGCATTCTTCAAGTTGGAACAATCCCCTTTTACAATTTTGAAAGAGAAATCATATTCTTGTAAAACTGCCAACCATTTGGCCAACCGGCCCATGGGGTTTGGTGATTAAAGAACCTGCTTTGCAAGACTAGTGCTAGTGAGTATAATGGAGGACTTTCCAACCACATAATGCCTAAATTTCTCAATGCAGAACACCAAAGACAAGGCATGCTTGTCAGCCTCTGAATAGCGTCGCTCAGTGTTGAACAATTGTCGAGAAGCAAATCGAACGGGATACATGAACCGATCCTCCCCTTACTGGAGAAGAATACCTGCCAGAGTGTGCTCACTAAACCCAGGACCCAGGATTGATATAGAAAGTCTTTGACCAATCTAGATTGTGTAGAATGGGTTCTGAAGCTAGAGCATTCTTGATTTGTGCAAACCCATGATCACAATCCTCATCCCAAGAGAAATCAACACCATCTTTTAATAGCATAGTCATGGGTTGTGTCAAAGAAGCATATTGATCAATGAAGCGACGATAGTGTCCTGCTAGATTGATAAAATGAGCATACTTGATATTTGGTTTTTGGTGGCGAGAGCTTGAGGATGGCTTCTACCTTCTCAGGGTTAGGCTTGACGCCCTCAGATGAGACAATGTGTCCCAGTAACCTCCTTTGAGTGGCTCTAATGGTGCATTTCTCAGGGTTGAGACTGCCATTCGCATCATTGACCCTTTGGAAGGCCAGCCTAACCTTCATGACATGCTCCTTACGTGGCGAGAATATACAAAAATCATCTAAAAACACCTCCAAGAAATCCCCCAAATAAGGATCAAATACCATTTGCATAAATCTCTAAAAGGTACCAAGAGCATTGGTGAGGTCAAATGGCATTACTTTGAATGCAAATGTCCCCCAGGGTGTGGCAAATGTGGTTTTGAGCACATCTTCTTCGGCAATTCTGATTTGATAAAACCCGGAGTAACCATCACAGAAAGTATACATCTCATGACCACTTACCTTCTCAAGAATGAGGTCTTGAAAGGGAAGAGGATGATGGTCCCTCTTGGTGGCTGCATTGAGTTTCTTATAGTCGATGCAGACCCGCCACTTGTTTTTCTTTGGGGTGACTACCACTAGTGAAACCCATTCAGTATTGTGAACTGGAACAATAAACCCAGCTTCTACAAGTTTTTGCAACTCTGAGCAAATCATCGGTCTGTAAGGGCCCTAATATTTGATACTTCTGAGCCACAGGCTTCGCATCAGGCTTCAGCTCTATCTTGTGTTCTATGGTAGTCACATGGCGAAGGTGGCAGTAGCTAGTTGCGAAAAGGTCAGGGAAATCTTTGAACATTTCTAGGAACTCATCTCTCACTTGGAGTGAGGTCTGGGGAAATCATAGATTCAAGCTGTTGAGGACTAGCTGTTACCTTTTCTGTAGGTGGTGGGGTTGGAGACACCCCCATCATGTAAACTTCCTCCTCTGAGAATTCCTCCCCCCCGTCTGATTCTTCCATTGATTCGGACACCGAGGATGAGAGAGTGTCACTGTCTTGCTCCTCTTCTTCTTGTGGTCCCGTGGCACCTAGTTGCATCGGGATCTTCTCCTTAGAAGCACCAAAAGACATGTGTCCTGTCTTCCAATAGCTAACTCCATCACTCTTTCTCAACCATGGTCTCCTGAGTATGGCTGGGTAGCTCCTACCTGTATCTTCAATGTCCACTACATAGAAATTGATAGTGGTGGTCAACCCATTGACAGTGATGGGCAAATCCTCAATGACTTCCAGGGTGGCGAGTCGTCGACCATCTGCTACCTCCATTCGAGTGGAGGAATGCCTTGTGCATTTCAAATTCAATTTCTTCATGATTCAGGGCACCATGATATTACATGCAGGTCCCCCATCAACACACACACTTTTGACATGGCAATTATCTAAGATGACATCTACTGTATGTGGGTGCCGATCAATTTCTTTAGAGATAGAAGATACCTCTCGTATCTTTCCATTTTTCTTGCTCCTCCTTGTTGAGAGCCCTTGCTGCAACTCACGTCTCACCTTAGGGCTTAATGCTATTAGTTGAGGGAGCGTGATGCTCAAAGACCGATGAGCAAGGTCCTGAACGACCGAATAGTCCTCTTGCCTTGAGCCGATGGGACAATTCGAGGGTGACCACTTACTCCTGTGCTTTTAGTCTTCTCTATTGGTGGGTTTGCCATCTTAGAATCTGAGGGCTCTGAGAAGGACACCTTCTTCCTGGGGTGGCCCGATCCATGGTTTGGAGAGGGGTCCAAGGTGGTACGACTTCTTTTCCCAAGGTCAAGGATCTCTACGTCAGAATCCTCAGTGCCTGATTCACTTAGAAGATTCACCCTTGGAATATTGGGACATTCCATGCGATAATGACCCTTCTGGTGGCACTTGTAGCATACAACATTAGCACGGTCTCTTGGAGGGCGGTTGGCTTGATTTCTGATGCCCACCATCTCAAGCTGAAGATCATTCAGGGCCTTGGCTAGGTCATTGACTCCAGAATCTGTTGCAGGAGGGCCTCCTTAGCTGGAGGGGCCGAGGGAGTAGAAAGGAGGGGGGCTCGTGGGCGAGGTTGGGGAAATCTTCGAGGCAGATGGTGAGAATATACACCTTGTTGAGGGTAAGCATCTAAGGGAGGACCATACATTTGAGGTGGAGACGGTGGATACATCCCTGATGGGGGTGGGAATATGCCCCTGAGTTAGACCCCCCAGGTTGTTGTTGCAAGAATTGAGGGGGTTGCGGAGGGACAATCGTCTTCTTTGAAGCGGGGTCAGACTGAACTTTATCAAACTTTTGAGCAATCTCATGTGCTAGCACCATAGTTTCTAGATTCTCCCATTTAAGCTTGAGGCGGAATTCGTCACTTGCTCCTACTACAAGGTAGCCCAACACATGCTGAGTCATTCCAGCTCGAAATCCGGCATTGTTCTCCTGCGTGGCAATTAAACAGTCCAGGAGCACGGCCGCTCGATCCACATATCGACACGCCGTCTCACCTTCTGACTGCTTCAAGTTTGCCACATGCAGGTACACATTCTCTAGCTCCTCTTCTTTGCCAAAATACTCAATCATTGCTACTGTTAACCTTGGCTAGCTTTGGTAAACATCTTCGGCCTACTTCTCATACCACACTTGAGCCAAACCCTTTAGAAATGTGGGAAGAACCAACAGCCATCTGTCTTCAGTAAGAAAGTTGAGAGAAGCACAATGGCGCTTGAAGGCCACAAGATACTCATTTGGATTTTCTTCAACTCATCCACAAAACACGAGAATGTCAACCATGCTTGGAAGATGGAAAAGAGAGAGGCAAGACGAGGATTATCTATGGACAAACAATAGAAAGAGGAAGCTTGAACTGAAAATCGGGTGAAGATACATGCACAAAGTCACATAGGCAGGGTGGGGTGTGACTGGTGTATTGTGAAATACTACCCAGGAAGAATCTTTAGCATAGAATAGCACATAGACAATCTCAAAAGGACCAACTCTCATGATATCACATCCATCTTTACAAGCGAGGGTTAGAGACACGGTATTGCATGAGGTTGTTCATCAAGGCAAACAAGAATGCCATGACAAATGTCAACAGTTGGAGAGCTTGCACATCACCTTTAGCTTCTTCCAGTTCTTGTAGTCGCCATGCTATTTCTTCAAGGGGTGTGTGGTCTAGCATCCTTCCTTTGAGCAATGTCCTTGAGGACCTTTCTGATGATCTTCCGAAGTCGATAAACTCATATCAAATATGCCCAACTCTTAGTTTCATGATGACCACAACCTTTGCATTTCTTATAAATGATCACCCTCCTTCGTGGCTTGCAGCTTTGTTGGGTTGGTGCTTCCACTCGTGTCATGCGTGATTGAAGTACATGCTTCACGTTCCAAGAAATCAACAACTAGATTTCGAGCTCAAGGGATATGCTGAATTTTTACCTCTTCAAATTGGTTGCAAAGTTCCAATGCTTGTTGATGTCGTGGAACCAAGCCTTTGCTCCACACCTTCCAGCTTCCACTAACTTGTTCACACACTAGTTGAGAATCTCCTTGCACCTCAAGTTGCTTGACGTGATGTTCTTGTGCCTTTTGTAGCCCAAAAGTGAGTGCCGAGTACTCAGCTTGATTGCACGTACTCGCAGGTGCAGACTTGCTATAACAATACTCCTCACCACCCAGTGAAGTGAGCTTCACACCCATGCCAGTAGCCTTGGTCGAAGGTTTGTAAGCTCCATCAAATTGAAGAATCCAAGATGTCATCACACCAAGACTAAAATCTAGACATCCCAAGTTTCTCGGTAATCCAAGATAGGTGGAAGGAGAGGGTGGGGAGAATTCAATACTTGAGCCAAATGTTCAGCACCAAATAAACTTGCAATCCTTTGTTGATAGTTTATCTTTAGACCAAAAAAAAATTACAACTTGAAGCTCAAAATGAGGCACAAAGGGTTGATTAGGTACAAATGGATTCCTTGGTCGAAACATTACCAACCATAGCCGAGGCCTAGAAACCTTTGCAGTGAGATTGAGAATAAACCATTCAAGATGAGCTTATCCACAGGAATTAACAAGCAGATGCGCCAAATCTCCCCCCAAGCTTGGGGAGCATCCCACCCTTTGATGAAGGACACCCTTTTAATTACCTCCGAAGCAGCAAGTAGCTCGATCACCGCACAATGAGTAGAATTAAAATCAAAGTTCTCCCAGCGTATCAATAGTTCTTCACCTTGAATCAACGATAGTGTATCATCCCACCCGTCATCTCCTTGAACAATGCACTAGACAATCAACCGTTGAAGGTCGACATGAAGATCAAGAAAGAGATCTTGCCAATTGGTAGCTGTAATGAGCAGAGGACCAGGCACCAAATCCTTAAACTCGTCGAGAAGTGACATAAATATCCACACTCTTCGTGTGGCATGCGTCCGTGAAGTGGACTTGGAAAAGTTCCGAATCGGCGATCTAGTAAGAGATGTGAATAGAACACATGAAATGAAGTACTTTTTCTTTTTATAGCAAGAGTAAACTCCCCACGGTTAGAGAGTTACAGTTCCCAAGATTTCAATATACAAGCAAAAATCGTTGGCCCAATGGTAAGTCTCCCTTTTCTGAAGGGGGAGGTCTTGGGTTCAAATCCTACTCTTTAATTAAAAAAAGAGGAATGGAGAGGAGAAGGAGAAGAGAAAGAGAAAGAAAAGGAAAAGAAGAAGAAGAGAAGAGAGAGGGGGGGGTGTGGGATCTGTTACAGTTTTGCAAAAACTCAGAAAAACTGTCCGCGACCAGAAGACGCAGGAGCCCAGAAAACTATCACGCGGGTGAACACAGTAGATGCACGAACCCAGAAAAACTTTCCGCAACCAGAAGACGCAGGAGCCCAAAAAACTATCATGTGGGTGAACATAATAGACGCACGAATATGCGCGCAGGAACTTAGAAGGAGCACAGATGTTATAGTTTTGCAGATGCGACCGGTACGAGTAGAAGATTCGTCGGCCAGAATACACCTAGGAACCGTGAGCAGAAGGCAGGCAGACTGAAAGTGCAGAAGCAGGGAGGTTTTGCAACTGTAGAGATAGGGAAGGCACACAGTTTGGAGGTGCAAAAGTAGAGAACTGCGCACGAAAGAGGCTGCAGAGCCATACCCAGTCATAGGAGTAACATGTTTTACACCACTAGCCATGGAGATTTCGATCCGAGCAACCACACCATTTCTGTTAGCTGGAAAAGAAATCAGGACAAGTGGCTAGATACTAAGCATGGTGACGCTCAAGGGCCATAGAGGAAAGGAGAACGAGAGGGCGAAACGTTATCATGGGGGGGGAAAAAGGATTAGAAGGGGAGGGAATGAAGAGGGAGACTATGGCACAAGGGGAAAGGGAGAGGGGGAAGAGAAGCATGTACATGATGGGAGGAAGAGTAAAGATGGAGACATCAAGGGAAGAGGGCCATGCTTTATTTGAAAGGAAGGGAAGGGGAAATCAAAGTACTAGCTAGGTGGCTTTACAAGAATGAGTGTGTCTCATCAAGGAATAACCCCCTCCTTTTATAGCCAAGAGAGGGGGTCTCTCCCAATAAATGCATCCTCCCACATGCATGGTGTGTGTGGAAAAGTCTCCCATGTGGGCTAGGCAATTATGCACTCTCAATTGTATGCGACAACCCTTTGCCTCATTTTTCCACATAAATCAAGCCCCATATCTCAAGTCTATGATACTTCCTTGGTCTCTCCCCAATTTTATAATACGTTTAAACCTCTAGGAGGACAAGTGGAGGGTTGGCACAAGGAATCTTGCCACCTCATCCTACTTTTCCCATTATTTAACTTGCATTCTTGGACCTTCTATATCTCCCCCACATGGGCCTATCTACATGGAGGGAATAATCCAATATAATATCCATCTCCACCTATTTTATATTACTTCTCCCATAGACTTTGGGCCATATCTCACTAAATGCAGTCTAGGTGGAGGGGTGGCACATGGAGGAGCCATGCCACCTTACATTTTATAATATTACTACCATGGATTATGTACATCACACCTTATGGGTCCTCTTATGTGGAAGGGTGGCACATGGTCATGCCCTACCACCTCAACCCTGGGCCCTATGCACACCATATTTTATTATACTATTGCCACACATACAAACACACACTCATATTTATGCCTTTTTTAAAAGACAAATTTATTCATAACAATGCACACGCACATGCACACCCACACGCACATGCATACGCACACACACATGCACACACACATGCACATATGCACACGCACACGCACACGCACATGCACACGCACATGCACATGCACATGCACATGCACATGCACATGCAAATGCACACGCACATGCACACGCACACGCACACGCACATGCACATGCACACGTACATGCACACACACATGCACACACACATGCACACACACATGCACACGTGCGCATGCACACACACACACACACACACACACACAGAGAATTTGTCTACTCTACACTAACTACATGCATGCTCCATGAAAAAAACACATGCTTGCTACAATGGCATTATATAGAACTAGATGTAGATTACAACCTCCAAGCCCAATTACCTAGTATTATATAATCATTAAACACATGCTCACTACAATCACATTCTTGGAATAACTGTAAAAATTGAGGATATTTTGAGAAGAATATCTTGATTGGTATAACTATAAAAATTGAGAATATTCTAAGAAGAATTATGTATCTACCCACTTGGCATCAAGTGCCAATAGTAGTTAGACTATTAAGAGTTTGAGTATCAAGTGATAGCCTAGTGGCTCTCACTTATTTCTATTTTCTAAGAAATTGTATGGGATTGAGAGGATGAGTGGAATGAATCATGGTAAATACCTTGTGTATGAATGATAAATACCTTGGTATGGGGTGAGAGTTATTTGTGTATGGGATATTATGGGGTTTTTAGAAAATAAGAAGAGTGAGTCATATAAAGACATGGGCTCATGTCCATGTGTTCCAATAATATAAGAGAGGCCACATGCCGTGTGTGGAAGGCATGTGGAGTCAAGAGGAATCCTTCTAGAATTTCTATGTGGAATGTCTTGAGCATCTTTTGATGGGACACATGGCAAGAGTAGCCAAAAAGGACATGGATGGTGACATACAGGCTTATGTGATTGATGGGGAAAGGAATCTACAGGCAGCAATTGTAAATGGGTGAAGGAGGGTGACAAAATCTCTATAAAAGGAGCCCTCCTCTCCCTTGTTCATCATATCTTCCACCATTAGGCCTCATGTTGCTGTAGCACTAGTCTCCTCAAGCCTCTTCCATGAGCCTTCTCTCTCCTTGTAGATATTCTCTTATGTAGACGCTTGAGTCCATCTCTCTCTAGTTCATTCTCTCTCTATGAATAGTCTTGGAGTTTCCGCTCCCTCTTGTACGTATGAAGCCTCTTCTTCTCCCTTGTGTTTGTAGTATTTTGAGTTGCAGTAGAGTGTAGTCTCACTCTATTGGTAATGAAGGTCACTTCAGGTTCTCTCTCTTGAGTGTCTCTTCCCTTTTTGCCATTGCTTTCTCTTCCAAAGTGCTTAGAAGTATTGTCTATTCGGCTACTCATTGCGCATACATGGTTTATCTATTTCCCAAGCCACAAAGGGGGCTCTTTCTTCCCTCTTAGCTGACCTCTATGGGACTTGGATCATTGATGAAGTCTAAGCATGGAGGTAGTATTCTCCCAAGTCGGCACTAGTAGAAGGAGTAGATGTCTTTCGTGACAGTTGGATCCCCTGTTAGTATTTTGCTCATAACTTTTCGCTCGATGGTCCAATTTGGATGAAACTTATACTAGCGTGAAGCTCTCTTCAAGGAACATAATTGTATGTCTTCACTTATTGTATTAGATATAAAACCAAAAGTATACGACTCTCTATGTGTGATAGTTTCTTTTTTAGATAGTTTTTACCCCCATTTAGTAAATTGCCCATATCTTTCCGACTGCTTCTCTATTTCTTACGAAACTTGTATAAGAGCGAAGCCCATTTCAAGGTGCATCTTAATATGTGTGCAAATATTTGATATCATGTCTCTGCTAAAAGTTATGGGTCTCTGTGTTTTATGATATTTTGGAGAGTGTTTTGAGGTAATTGTAAAGGTATCTATGAAGGAGGTGCAATGTTTCCCCGGAACCTATGCATCCGACCCAATCATCCCCTTCAAACTCCTCAATATATATCAGTTCATGTCATGTTGAGCCGTAAGATCTTCTTTCAACAATGTATTGCTCTTTTCTTTGGCACAGACTGGCTTGCTGAGATTATGGCCTCCGCTGATCCTTTCCTTCTCCCTATGCTTGAGTACAACATTACTTGCGATGTTTCCATATTCTCATCTAAGGGAGGATAGTATGGTGTGGTATCTTGGTATAAAAGCTTCTTTTAATGTCCCTTTCCTAGTGATGAATATCTCGATCACTTAGTTCGAAAGTAGTAGGAAGTGAAGAGGTGTGTGAAGTTTATTACCCCCAACTTCCTGTCATAGTACCTGTGGTAATCCTACCTCAAGTCCTTTCTGTTATTTGGAGATTCCCCTACATCTCTTCCACTTCTGATGGTTTTTAGTAACTTTTGATCATTTATTGGGATCTTGTGGTGTCCTCTACTCCCTTTTGGATGACTGCCCTTCTAGGGAAATAGGCAGCCACATGCCCCACTTTCTCACATCTAAAGCAGTTTCTTTCCTGGCAAATAATCATTGGCGTTTCCTACTATTTAAGAGCACTGGGTAGCCATGGGCCTGTATTTCTTTGCAAATCCATGCCCTTTTTCTTGGCAAGTCCATGCCCTTTTCCTTGTGGGGTTGATTGCTTCCTGGTGGAAATGGCAAGACATCCATGGTAGAAATCCATGAATTTTCAACTCTATCTTAACATCTTCCTTGTGCATAATTCTCAAACAGTTTTGGAATAAGACTGGCTATAGCATCGATTTTGCTAGTTCAAAGAACACTTAGCTGAAACTTTTTTTAAAGGCCTCTTTGAAGGGAAAGTTTGTGTTCTTTCATTTCTAGTGCATAATTAAAGCATTCATTATGAATTTACAAATGACATTACATCGTTACCATCTACGGAGCTCAACAGATTGTTTTGGCATTTCTTTGAAATGGAGTATTTTGGAGTGCAAGATCGTACAAATAATATTGTGTCATTGCAACTACAATGCTTAATGATTTTTTAAGGTAATTCTTTCAAAAGGATTGTTGATGTCTAGAGCCTCATAAGCCTCATAGGCTGAAGCCAGTGATTTTGTGCATACATGCACTCTTGTTTATGTGTTTATAGTATAGGTACACTTATTCAATTATGTGTTTGGTTTTTTTACTTACTTGCTTCAGTCACTAGTTTAATCACCCTTACTTGTACTTGATAGTTTCTCACAATTAAAACTTTGTTTTAATTTCCCATAGTTTAATGTCTTTAATTTGTCTGATTTTTAACCTCTTTTTAACTCCTTTAATGCCCTTTCTCTATTTCACCTCTGTCTAGCAAGTGCAATTTTCTTTATTAATGTGTAGGCCTAACCATTTTGGTCCTTCATTCATGGTCTCATATTTTCCATTATTAATGCATTCACTCCCCCTTTTTTAAAAAAAGTGTGTAATTCATTTGAATTATGTATGTCAAGTTTTCTTACATAGATGCATAAATTTTTTATAATTCTTTAGTCCATCACTCTATTCAAGTGTTAAGGGTTAAACCCCCTATTTTAATTTCTATATATTATGATATAATTCTTAGTTTTGCGTAAAAGAGAGATGGACTTTATTCTTACTTAAGAGTGTGGACTTACCCCTAGGGTTTAGACACTCAAACAGGGGTTATGGATTACCCTCCCTAATTTCTGGCTTCGTAAATCATATATATTTTTAAAATTTTCATAACAAGGTTTAAGCTCTTAACATATGGGTTATGCATAGATTACCCCTCCCTAATTTTTAGCTTCATAATTAAAAGACATTTTTAAATCTTTACACGAATCAATTTATGACTTTCCACAAGATATTTAGAATTTATATGGTTGTTTGGTTCTTTGGTAAAGCAATAACAAGCTAGGGGACACAGGCATTACCTATCCACCCAAATCAAGCTATATTGTTCGAACAATGGTTTATTTGGATGGTGGCACGAGTGTGGACCTTGACCATGGAGCTTGGAATACCTTATGGATTCAACACTTTTGTGCCAATTTTATACATATTGAATATACATGCATATAATGAGATATTCCTTATCCACCCTTATTTGAGCTTCGTGTGCTGTGTTGCTAAAAGGTTTTATTTTTTGAAAACACACACACACACACACACACACACACACACACACACATGCATATACATATACGCATATGTATATACATATACATATACATATACTTTTACATATACATATACATACTTTTTTTTGGGGGGTGAAAACTTTGAAGGCTTTACATTACAAAAGAGCGATCCCACAAAAACTGGTAAGCCACAAGTTTACATCAAGAGAAATTCTCCATGTAGGACAAATATACATCATGATCTATGTAGTGAGATTGCAGACAATCGAAGGGTGATTGCTACAAAGAACGACAGAAGAAAACAGAAGTAGAAAAATTTGGATCACCAAAGACTCTACGATTTCTATCTTTCCAGAGAGACCAGAGTGCCCAGACCTAGGTAAAGAACAACTCAAAATATAGCTATTGAGGATAGATCCCAAACAACCAGAAAAGCTTGCCCCCCCCCCCCACACACACACACACACAGTGTGTGTGTGTGTGTGTGTGTGAATTCACTCTTAAAACCTCCTTAAAACCCTCAAAAGGCAATGAGAAACTACAAGAAAATTGGTTTAATATACAGATGGGAGATATTAGGACTACTTTATGCCTTGGTAGATACATTCATGGACAATAAAAGTAATGATTGCACATCTAGAAACATGAGTACCTATTATCATTTTACACATCATTTAATGCTTTTTGCATTATTCCTTCACAAAGCTCTTTAAGTATCCTTATAGTACAATGAGTTGGAGGCATCAAACTTTTTAGTACAAAAGTTGAAACAACTATATTGATTCACCATCATACTATGATGGACAAAATTTCTTATGTGAAAATCAAACCATATTAGATTATGATTTATCACCATAGAACTATGACACTACTCTTGACCTATAATGAAGGTATTTTGGCATAATCATAGTTTGGCACTCCATGTGACATCTATTGCCTACCTAAAGACAAATACTTTCTTGTTCCATTTAGGCTACAATAACTTCATTTTTGCTTTGAAAGTCTCAGAGGTGAAAAAATAGAAGTGTAAATTTATTTAACATATGATAACATAGGAATAAGAGAATACTTTGGTGTATGTACATATCATGTTTGGGTGCCCTTTATTGACAAGAGACACTAGGGGTGATTTGGGATCTCAAAAGGGCCCCAAATTAGTGTTTCCTAACCTTTAGTATTAGGGTCCAAGGTTTTAAGGTGGACCAATGGGAGTTTGTGGGCCAATGCCATGTTGAGGTGGCACATAGGCATTCATGAGGAAAATTCCATCGGCTCCTTCTCTTATACAGGGCCACCGAACCCATCTCCCTCCCTACTCCCCCCCCTCTTAACCCATGCTTGACCCTCCCCACAATCCAGGCCCAATCCACCTTCCACTTGCACCTAGACCATATATGTCCCAAATCTTCATCAATGCTGAGATTATCCATAGGCTATGCTTACACTAGCCTGTCGATCTTCTATTCCCTCCTCCTTTGGCCTAGTAGCTCCTCCCTGCATTTTTCAGTTTAAACTTGTAGCAGCCTACAAAATCTCTTGCCGCTTCTCTCCTACTACCTGATCTTCCTCCACTAGCACACTCTAGATCTACTCCCCTTCTCTCTAGAACTCTTCCACTTTCCTTCCTTGTGTTTCACCCTTAGTACCCCCCTCATACTCAATTTGTGTCTCCTATATATATATATATATATATAATTCCTATTGTTTTCTCCCCCCCTTCTAATTAAATTACTCCATTGGCATCTCTGTAGTAGTAAACACCTTCACCCATCCCTTATTTGCTATTTCATTGTTGTGCAAGCATGGTGAGGAACATCTCCACCATGCACATGACCGTGTAATGTTGTGGCTAATTATATGTTTCCCAATACCAAACCTGCATTGGTTGAGTGATTCTAATACCCTCATCCAATTTCTATCATGACTAATATTAGAAAAAAACAAATACAAATTTGAATAAAATCAAAATAAAAAATTATTTATTACTAAATTCTGCTAGTGTGTAACCTTTACTTGCTCAAATGGTGGAGTTCTCAATGTTTTCTCTTTCTGGTTATATATGCAATTGTGCTTGACTGAGGGGTTCATGACTAAAATATGGATTAAAGGAGATGAGTGTGACGTTTTAATGGTTTTGAAATAGTGAGATGTTGTTGGTCCCAACAAAGTCCAAAAGATTGGATAATAGAGCATTGAATTGTCTCACTAGCAATTGTGTCACATGGAAAGAGAATTGTTCAATGTTGAGTGCTCACCGATGATGGGAGAGAAAAGGGATACTTGATAATGTCTTTCATTTTTAATTTTCACATATAGCCACAAACACCCACATGGCTTACCAGTATCCACGACATAAGAGGGCCTACAATGAGGCAATATGAGCCTAATTCAATTTGTTTGATCTACATGGAAAGCTGTTCGCTGAGATTCTGGAAGGGAAAGTTGATTTTCTAAAGCAACAAGAAAAGCCAAGATTGTGGTGACAACTTTACACCATTAATATACCGTGAAAGCTAGAAAGAAAGCTAAGGAATGTCCTAGTGCCAACTTTACACTGTTAAAGCCCGTTAGAAAATTGGAAAGCTGATGGACAAACAAAAGCTAACGTTTGGAAGCAACCGAGGTGCATGAGCACGATAAAAGAGAAGGCAATGAGCTCGCATTTGCCCACCAATGCTCTAGCTTTGAGAGTTGTTTGCTGATCTTTTACTCCCACTCCTGCCTACTTCCTTCATAGTCCTCAATGGCAACTCACAGTCTGCTCTTTTGCTTCTCCTTTGCTCTCTCCTTTGCCTTCCTTGCTGCATGCTCAGGTATTACGCTTCAGCTGTTGTTCAATTCCATTGTTAGCACACAACAGGGTAGTGTTGAAGCCTTTGCTTTTTAGTCCTTTAGCTTCCTTGTTTGTTTCGCTGTAGAGGAGTTTTATCCTCCTCTCTCAATCTCCTTCAAAGGTCTTACATAGTACGTATTCTCTAGTATACACCTGAACTCGCACACGCACCCAATCCTATGAGTGTCACAGCTTGATTAAGACGTAGTTGGCACGTAGATTTACTATTTTCAGTGTTGCGCTAACCTTCATATCCCCATATCCACGGTCCAATTATATTTGTGCCAAAACGTACATTGACACAGTACCACTTCGCTCAATACATTGGTTTGTCTCAGCTCCAAGGGCTTATACGGTTTGGCATTTTGCAGCAAGCAGAGAATATAACAACTACCCAGCCTGGGTCGGGGATAGATCGGACGTTGCGGGTTCTGATTCTTCGGTATTAAGCTTGAGCGCCCAGCTCTCTGGGCTTCATGTCCTTTCCGTGTGTATTGTTGCCAGAGACGACATCAGAATAGCTATTTTCTGCCCCTGGTGTCTCTGTAGCTTCATGACTCATTTTACTTGTCTACAGTCTCGCATGAGCATAGATCTCGTAAGAACTTACCTCTGTCGATATTTTGCAGGTGCAAGCGAACCCAGGAGTTGGTGACCAGAAAGTATGGTGCGTTGGCAAGCCGGCCGCTGAAGATTTTTATCTGAGGCGGAACATCGACTATGCGTGCGGAGAAGGAGGTGTAGACTGCAGCCATATACTCCCAGGAGGAGCCTGCTTCATGCCCAACACTCCAATTGCACACGCTTCATACGCCATGAACATGTACTATCAGAAAAATGGGCGGAACTGGTGGACTTGTCACTTCAACAATACCGGCCTTGTTGTGTTTACAGATCCGAGTAAGAGCTATCTTCGACAGTCCCTTCGAATTTGTGCTCTGGATTATGCCTTTGACAGGAGAATTTTCTAAATGCTAGATGGGTTGTGCAGGTTTTGGAAGTTGCAAATACGTACCCCAATGGTAGATGCACAGGCTGTCGTGCAGAAAAGGCCGGTTACTCGGAACCGTGAGGAGTACGCGGGCAGTTACCTCGTGGAATAAGCTACACAGGCTCTTAGAAAGGATTTGTATCTCTGTACCTTCCTTAAGAACACCACGCTGTCATGCCATTATCGCCAGCGTTCCGCAGCTCAAATCGTGTTGCGTGTTGTTCATATCATTGCTTTTCTGTAAACGTCTTACTTTATATATGAAGCGTTTCTGTTACTTATTGAACGACATGCAGCCCACGACTCCAATGCAGACATAGATAGATAGATAGAGATCGGAGTAAGATCAGAGAGAGAGAGAGAGAGAGAGAGAGAGAGAGAGAGAGCGCGCGCGCGCGCTAGCGAGCGAGAGAAGAAGAAGTAAGAAGAAGGAAAAAGTTTAAGTGCACAATACTCGATGCGATTACTCATTTGCATGCTTATATAAGGAAAGCTACCTCACAAAAAAGACATTAGAATCACTTTTGAAACCTATACGTTTCTTTTATAACTTTAAATGTCACCATCTTTGGATCATCCTTGTTAGCGTTGCCATCTCCAAATCCTCCTCCATGGTGGCTTTCAACCTTGAGAATATAGGCCCATAGTGACATGGATAGCTAACAAGGCAACATGTTGGGACTCCTATACATGTAGCCTCTCCATGAACACCTATTCACTATTAATGGGGAGGGCACCCCATCTACAAAGCAGAAGCTTATACAAGTGTCACCTTTTGATCTTAATTTCAAATTATATGATGGGCCAATCATATATGTTTTAGGTGTTACCTATGTTGTCATTAAGATTTTAAAAAATTCTTCAAATAATTTTATAGTCTTGAAAGGAAATTAGAGTTGTGGTGGATCGGAATAAAGGACATGCCCTTTGCTCTTGTTTGCTTTGATGTAATGTGTGTGGGGGACCAAGCTTCCCCTTTCTTTTGGCTTTGATAAGAAAACAATCTTTCACTTTTAAAACAAGTGGAACGAAGTTCAAGTGGGCCACCTTGGAGAACCAAAATGAAAAAGAAGATGAACTGCCGACCATGCTGATGATGCCTGTTTGCATTTGCAAGGATTGAAGGCAGAACAAAATTATAACAAGGAAAAGAGGGCGGGGGCAGAGAGAGAGAGAGAGAGAGAGAGAGAGAGAGAGAAACAAATGACTCACCAGAATGAAAAAAAAATGATACTAACTAAAAATGACAACAAATTATCCAAAATTCATAAAAATACACAAATCCCAATTTTTATTTCTATTGAAAAGCCTTTACTAAGACCTGCACGTACGGTAGGCCAAAAATCACTTTCATGGGATGCATCACATGGAAGATTGGCCTCCCATGAAAGTTATGTGCTTTTAACACACATTGTGCTACACATCCAAATGCTATATTTGGCCAGTCTCTTCCATTTTTTGCATAGCCATTTCAATGATCTCAAAAATTTGACTATACTAAAAATAATGTCACATATTATCTACATTCAAGATGGAATTAATGTTATACTCCAAAGGTTGACTAATTGCTTCATTATTATTTCCTCCATAGTCCAAGGTCCTTACATGTTTCTTATTTCCAAAATGGAAGACATACAAAGTGGTTACTTGGCTATATGATAATGAGGATTCATGCATAAATGATGGCCAATATAAAAGCCAAAATGCAAATGTAAAGTGGATTCAAGAACTTGAGACAAAAAAGTGGTGGGGGGGTCCCATTTAACAAGAATATGTGTGATTTTAAAGAGAACATTAAAGGAAAATTTGATTGAACATTTGAATGATGCCAAAGTTAAATCTAAAGTTGAAAGGAATGAGATATGAAGAGGACATGAGCTAAAGAAAAACTAGAACTAGTTTACATTAGGAAACTTTGAAAGAAGGGACATGACACATTATCATTGTGCTCCTCATTTACCTCCTACAATCTTAGACTACTTTCACTTTAAATAAAGCAAATCCATAATTTTCTTATAAGAATAGGATATAAGGGACTTCAAAAATTTCTTACTTTTTACTATCCTATTTAATTTACAACTCACATTATAAGCTATCTTCCAATTCTAGCACAAAAACTTTTATGGAATTATCTTATTGCATATGTTATGCTTCCATGGAATCAATTTATTGTATCTTATGCACTATAATTCCTTTAAAAAAAATCATTTAAAAAAGTCATTAATTTAGAAAGTCAAGCCAACAACTTTGACATTAACAACCTTATTAACACAAGTTTTTGGATGCAATGATTTTATTGTACGTGATTTATCCCATGGAATCAAGTAGTTGCATCTTATAGACCCTTCTTCTTGAATCTAGAACTCTATAACAAGAATCTTATAGTATCATTGTTTAGAATTTGTCCTCTAGAAGATAAACTTTTAATGGGTTTACATTGAGTATTTTTCATAGGGTTTTATAAAACTTTTAATATCTTATGATAGTAAGAAAAAACATATATGATTATGATGTCAACAAAACAGTTATCCAAAGAGTGTAGTGTCCCAATTCGTAGCCTGAAAATTCAATTAGATTCAAAAAAATCATTCAATTCGTAGCCTAAAAATTCAATTAGATTCAAACACTTATCCAAAGAGTGTCGTGTCCAACTTGTAGCCTGAAAATTCAATTATATTCAAAGAAATCATTATGTTTGTAAGTTGAGAGTTATAACCTCATTTCATAAATTAGAAGTTTTTCATGAGAGCTCACAATTAAAATTGAATTTTAGACCTATGCCCTTCCCTAAGTGCTTTAAGGAACTTTATTAACATATTTGATTAACATTTTTTATTTTTAAAATTAATTAAGATATAAAAATAATCTTTGTTAAATATAATTTCAAACAAAAAATGGCTAGCACAACTTGAAGAATATAAAGGATGGCAAATCCTTGAAATTGACATTTGAGATCACCAAAGTTGGAGTGCACCTGATGGGGAAAACAATCTTTCACCAATATGGGAAGGAGATGAGGAAGCTATAGATGAAGCCACCCATGCAACATCAGCAGTGCAACCATAGAAGATCCTCAAGGAGGATGCAAAGGCCACTTGAGCTGGCACAAGACCTACTAGAGGAGTAAAAAACGAAGGCCATTCAGGCACAACCACAAGCTAAGCCTACTGATGAGAACCAAACATGATAAGTAGCCTCAGCTTGTGGTTGTGCCTGAATGGCCTTCGTTTGTATATGCCCAAGAAGAAAAGGGAGAGAAGAGAGTTTGTAGAGAGGTAGGTCAAGCACCTACATTAGCAGCTTGAAGACACTAGGATAGATGAGAACCAAGTGGAGGTTGATATAGCAACAATAACTTAAAGCTCATAAAGTATAAAAGGAATCCGTTTACCAATGTCTCTGCAACATGGAGCATGCAGAGAGCATGCATTGAACATTGAGAAAGATGATCTTATAGCTCAACTGAGAACAAACAATGCACACAATATGGCATCAATGCAGGGACTACAAGAGAGCCTTAAAGCCAAGAAGGATGCAACTCAGTAAGAGATTAGGAAGGATGTAGATCAGGCATAGAGCAGCCAAGGTGGAGCTCACAATGGGAACGACAATGTGCAATACTTGAAAGAGAAGGATCAATATTGGGAAAATGATGGTTTTAAACCTACTAGATGGCATGCAAAGAACATAAATTTAACTATTAAGAAATGTAATTGTTTTAACCGTTGGAGCTAGAAAAGAAATAATGAACATTAATTAAACTATTAAAAAGCACAATAAATATGAATTAGATGGTTGTTTATTTCAGGTAGACCATACTGATGCCACTAGACATATATTGCATGTCGAATGGCTCTTGCCCCTAAAGGGGATCCCTCAAGGGCCATATTGACTTTGTCCCTATGCAAAACATAGTAGTGACAGCACATCATGGTTGAGTCCACCAACTAGATCCATGCCAAATATTTTTTAATGCCCTTTAATTAAGGGCAATCTTAAAAAGACATTGTGGGAAATCCTAAATCTTAATCGGGATTGTATCCATATAAATATTGTGAATTTTTCAATTAAGACTAGTAAGTATTCAAAAGACTAAAATTCATAACAAGTTTGTATACATTAACAAGCTTATAGTACAAAAGGTGTTTTGTCGATACAAGAATGTAGTGTTCACAAGACCAAGATTCATAGCAAGTTTGTATGTATTAGCAAGATTATATTAGAAAATGGTTTTCTATATTAGATACAAGAATTCTCAGATGAGCAAGTGCTTGAGTTGCTCAACTTCATAAAAATTCTCCACTCTCAGTTGGTGAGCTACTCAAATTGACCTTCATGAATATCAATCCATTGCTTGACGTTGCAAAAACTCCTGCAACATTTATTTATGTGGTATGATCCACCTATGAATGTGGACCATATAGTATCCACAAACAAACAAAACTCAACTACCAACCTCACGTGGATTGAATCTCGTAGATTACCAATCCAATTAAGGTCCTATAGTATATCACCCACTCTATGGTCATGGGAGAGAATTGCCACCACTTTGGAGACAGCTGAGAACAAGAATAGAATAAGCTAGAGCTAGAGATGTGGGACATAGCACTTGGTGGATCTAGAGGGTAGAGACGAGGGTGGAGTAGGAGGTGCATCAGGAGGGTTGAGTAGGAGGGAGCAATGTGAAGTCGACGAGGGTTGTGGAGATAGGGGTAGAGCAGTGTGAAGTCGATGAGGGTGGAGCATTGTGAAGTCGATAAGGGTGGTAGAGGCGATGGGGGTGGAGTAGTGTGAAGATGATGAGGCTACACGATGCTTAAATAGCCAGAGGTTGTTGCCTAGCCACCTCAATGAGCAATTGGCTATAATTTTGATTAAATTGCTAGTCGACAAGCAATTGGATGCATTATAATTTTGAAGGGGTACTACAAGAATTTTTTTCCAACATGGCATTTTTTGTTGGGGGAAGAACTCCCTTTGTGCAAACTTCACGAGATGAGTAGCGATAGATCAGATGGTCATCTCATCATGCAAGCTAGGTGTCTATAAGAGCCTGATGGCTACAAGAGCTGCCACTTAATCCTAACCACATCATTATTTCACCTAGATACTGCTCTCCACTCCTTTTTTTCAACTACCATTTATGTTACGTTAGAGCTAGCACGATGTGTATATAGGTACCTTGCTTGACCTATAACTTATACATTGCTCAATAAAATTTGAAAAACTTTATCTTTAAGTGGTAGTACAATTCCAATATTAAACATGAGACTTAAAAAATATGGAATAAATATTTGGAAAAAGACCGTTAAAGAATTACAAGTTCTATGTTGCATGTGAAGCATGCATCCTAAAGAGTATAGGATATACCAATTTATTCAAAAGCACCATTTTTTTTTTGCACATACATGCAACCAAGTAATCATTTAAAAGTACACTATGTGAGCTTCTCCTCCACCCAAGGACACACCTAATTCAAAACCTTAGGTATGGTTTAAGGGGCCTCCAATGTTGTGTTAAAATTATGCACACCATTCGAGGGAGTGCTCCATAACGTTTCCTTGATTTGTTGAAAACCAAAATGGATTGAAAATTTGGAATCTAAACTAGTGGTACTACTACATGGTGATCTTAAAACTTTGATAGATGGTGATATTGGTATCTAGCTTCACCCTAGAATGGAAGAATTTAAAAATGTGTGATTTGTGCATGTGCAAAGATCTTTTAATAAATCCAACACTATTTACAATTTTATATTGGCATAAAGTTTCTTACTATGTGGCTCATAAGCATGCCAAAGGTCATTACATTTCATGATATAGAGCATGCAACTCAATACCATGCCCTTTGGCTTATTTGTGTCTTGAAGCAATTAAGGCCACAATGCACTTTCTTGGGATATCCAATTTTGCTGACATGTATCGCCGGAGGGGGGAAACACCATAGCTGAAAATTTCACTACTCTCATGGATTTTGAAATTTCACAACTCTTGCCTACAAATCTTTAGATATTGCAACCTACACCACCTTGCAAGCTACACCATACCTTGCGCACAAGCTAGCTAGTGTTTACTCAGGTAAGTTTTCTTCTATTCTTTGCTCGCCCCTTGCTTGCCTCACAAGCTAGATGGTCTCTATTCTGGAGGGTCTATTTTAGCAATTCACTGATCATCGCCATGGCATCAATGGCAAGATGTAGCTTGTCATGGCTTGCAAGAGAAGTAGACAAAAGCTGCGAGATAGGAAAGTTGAAAGCTTGGTCAAGGCACAAGGAATAGATTGTGGGTCGAGAAAAGCAATGAGATGGTATTGAAAACACAAACAAAAGACATTTTTGTAATGTTTGTGAAGGAAGAAACAAAAAGAAGTAATAAGAGTCCTTGTAGAGAAGCAAAAGAGGAAGCGATTGTTGCAAATGCATGCATTTGATAATTGCCCTTGGGGTGAAGAACGTAAGATTCGATCAAGTAGCTACAAAGAGGGAGACAATAGCTATGTTGGTGACACAGGAGAAATGGCTTGGACACAAAATGTCAAAGATGTTGTCAATTAGAAGGACCAAATTGGCTGCAGTGATTGACATAGAGCAAAAGCAATGCATGATCATCTCTATCTGAAATAAGGAGATTTGCAGAATATGCAGACGGGATGCAAGAAGTTTGATGAGCACATGATACACATATGCTAGACACAATGTAGGATAGTGGTTCCCTAAACCAACCCAATGGTTGTTTGGAATAGTTTAATTGTTTAATTTCAAAATTGGGTAGGCTTGGACTTAATGTGATTATCCTAAATGAGCCCAGTGGTAAGAACATTGTGTGATTTGTCCTAAACCAGCCCTGTTGTTGTTTGTGATTGAGTTTTGGAAGAGTTTAATTGATTAATTTCTACATGAGGATGGCTCAGACTTAATGTAATTGTCCTAAACTTGCCCAGTGGTTGAAACATCATGCAACCGTGGCTAGTTTAGGTCAAACACTAATTATGTGATTATCCTAAGCTAGCATAATTGAATAAAAATCATCAGCAATATATTTTGCAACAAAACAACAAAACATTTTTATTGTCTAATTGATGACCAATCTAGTGGTTCAAATTGTTGTGTTTCCTAGTAGTAGTTAAATTTAGTTAATTTTCCATTGGTTCAAGTCATATACCCAATTAATTTCTAAATCAAGCTCGCTTAGACTTAATTGTGATTGTTCTAAACCAGGTGGGTTGTCGAAACATCATAGAGCTAGGTCAGGTCAAACAACAGCTACATGATTGACATTGTGGTTAAACAGAAATATAGAAATGAACAGCAATATATTGCTATTGCCTAATTGTTATAGATCACTGAGCCCTGTGTTCAAGTTAGACAATAGTTATGTGACTGTCCTAAACTAGCCCGATGGTAGAAATTGTTTTATTTTCTAGTATCTATGTTTAATTAGGTTATTCTTTTTTCACGTACAATAATATATCCCTCAATTGGTTCAGGTCAGACACCAGCGCGGTGGTTAAAATTATGACTATCCTAAACTAGCCTTGTTGTTTTGTTTTTACTAGTAGCTTGATTAGTTTAATTATTAGCCTGATTAGTTTAATTGTTAGCTTGATTATATGTGACTGTCCTAAATTAAAATTGTTTTGTTTTACTATAACCTTGATTAAATTATAGCTTGATTACTTTGATTATTAGCTTGGATATATGTGACTATCCTAAACTAGTCCGATGGTTGAAATTGTTTTGTTTTGTTGTAGCTTGATTAGTTTAATTAGACAACATTTTTACACGTACTATGTTTTGTTTTGTTTTCCTCATAGCAGTGCAAAAAGGGGCCTCAATATGGTTATTCATGCATGTTTGGTGAGCAGATGGAGGTGCATCTCAAGTTTATGGCTCAAAACCCTGACATTTTTATTGGACAACGGAGCTGAGCATTGTAAGCCCTGGTACCTCAGGAAACTAAAAGACATGAATGTGTGTTGGTGCAAAAACAAGCTTTAACCTGGCTCGGCAAGCTATGAATGACTTGAGATCTGATCATGCTAGAGGCCAAATTTGGCAGCCTAAGTTCTCTATGAGAGCCAGTGGTATGTCCAAAGGGATACTCTAAGAAGCACCACATTGAATGCATTCATGATGCATGCATGCATTGTAGTTTAAAGAAGAGGCAATTTGATGTCTGTCCAAAATGACATAAGGAAAGGCAGCTGTGTTGCTCTAAAGTTAAGGAGATTTGAGCATATAATATTGATGGATCAGAGAAAAGGAGATAAATACTATAGTATAAGAGAACTCACTTGAGGGAGCTTATAGAGCACTTGGTTCAACCCATCCCAAAATATGCGCTTCACAATTTCATGGCTAGCTGGTAAGATAAGCACTTTAGGACATGCCTTGCCAATTCTTCTATGATACTATTACCTCTGTCATAGATTTTGCACAAAGTTATCATTTCAAGAATAAGATGAGATACAAAGTGCTCAATCACTGGTACAACAAGTAGTTAACAACTCTAGCACATAACACATAAAGTCATTTGCTTGATTCTTCTAGATTGATGCCAATCTGCTTGCTGGCTCACAAGAGTCCAGATTAGTGCAATGCACATACCATTTCTACATTTTAGATGATAGACTTATGTGTGTAGCATGCTATTCTATTGCATTGGGAATGGCTAAAAAAATATGATCCCCATGTAAAAGAAAACATAAAACAACATTGGGTGTGATTAGATGGTGCTAGCTCTCAATTTAAACTAGTTCATGGATTCTATTTTGTCTCAAGGTTTAAATCCTTGACCGGTCTAAACATGTTGTGGAATTTCTTTGGGTCTATCCATGGCAAGGGTGAACATGATATATGTGGTGCTTTTATTAAAATAAAGCTCTATTTAAACACCAATTAACATGCCCTCAAGTAAAGCTCAATGATGCCCATGATGCTGTAACATGGACATTGCAACAGTGAAGAGATGCTCCAGGCCAATTCAAGTTTTCCCTCTACATGAAGATGGATTGATGAATAAGGGACTAGGACAATACAAAGAAAATGTATTCTTATTGTAAGGAAAATGTATTC
The DNA here is from genome assembly GCF_047967505.1 of Dipteris shenzhenensis. Taxonomy (NCBI): domain Eukaryota; kingdom Viridiplantae; phylum Streptophyta; class Polypodiopsida; order Gleicheniales; family Dipteridaceae; genus Dipteris; species Dipteris shenzhenensis. The sequence continues at coordinate 17,691,490 of NC_141596.1, forward strand.
CACTTATCTTGGAAAATGGAAAATGTATTTACAGTCAGCTTGTACAACCACTACGCTTATTTTAGTTAATCCCAAACAACCACCGTGCTTGTTTTTGTAAATCCCAAATAACCCCGTGCTCATCTTTCATAAATCCCAAACAACCACTACACTTGTTTAATAAATCTAAAACAACCCCTAGTAATCCCAAACATGGGTAAACGTAAATCCCAAATAGTATACTAATTCAAAAAATCCGCTTCCTTGTTTTAGTAAATCCCAAACAATGCTATGCTTTTTTTAAATAAATTCCAATTAGTAAATCCCAAACAACCCCTAGTAATCCCAAATGAGAGAAAATGTATGGCATTTATCTTTTACAACCATCGGGCTAGTGATTGCAAATCTTAATTAAATGAATTGTATGCTAGTTTCACATCACAACAATGACTCATCATCCTCATCGCTACTATTATCTTTCAACCTTTCCTCAAGTGTTTTGACTTGCAATGTAGGGCCATATCACTCACTGCAGTGGTTATTATGTACCATCCCATTGGCAATAACATGTGTGGACCATCGCATTGGTAATAGTGTGTGTGTGTGTGTGTGCACGTGCGACTGTTAGAACAATGATTGCACTTAGGGCGATCCAGTTCACAGACTTAGATTTTCAAGATCCACATTGCAGTACCATCCTTCAAATGGACTAATGTCTATTCCAAATGGGTAGCTCTAAGAGACCATCTAATTCATAGGCTTAGACTTTGAAGATCGACATTGCAGACTTGAGATCATCTAATTTGTAGGATCATATTTTCAAGATCTACATTGCAGCTTGAAATGTCCTTGAAAAGGAATGATGTCTATTCAAGTGGACCGCTCTAAGATTGTGGACGGTGGTCCAAGTTCATTTGGATAATCAAAGCCACTGGTAAACACTAGCCCTACATGAGAGCAGTCATTACCATCTAAATTAATTGCCTTAGATTAGCTTTCATAAGAATGTTATTAATAATGATTGTGAAGTCAAAACCATCTAATTCTCAAGCTCAGATTAGTATTGAGCCAGAATTAGACTATAAGAATAATAGAAAATCATACTGTTATAATTTTAGAAATTTTAGTTATAATGCCATTCAAAATGGTTACAATTTTCAATTTGCTAGCTTGCTTGCCATTGAATTATTATGATCATGGCTTTGATGACTGAGAGATTCTCACATGACAACCATCTAATCACACATCATGGGGACTACACCAGTGGCTAGATGAGGATGTATATGACTGCCTATGCTAGGCTAGGCTACCAGGCAAGGTGGGTGTTGGCTGGAATATTTAATTGGGACCCTGCATGTGCCACTGCTCCTCCCCCCTCATCCCAGCAAGGTGTCATTTAAGGGGGGCTAGTATTAAGATTGCCTGATCATAGAAAAATCTAGCAATGGATTGTGTGGTCATAGTTGTAAAAGGCACCCAGAGTCACACAAATTGACATTTTCCTTGGTTTTAAGATTAACTGCAAGCACCACTAAAATAGTTCCAAGAACCAGCATGGTGATTGCAAGGAAATACACTTTCCTTGGTTTAGGATTAACTGTAACCTGCACTAAAATAGAACCATCATAGTGGTTGCACAAGGATTAACTTTCAATCCCTTGTTTTAATCTATTAATTACACTCTCATTACACTATAACAACATACTATTCCAACCATCGGCTGGTTTTAAACCTACTCAATGGCATGTTGACAATATAAATTAGAAAAGGGGAACCCTCAGTGCAAAGTCTATGAACAATGGCATGTTGACAATATAAATTAGAAAAGGGGAACCCTCAATGCAAAATATATGAACAATTGTGGGACTCCAATGGGGGCTCACGTGACCTAAACAATTAAGGTAAATACATTTTATTTGGTTTAGTAAGGAGTAGCTACAACCACCACTAAAATAACTCCAAGAACCACTGCAGTGGTTGTACCAAGCCAATGTTAGTTTGTGGTGGTGGTCATGAGTGACTCTAGATCAGCACAGAAATGATGCACGTAGATGATAGGTGGTGAATTGTAGGTAGATGATAGGTGGCAAGATGTGGGTAGATCATAGGATAGATTGTGGATAGTTTGATGCATAAAGATGAAGCACAAATACTACACAACGGAGGGTAGAACTAGTCTGCTCTGTAGTGACATGTATCAAGCTCTATGGTGTTTAGAACATCAAGTTTTGATAGATTGTGTCTCATTATTATGCCAATAAGGTAATCATTACATTATAATTTTTATGCCAGTAAGGCCATCATTACGTCAGATTGTTTTTTGGCAAGAGCGCGAGTTGCCCAAAATCCAAAATATGGCCCACCTACATTGCATCGTGGCCCCAAAACTACCCCTAAAATAATTTTGCAATTGGCAACAGCCGATCATGCATCAACCCTACACCTATTTATGTATTAGCCCCTATTTATGAAAGCATACAATCTCAAGTGACTGACCATTGTAGCTTGTTATGCATTGTCATGATTCCTAACTAGCAACACTCACACTTACATATAGATCCCCAGCTAGAACTAGCAACGTGATTATTATTTCAATCATTGGCCTTAGAAAATAATATTGCCTCTCTCTCTCTCTCTCTCTCTCTCTCTTCCCTAAAATTTCATAAGATGTAAATGAAAATTGACCAACTTGTGAGGAAAAACGATAGCTGAATTTCAGCATTACATGTCTGATTATTGGCCTATGTTGCTTTAAGCATGTGCATGATGTGCTCCTCATACTTCTTAGCATCCCCTTTATAGCCTACATACACCAACAAGGTGAGAGGGCTACTGTTCCAAGATGACAATGATATGAAGGTCTTTATTGCATTGACCAATGGAAGAGATAATTACTTTATGTCCTTGGATGCCATCATCTAGGTAGCAGATGAGGAAGGATGCGTGAGCATCTTTTCCCATCATGATGTGGAGAAGAATGACATGTACATCCATGAGGGGATAGTGTCTATCTTATATGAGGTTACATACAATTCTGAATGTGAGACACCCATGAGTAGTAAGGTTTTTGTGGATATAGAGAGTCCCAATCTATCGTAGGTGGTTGATGTGGCTCCCTTATAGATAGAGTTGCCTCATACAAGTCCCCATACAATGGTAAAAGTACTATCATTGTCTTGTTTGATACGATTAAGCCTCACAGTTTAATCAAGCTTGTGCACAAATTTGTCAAGTGGATGAGGTTCGAAGCTCTTATGATGGAGATGTGATATTTGATTTTCCGTGTGCAAGGGAAGCTACTTCAGAAATGGGGGGGATGGAGCATAAGATAGATAATTATATGTCAACAAAGTCAGCATCTATTGGATAGTCATATGTGGATGGCTACTGATAGTCATATGTGGATGAAGCCAACCACTTCAAATGTTTCCTTTCAAGGAATTTGCAACATTAGCCATTGTATGGGAACTTGGAATGCAACAATTTAATCTATTCGTGGTACACAAACAATGACATTTTTAATGATTGTTGTTTCTAAAGATAACCCCAATCACACAGCAAATGAATGCCCCTTCCTAAGAGCCAAGATTAATGCACAAGGCAATCCATCACCAAGGTTGTGGTGCCACATCTGCACAGTTAGTGGGCATGACAAAAACGGTTGCATCTGCAACATATGCAACAACCCGCCCCGACCTCAACAATACCAACCGGCACCCATCCCAGTGTACAAGCTATCGGCATTTGCACAAGCACCCTCAACTATGAGGCTGAATCATGTTCCCATCCGGACATATCCAAGAGCAACAAATCTAGCTCCTCCGATAATTCCAATACAAGTACTTCAAGTCGAAGAAGTGGATTCGCAATTTGAGTATGAAGCTGAGTACCTACTGTACTATGTGGAAGGAGCAAAAGGTTCAATCCACGTCTATGCAAATCAAGTTCGTTGGCCCAACACATATCGAGCGCCAATCAAGTGTTACAGTTGTGGAGAGAATCACCAAATCGCTAAATACCCTCATAATGGTAGCCCCGCTACTTTCCAACCACTCTGCAGAGATTGTGCCATTGGTCATGCCTATATGGATTGTCCCATGAAAAATAAGGTCCCGCAACAAAATGAGGCTAAGCCTGACATACCAATCGGCATTATTGGGGTGGACCATCAAAGTCTAGGGCCGGCAAGCATACTCACATGTGAATGTAATTAGACGCTAGCAAAAAGAGGCCACCAAGGCTCCTAATATTCCAATTCAATCAAGAATACCTCTTCAAAAGAAAGCACAAGTGCCTATACCTCCATGCAATGAGTAGCCAAGCTCATCCACATCAGCTCCTAATCCTCAAATAAAAGAAGCTCCATACCCTAATGCAGAAGTGGAGAAGGCTCAATTTCAAGCACTTCAACAATGGGTGGAAAAAGAGCAAGGTCAATTTGAGGCTGAGAAGCAAGCACAAGGTCCAATCCCTAACTTGGCCCCACCAAGTATCGACACTGTCCTCGAGCCTTTGTTCCAGCAATAAGATCCACAACATAATGTACCACCATGCCAACTTGAAGGTGTCGCAGTCTCTAGCATTCTAAGTTGCCATGTGTTGATTCCCATTGGAATCATCTTACAAAATTGTCCCAATCTCTGGGAGAGTTTCAAAGTATGGATTGAACTAGCAAATCCCCCTCCCCCTATGGAAGACATCAAAGATATCCTTGTGCGGATGGGTGAGAGAGATGACATATGCAACATCACCGTGCCTTTGATCCATAAAGCATATGATGAAGTCCAAGCCATATTGGATAGTGGAGCAAGTGTGAATGTCCTATCCAAGGACCTCTATGATGAATGGGGTCTCCCACCAATGCAAAAGGCTAATTTCAACATATGCCTTGCAGATGATTCACATGCAAAGCCCTTGGGAATAGCGAATGGAGGGTCCACAAAAGTAGCAGCAGTCCGCTTTACTCTTCAATTCACAATCTTGGATCTCCCCAAGAAATGTTATCAAATCTTGCATGGACGTCCTTGGTTGCGTGAAGCATCAATTTCATTGGGACCTTGAAACAAAGGCTGAAAATGCTCAATTTAAAGACCAAGTCTATGACAATGATTTAGGTATTCTCCATGCCCTAATTAAGAGTGCTCTCAACGGAAGTAAGAACGGAAGAGGGAGAGAGAGATACAGAGAGCCACACAAGTTTTGGTGGGTGCAGAACCACCCTAATCTTCTTTTTCATTCATTTATATATGTGTTTGAGTATTGTACATAACCGGGGTAAAGGCACAGTGACCTTTAAACCCCACAACCTCCCACTTAAAGGACAATGTGCCTTTAAGGGAGAATAACCAGTGAGCATACTATCCAATGCCCATCAATACATGACAATACTCAAACCGCTGACTAGGTAGACTCTTCATCAGCATATCTGCAGGGTTATCATCTATATGAACCTTGACAAGCTCTATGCGCTTGTCCTCAAGTACCTCCCTGATGAAATGGTACCTGACCTCAATGTGTTTGGTCTTTGCATGAAAGACCGGATTCCGTGCTAGCTGAATAGCACTCATGGAATCACTATGCAATGTCAGTACACCTCTATGAATCCCCAAATCTCCCACTAGCCGATCAAGCCATATAGCCTCCTTGCAACCCTCTGTGGCTACAACATACTCAGCCTCTGTGGTAGACAAAGCAACGCACTTCTGTGCGCGAGACATCCACGGCACTGCACCACTTGCAAAGGTGAACACATAACCAAAAGTGGATCTCCTACTATCCACATGCCCTGCATAGTCTAAATCTGTGTACCCAAGTAAATGCATGTCTCCTCTACCAAAGCAGGTGCACATCTCCTTGGTACCCTTCATGTACCTCATGATGCACTTAACTACCTCCCAATGCCTCTTTCCTGGATTAGCCATATACCGGCTAACAACTCCCACTACAGATGCAATGTCTGGTCTAGTAGCTATCATAGCATACATAAGACTCCCAACTGCTGATGCATAAGGAACCTTGGCCATCATGGCCCTTTCCTCATCTGATTTGGGACTATCTGTATGACTCAATTTCACATATGGAGGCAATGGAGTACTCACTGCCTTCCCCCCCTCCATATTGAAATGTTATAATACTTTTGTAACATACTCCTTCTGTGAAAGCCAAAGGAGTTTCCTACTCCGATCACGCGTGATGCGCATACCAAGAATATGACCTGCAAGTCCCAAATCCTTCATATCAAAGGCCTCATGCAACTTGGCCTTTAATGCATCTAGCTCATAAGTATTCTTGCTATCCAATAGCATATCATCCACATATAGTGCCAGGATTATCAGGCTATTATCCTTAGCCCTTTTATGTAGAGGCAGTGATCAATTTCACTCCTAAAACCCTGGGACCAAATGAAAGCATCAAACTTCTAATACCATTCTCTAGGTGCTTGCTTAAGACCATAGAGACTCTTCTTCAACTTGCAAACTAAATGTTCTTTGCCCTTTTCTTCAAAGCCTTCCAGCTGCACCATGTAAATTTCCTCATGCAGATCCCCATGCAAGAAAGCTGTCTTGACATCCATCTGCATAAGCTCCATATCCTCTGATTCCACTAGTCCAAGCATGCATCTAAGTGTGGTCATCTTCACAACCGGAGAGAATATCTCATCAAAGTCCACACCCTTCTCTTGCTTGAACCCTTTAGCAACCAAACGGGCCTTGTACCTAGGCACATCATCACTTGTGACCTTCATTTTGTAGACCCATTTACATGGCAACACTTTCTTTCCATGTGGCAAAGAAACCAAGTCCCAAGTCTTATTCTTCATAAGTGAACTCATCTCTGATTGCATAGCATACTCCCACTTGCGTTGATCCTCAGGATCATAGCCTCTCTATAGCAAGAAGGCTCCCCGCAATCAGTAAGCATCACATAGTCTTCCCCTGGAACAAATCTATCAGGCGGTCTAGACACTCTAGATGATCTTCCCAAGGGCATTTCAGCTTGCTGTCCCACCTGCATATCAACCACATTTGGCTCATCATTTCCACCAATAGATGATCCATCATCTACCCTTGATTGTATACCTGTGGGAGTACCTGGTGGTACCATTTCTTGCACATTTGGTGCATGGACAGCATGCTGTCTATCAACATATGCAGGTGCGTTCACATCCTGGAAAGTGATTCTCCTCATTTTCACATCCCTCATAGGTGCCTTATGCATCTTCTTCTCATTGAAGACTACATCATGGCTGCGTATGATCTTCTTTGCTTTTGGATCCCAAAGACGATAGCCCATCTCTCCACTTTTACCATAACCCAGAAACATGCATTTCCTAGACTTAGGATCTAGCTTCTTTCGAAGCTCTTTTGGCACATGTGCATATGCCTCACACCCAAATATATGCAAATGAGAGTAAGAGGGCTTCTTGCCACTCCATGCCTCTTCAGGAATACCACCATCCAAACTCTTACTAGGTGATCTATTGATCACATGCACTGCAGTCTTCATTGCCTCAGCCCAAAAACCACCAGAAAGACTTGCATTGGAAAGCATGCATTGCAACCTTTCTTGAATGGTACGATTCATCTTTTCTGCAACTGGATTTTGCTTTAGAGTACGAGGGGATGTGAGCTCTCTCTTAATCCCACGTGTATCACAGAAATGCTGAAAGTCATGAGAGAGATACTCTCCACCATTGTCAGTTTGTGGGCATTTAAGCGTTCTACCTGACTGCAAGGCTAGCCATTTCTGAAATACTTGGAATACATCACTCTTCCAAGCTATAGCATAAGCCCACACTTTCCTAGTTGCATCATCAATGAATCACATAGTATTCAGCCCCGCCTAATGATCGTGTAGGCATGGGACCACATATGTCTGAATGCACCAAATCAAGCTTTTCAAACTCTTTCTTTCCCCTTCTTTTATGAGCTGATTTAGTCTGCTTCCCATAGAGACAGTGCTCACAAAATTCAAAATCAGAGAAACTCAAATGCGGTACATAACCCAAATGGCATAAGAGTTTCATTCCATTCAGGTTCATGTGCCCCAACTTGCAAGAGAGAATCACACCAAATACCAGGTGCACCCAAATGTGTATGCCACAATAGATTGAAATATCACCAAAACTCAAAGCTCAAAGCATCAAAAGATGCAGCTGACTCATGTGCATGTACTATGCATCCATATGAGCAAATCTGGCCCAAAAGAAAAATGCCAACTGCAATGGCAATCCAAAATGCCAATAAGTGCCAAATGGCTCAAGCATAAACACCATCCACGGGCATATGCATTACCAATATCTCATCCAAGAGAGCATAACACTATCAGTACATCACCTGCAATGTGTCAAAGCTGTCCCTCAGCATAAAGTAGCATCCATGTGCAAAGCGTCCATAAAAAATAGCATCCACAAGGCAATCTGGGCCTATCAGCGCATCCAATAAGGATCGCAATGCATCCAAATGGCCTATAAATCATCCACTGCAACCCAATGCACACAACGAATGAGCGCACATGGCTCAAACTGCAACTAGAGTGATCTGCATAAGGTATGCTCAAGAAATCATGGTCCCAGGGAAAAGACCGCTACTAAAAATAGAACCTGAGATGCCTCAAAACATGGGTGCCATTGTATAATCGGACTCAGCAAGAAAATCTGCAAATATCTCTCTTTTGTCGAAACTCGAAAATCCCAACCGATGAGTGAGAAATGGGAGTCAACACTTATCCACTGCCATGTGGCATAAATCTAAGGTTTCAAAACCTTAGAATGAAAAATGCATAATAGAGAGACGAAATCCAATACACAGAGATCTATAATTCTGAAAATACTCCACAAATCGTGCAAGAACTAATAGGTAAGGGTTTTTGGGCGTCCGAAACGCAATGGGACAGATGGATTTGGAAACCGTGGTCTCAATCACTGGGTCCAACACACGAACTGAAAAAACGTTTTTGGAAAGAGAGCTGTTTGTAAACTCCATCGGAGTACGAATGATGAGCAACATAGAAGTTTTAGGACTCCTGAGTCCACCGGAACTGACAGATCTGCAAATGGTTACTCCAAACTTGAGTTCCAACACCTGGGTAGAAAAATGCAAAAACTGACACAGTGAGTCAAAAATCCAATGAAATGATCCCAGATTCAAGAATGAAGGTGTTTCCAAGCTCCTGAAGCAAAGTGGACACCAAAAGCAAGCAATAGTTGCCTCTACAAGTCAATACGGAGTCTCTCTCATCGAACGAAATAGGGAAAAGCTCAAAAAACGACTTTTTCTTTGAAAACACTTAACAGGCTCTCAAAACCACATCGCAAAGCCAAAGTGACTTTTCCAAAGGTTCCTCCAAGGTCTCTGCATACTCGGATGCAAGTAAAGTCACCCACAAAGCTTCCCACAGAGCTTCTCCTTCCTCCCACAGAGCTGCTAAGCTTCCAAGCATTCACACACACTCAGCTAGATCACCCGGGCTCTGATACCAGTTGAGAGTGCTCTAAATGGAAGCAAGAACAGAGAGGGAGAGAGGTTCATGTGGGAGCATGCACCACCACAGGATATGGTCTTTCCCAAGCTTGTACACATGTCCAGCAATCAGTTTAAAGGGGACATCCTGAATGATCCGTTTCCTCTTTTGTGTTGGGGTTAGTCCTTTAGGAAATTCACCTGTGGACAAAAATTACACAATGTTTGCATACCATGGTGGAAAGGAGTCCACAACAAACAAGCAATCATCCTTTAGCACTATCACACCAAAGAGGCATGCATCCAGTAGTTCAATCCTCCACCTCGGTTGCTGCTTCACCCAAAGAGATCCATGACAAATGACCTATAGGTTGACAAAATCGGCTTGCTTGCACAAAAATGTCAAAGTTGAATTCTTGAAAAAGAAGTATCCATCTGCTTAATCTACCCCCAAGTGTGGGTTTGTTCAACAAATTCTTGAGAGCTTGATGATCAATGATGATGATTACTACTCAAGAGGGAGTACCGGTACTTTGTCATGGCATAATCCATGCCCATTCCCTACGGATAGTGGTAGTATAGTTTCATTTTGCATCTTTGAATTGTCTATTGGCACAGTTTGTGCTCTGCATTCAGTTGGGCCAATATTGCACCAAAAACCAATCCATTGCATCTACATGTACATGAAGAATGATATTCCATTGAGGTGCCATAGGATGGGTGCCTTCACTAAATAGTCCTTTAGATTTTTGAACACTAGTTACTGAGGTGTGGACCAAAGGAAGGATTGTTCCTAGTGGAGGATTTCTATCAATGCCACTGTTATGTCGGCATAGTGGTGGAGGATTGTCCCTTGTGGAGGAGTTTTGTTAATGTCGGCATAGCGGTGGAGGATTGTCCCTTATGGAGGAGTTTTGTCAATGCCACTGCTATGTCGGCATAGAACCAAAAGAATCTTAAAAAATAACCCACATGTCCCAAAAAGGACTTGACTTTGTGGGATGTGTGAGGAATGGGCAAGGCTAGTATCACCTCCACCTTTGTGGGTCTATGCTCATACCCTCAGCCAAGACAATGTGACCTAGGAGAACCCCTTGTGCTAGGAAAAGGATTTGTCAAGATTTACGCACAACCGGGCTTCTCTGCACTTGTCAAAAATCCATCTCAACTTATTGATGTGATCAGTTTGTATAGTAGGGTCCATGTGAGAGGCATTCTTACCATTGAAAGCTGAGAAATCATCCAATAGTACCTCAAGAAACTTTCCAATATTCTCTTGGAAGAGTTTGGTAACCAGGCATTGAAATGTTGATGGTGCATTGCAAAGACCAAAAGGCATCATCCTGTAGGCATATGTTCCCCATTGGGTGACAAAGGTGGTATTTAACTAATCTTGCTCTTGAACCCAAACCTAGTTGTACCATGAAGGAGTATAGAGCATGACCAGCTACTATCTTCAACACCCTATTAGTGAAGGGAAGGGGAAACAATATCATCTTGTGGTGACATTTAAACTCTGATAGTCAATGCACACCCAGAGCTTGCCTGTCTCCCTTTTGGACATGATTACAATTCCATTGACCCACTCAGAGTAGTCCACGGGCTTGTTCCATTTTCTGGATGTCAACTTGGACCTCCTTGCCATAGTTGGGATTCATGCGGTATGGGCCTTTGATCACTGGGTTTGCCTTCAGGTACAACTCGATACTATGCTCCACCATGAACTCAGCCACCACAACTCCCTTTAAATCTTTGTATGAACAAGCAAAGACATCCACATGTTCTTGGGAAAAATCAGTTGAAGTAGCAAGAAGATACTCATGATCCAAGACCCAACTTGCTACCTTCTCAGTCCCGATGTTGAGGTACCACCATTCTAATGCACTTGGGGAATACTTGTGGATGTGGGGTGGTTGGTCACCCCTTATCTCAACCCTACATGTGTAGGAGTGTCTTCGAGGGGAAAGTCCCTACTCACTTCCCTCAACCAAGTTGGAGGAAAGGATGCTGGAGTGATTTTTAGAAGTGGTTGAGATGTAGAAAGGGCATTAGAGGAGGACTTATTTTCACCTTTTTGTGCCTGCTTGAGCATTCCACGGTATGGTAAGCTTCCACCTCATACGTGGTTCTGGGTACATCTTCTATCATGGTGAGATATGCCTTAGAAAGGTATAGGTCAAGCAAGGTGAGGTCCTTGACATCTTCTTCTTCAGGCACAAGGTGTGTTTGCCTCTTACTTGAGAGAGCTCTAAAGCCAGTGTGTATGTGAACTACTACTCCTAGGCGCTCTTGTTGTTCATGATTCTGGCTATGTCCAACATCATACCTGAAAGTGCTCTGTGTCTTGGAGGAGGAAGTTCCCACATCGGCCTCTGGCAAACACTAGTCATGTTGTGGTCAGGCCTAGTCATGTTGTGGCCTAGCTTTGGTATCAGATTGATCAAAATAGTCATCCACCCATCTAGGACTCTCCAAGTCCTCAGCATCCTCTACCCATCCAATACTCTCCAGGTCCTCTATGTCCTCTATGTCCTTATCACTAGTCTCCATTGTACTATTACTATCCTAAGTCTACTCATCCCACAATGGTTGTAGAATGGCCCCCTTGGGGTTGGTGCGACCCATGTTGTGTGTTAACATTGGACCTACATCTAGAGGGTTGGTGCCACCCATGTCGTGTGTCAACCTTGGACCTAGCTCTTGAGGGTTAGTGCCACCCATGTCATATGTCAACATTGGAACTACCTCTTGAGGATGGTTTCCGCCCATGTCATCTGTCAACATTGGGCCATCCCGCTCATTGGATCTAGTCACGCTGGTGATCTCAACATCACCCTCCCATATAGTTTTGGATTCTATCCTCCAATACATGTGAGGATTGTTGTTGAGACCAAAGGGCATTGTGTGAGGTTCACCTAGAAAAAGGGTCAAAGATTTATTGGGTCTTACTGCTTCCTATACCCTCCCACATAGAGGATAGTTGTCACAATCTAGAGAACTTATTTCTGCCATGTTAACAAACAAGGAGCCCAAGGCGCCCATCTAGTATAAGATAACAACTTCATTTTCATCTGGGATATCATGATCTAGCAAGTAGGTCAAGATTTCGAAACCCTTCATGGCTTCTGATTCCTCTCCTCCATCTTGGTCATCTCTGATGGGGCAGTCCCCAAGAGCCCAATCCTCCTCTTCCACTCAGGCTACTCTTCAAAATCCTCTCCCCCTAGTTTAATGGGTCAGTTTCCCATAACCATATCTATTTCCAAGGATGTGGATCCTAAGGGCAACCAAACTTCATTGTTGACCAATCTTCATGGTCTACAAGGAGTAAAGGAGGTTTGTTCATCCTCAGACATATCTAAGATGAGAAAGTTGGACAAGAATGTCACACCGCCAATCTTCATGCTAATACCCTTGACTACTCCCATAGGCTTCACTCTGCGTTGATCAGCCATGCGAACTTAAAAATAGACGTCAATTGTCAACTTCAAACTCAGACCTTTTGGCATGATGTTTATCTTCACTCCATTAATATCCACAATGAGCTTGGGACTTTGTTCACATGTGAGGGAAGCATAAGCCAAGTAGTGATCTCTTGGGTCCTGTCTCTGGTGTGGACCCGCCCTGAACAAGTCCCTTGTGTTGAAATCCTGGCATGTGGTTCATGAATGCGATGGTCTAGTCCTTGATTTGTGGAATCAACCAAAAAAGTTAACGTAGGGTAATGCTGGGTCTAAATTCCATCAAGTCTTGGATCAAGGAGTAGGGCTAGGCAAATGCCTTTTGTGACCTCATTCTCCTAGCTTCTGTCCAAGGGTCAAAGCTCATGTGAGGTGGAGGATGCAAATGTGAGAATGTCCAACTAGTGACTCATGTAATGGTTCTTCCATCACTTGTTTCTCTTTGTCTTGTGTCGTACCATGTCTCAATGGCCTTCCCTCCTCTATGTGAAGTGCCCTTCCTTGGAGAAGGTCTCGCTTGCTCCTCCTTATCCTTGTTCTATCCTTGTCACCTCCTTTGCGAACCTCACTGTTTTAAAATTTGGGAAAGGAAACTGAGGTGTGCTTCCCTTGTCCCCTAAACTAGATTGAAGATCTTTGATGACTAGCGTGCCACTCTCCTTTTCGTCACCATTGCTCTCATAGTCTACATTGGCATCAGTAATGCCTTTAGCACTATCATTTTCTACTTTGGCTGTAGTAGTACCTTCAACACCAGCACCATCTACATTGCCACTATATTCTTAATCATCAGGGCTTCTGGTTTCACCCATGCCTTCATAGCCACATGGTCCTTTGGCATGAGTCTTATTACTCCTCAAGTGGGAGGACTTTTGGCTATAACTACTTTAGGTCTCGATTTGGGGAAAGGTGTTGCCTTAGCCATGGCAGCTCTAAGTTCCATGGAGAAAGGGAGACTTCTTGAAATCCTGAACAAACTCCATGTGAAAATGCAAAAGTTCAAGGGCCACCTCCATGAAGATGTTGAAGCTCATGTCAAAAAGTTTCTCATAGCATGTAAGGCCAAATGGGAGGAGAATGAGCATGCTTTTCTTCACATCTTTCCTTCCTCTTTGGAGGATGTAGAAGACGTGTGGTATAGTCAGTTCCCTCCCGATCATTTCCAGAGACGTGGGCAGATCTGAGGAAAGAATTTCTATGGTCAAGTTTGTTGGAAATCACAATGAATATGCAATCCTCTCTCTTGTGAGATCCACTCCTCACCATATACAAAGAAAGAAATACTTGATAAACTATTACGTAACATGATCAAATGTTGAGATAGAGCCCACAATTAACGTCTATCAATGGGGTCGTCGAGGTGGTTTTTGAGGAGGCTGGGGAGGCACTCGTAGAGGAACCAACCTTTGAAGACCTATCATGTGCTATCGATGTGGAGAGTACGGCCACTACCAAGATGATTGTACAGAGTCATTTGGAGGACCCTCTTGTATACGGTGCAACAAAAAAGATCACTACAATAGAGATTTCCCCAATGGTTGGTAGAGGTGAACCAGCATCCCAAGTCAACATGGTTGATGTGGTAAGGATGTATAATAGGTCTTGGGATAAAAGTATGGGGCTCCAATCTGACTAGCTATAGAAGCTTGAGGCAAAAGGGGATTGGGTAGTAGGGGAGGTGGAATAGTAGGAGGAGGGTTAAGTGGCTTTGATGCTTTTAAGGGAGTAGGGATGACAGGTACAAGGCCATAAGTGGCCTGTGTGGCTCGTTGAACTGCAGCAACTAGAGGCTCACTACTAGAATATTTAGGTAGAAGCTTCTTCAACCCCTTGAAATAGTGACACTCAAAGGCATCCTATCCATGAATTTCACAAAAGGTGCAAAAGGAGGAGGAAGTGGGTACCTTAAGTTTCAAGGGGAATTCCTAGTGACCATGACCTGCCCCTTTGCATTCGGTGCACCACAGTCCACTTCTGACCTAAGTCTGAAAGGATGAGGGACCCTTCCCCCTTGTTCTTTCTTTAAGTCCTTCTTTGATCTACTCCAACTCTTTATTGAGATTCTCCCACTTTGATGAGCCCTCCTCTCTTGTGCAATTGGAAGTTTGAAGGTGTGATGGTGCAAAAATCAATACACGGACCATTCCATCTTCACGGCCTCCCTCAGGAACTCTTGTAAGGGGGCATGCTCAAGGAGTTTTTCCACAAGCTTGATAGCAACGGAAGGGGGCAAGGATGCCATTAGGCAAGGCCTTCAAGAACCATCCTTTAATAACAACATTGGGGCTCTATCTTGACATTTGATTGTGCTACGTGATAGTTTATTGAGTGTTTCTTTCTTTGTATATGTGAGGAGTGAATCTCACAAGAGAGAGGATTGCATATTCATTCTAATTTCCAATAGTTGGTATCAAAGCATAGTTTTGAGGATCCAAATAAAAGTAAAAGGCAGATTTCATGAGAAAAATTAAAAAATATAGCTCTATCAGTCTTAACATTGATGGTCATGTGCTTGCGTGGAAGAATAAGAAGTTAAGGAGTAAAGTATGTCGACACTCCAAAACTTTGTTCGTTGCATGGAGGTAGTGATTGGATGGTGGTGTTCCTTGGCTACTACAAAGGTCTTCACATAAATTAGTTAGGTCCTTTTGTCATGATCATGAGCTTTAGAGCCGTGAAGTCAAGGTCTAATAGATCAATGATTGTTGTGCAGCTGCTCATAAGAAAACTAGGGTTGATAGTCGCGTCTTTTGCTTGTAATAATCCAAAAAACTTAGTCAAGTTGAGGCATAGATTATGAATGATAATAGACGTTAATTGTGGGCTCTATCTTGACATCTGATCGTTTTACATGATAGCTTATTGAGTGTTTCTTTCTTTGTATATGTGAGGAGTGGATCTCACAAGAGAGAGGATTGCATATTCATTCCGATTTCCAAAATTTGGTATCAGAGCATGGTTTTGAGGATCCAGAGAAAAATAATCATGAGCAAAATTAAAAAATATAACTTTGTCAGTCTTAACCTCGATGGTCGTGTGCTAGCGTGGAAGAGTAAGAAGTTAAGGAGCAAAGTACATCGACACTCCAAAACTTTGTTAGAAGTATTGGCTACTGTGTGTTCTCAATTGTTTGTGCATGATAGATTAAAGACAATGTCATGGAGTCGCTAAAGAAGACAGAGACATAAATTGTTAAGTTTAACATGAATTTTGCAAGCTGGTAGCTATCTACTAAATTATGGTTTATACAGAAAGGTTTGGAGGGAGTTGCGGCTGGTACAAAGGAGCCGACTACCAGGAAATTAGGGAGAAGAGTATGGAGGAAAGAAAACAATAGGGCTATTGGAATGATGGGACGAGCCCTAGGAGTAGAGTATTTTCATCATCTTGAGATCACAACGTCAATAGCTGTGGACTGGGCGATCCTTGAAGCCTGGTTCTGGGTTAAGATGCGTCATTCAAAGGCAAATATGAAGCAATAGTTGTATGATCTTTGTATGAATGACAATGAAGATTTGGCAACCTTTTTAAACCACATGCAAGCATTACTGAATAAACTTCTAGACCTTGGCTCCAAAATCAAGGATGAGGATCAAAAAGCTATATTTTTGAAGAGTCTTCCTTCTAGATTCTATGAGACTGCATGTATCCTCAGGTTGTATGATGAACTAGAATACATCGATTGCGTGGGGTTGCTTATGAGTGAGGAGAAGCGGGAGGGGAGTTTCTTTCCTGGTGATGCTGCATATATTGTTAAGGATAGAAAGAATATGATTAGAGGAAACGTGCATGCTACTACTACGGTAAACCAAGGCACATTGAGAGATTTTGTGCCAAGAAGTAGACTCGAAGCAGAAAGACGAGGAGGCAAGAAAGGAAAAACATAAGGCATGCATAGCCAAGGAGACAACGCTAGAGGAGATGGTCGGTTTAGTGAGTGATGACGTGCTCGACTAGGGCGTCTGATTTTTTGATGGTTTTGAGGCTTGGCTACGATGCCAAACACTAAGCTTTGATTCTTGGAAGAGTCTATGTGATTGAGCTACAATGCTCAAGAGTTTTTTGTGTGGACTATGATGTCCTTTGTTTCATGAAGCTATGAGGCTTTAATTTTGTTTGAATGATTTAGTTGTAATGGCGACAAGTCTGGTAGGAATGAGCCAATTTTTGTTGAGATTTATTATTGACTTCCTATTGGATCAAGGGAGGATGTTAGAGAGGTGATCCTCCTAGGAGTGGTAGCAAGACTAAGGTGAGACAGTTGCTCAATGGTTGGTTGGTGCTTGTTGGTCGACACTTGGTCATTGGAACATGCAAGAGATCACATATGATTAGAGGGTTGAGCATGTTGTGGACACTTGGCAGTTCTAGAGAAAGAACTAGATGTTGCATGGAGACAGTGATCAGATGGCAGTGTTCCTTGGTGACTACAAAGGTCTTCACAAGCTTTTTTCGTTGTGATCACAAGCTTTAGAGCCATGAAGTTGAGGTCTAGTAGATAGTACATTGTTGTGCATCAGCTCATCATAAAAGGGGAGGGTGACACACCCATTCGATCAGTGCAGTGTTGGGAGCTGTGACAAGGTCACAAACAAGAAAAGGCAATTGTATAGATGATAGGCCTCATCATCGACTAATATCAACTATGTCCCTCGCAATGCATGCCCTCTGAAGTCACCCCCTCCCTCTAGGATAAAGTCACCCCCTCCCTCCACAGTGGAAAGTGGGCCAAGGAATACATCTCCCTTGTCCTAAACGAATCGCGAAGTCCCCACAGCCCTCCAAGCCTGTCACTAGTTCTAAAAGTGGCCCGCCTTTGATCAATCTATTCCTTCAAGATACGAGGCGATGGTTAAGAGACCCAAAAATCAAACTAAACTAAACTAACTACTAGTAAAATAAACTAATTTAACTAGTAGGAAACACAGGAATTTCAACCACCGAGCTGGGCATCAATTATTTTGGTTGCAAAAGCATATATTTATTTATTTATTGTTCAACCACGATGGTTTAGGACAATCACATAACTACTTGAAGTAGCTCAATGATATATTGCATGATGTTCCCAACTGGCAACCACCAGGTTAGTTTAGGACAATCACATAAGTCCAAGCTAGCCTGGTTTGGAAATTGACTGGTATATGACCTGAACCAGCCCAAAAATTAAACTTAAATAATTTAACTACTACGAGACACATCAATTATTGCTTCTGCTCTACATCCATCTGCTAGAGCCATGTTGGTCCTTCTGCTTGACAACATCTTCGACATAACAACATAGCCAATGTCGCCCTCTTTACAGCTAGAGGATCTAATCTATGCACACCTTTCACTTTCTACAGGCCATTTCTTAGGTTAGAGAGCATCGTCTCTTGGGCATGCATCTCCTAAAGTAGTGGTAGGGTTGTCACTCTATAAAATTTAGGGTGCAGGCTAAAGCTTGTAAAGACTCGAGACCTAAATGGCCTAATGCTATGGCCTCAACTGCTCCCATCAAATGTGAGACCATAGCTCGTCTTCTTCGTTCCAATGGCAATGATCGAATGTGTTCATCTACAACTGCTTCTTGTTGATTCTCTAAAAGGAGTTTTCTTTCTTCTCGTTGTTTCTCTCTCTGCAAACATTGCAAAAGTGCCTTTCGTTGCCCTTTCGATAATGTGCCATTTCTTTCCTCATCTCGCAATCTGGTTCTTGTGCCTTGATCAAGCTTTTCAACTTTCCTTTCCCGTAGCCTCTATCTGGTTCTCGTGTAAGCCATGACGAGGTGCACCTTGAGCTACATCTTGCCACCATTGATGCCATGGAGATGATCAGTGAACCACCACCGGAATAGAGATCAGCTAGCTTGTGAGGTGAGCAAAGAATAGAAGATGACTTACCCGAGTAAGAAGATAATGCGAAACCAAAAGAACAAGATCACGTCGAGTTGATTCTACACGGGGCAGGTTGCATGGCAGCGGGAGGAGAATGTACTTTGCAAGGTGACAAGAGGAGGATGCACTTTAATATTCAAAGATTTGCAGGGTGGGAGGTGAAAATTTTTGAAAGTATGCGGGGATAGCAAAATTTTCAGCCATTGTGATTTTCCTCCTCCGAGATACACGTCAGCAAAATTGGATATATTGGTTGCCCTCGAGCAAGTGCAATGTGGCCTAAGGAAGGTGTGAGGGAAATTTTGATTGAGGAGGGACGACCGATCCAGAGGTTGGAAAGGCTTCCCCCCCCCCCAACGCTTTGGTTTATTAGCTGTAAAAGCCCACCAAGGCCTCCGATTGGTGTAGCTAAGGGTGGCCAGCCCTTGGGTGGGAGGATGTGTCGGACACCGTTCCCTTCCGACGCCAACCAACGATGGTCAAGATGTGGCTCTGCAGAATATCAAATGGCCAAGGAGGGCTCTGAGGACTTGGAGGCCCTTCTTTTTTGAGGCTTGGAGAACCAAGGAGTGTGGCCTGATCGAGGAAGGTGTGAGGGAAATTTCGATTGAGGAGGGACGATCCAGAGGTTGCAAAGGCTTCCCCCCCCCCCAAAAGAAGAAAAGAAAAAAAGAAAAAGAAAAGTGAGGCTCGCGACACTCCCAAGTTCATTCCACCGTTTGCCGGCCACATGTGTTGCGGGGCGGGGCGGGGAGGTGGTGTGAACGGAGCCAAAGGAATGGGAAGCCAAGGTTGGCTCTAGGGAAGGATGCGGTTAAGGAGGAGAGTTCAAATGTCAGTTAAGGGAGAGTTCAAATTTCCGTTTAGTTCGTTTCTTGGGTTGATGAATCAAATACAAAAACAAAATCATATGGTAGTGCATGGCTACTCACGTTCTGGCAGTCATGGCGCATCACCACCACCAGCATCATCATCTTCCTGAGCAGCAGCAGCAGCAGCAACAGCAACAGCACTGCCCTTCTCCCCTCTGCTGCATCGGTTCCAAATGCTCCTCCCTTTTACCTTCCTCCACTGCCTCCCTCCTCCCCACCGATTCCGCCTGGAACAACATCCTCAAGGTCTTTTTTCCCCTCCCCCCATCCCATCTGCTACCCCCTAGCTGTATGTTAGTCAGGCACCCCGTCCTCTATCACCTGCTTGCCCAAAGAATCCAAGCTACCTCTTTCTGAAGACTTTCACACTCCGACTTACCCTGAAATTTGCCCGTCCTTGACGAAATTTCAATATGATTTCTTTTAGAATTCCCTTGGACAAAGGCTTCCGCTGGTGATGTAGCGTTGCTGTTTCATAGTATCTGCCTGCTTGAGTAGACTGGTGACCCTTTCCCTTGTAAAATGCATATTTGGTAAACTGAGTTCATAAGACGCGTGCGTAACTGTCAGTGCGAAACTCTTCATCTTTGCAAGATGTGAACTCCAAATTTCTTTCCAAGGGGGACTTGAGCTGAATTGCCCCTAGTTTTCCGAATGCAACCTTTTGAAGTTTTTGGTTATTTTGGTATGGATGCAAATGCTCATATCTTCAAGTTATAGTCAAACTTGATTGCTTTTTCCTAATCTTATATGGACATAAGCAGGCAGCTGGGGATGCTACTACGGTTCTGAAGGAAATTATCAAAGGCCTGCAGGACGACGTAAATGTATCCAGCAGTAGACAGGTTGCAAGAGATTCATTCGACTCCTGTTTCGAAACTTCATAAAATTGATCACAAAGCTTCACTCATTTGAAATCGCAGTTCGAAACACATACGCGGTTCTGAAATCCTCTCGTGCAATTTTCTTTTTCTGAATACATGGCAGCTGGTCCGTCTAATTATAATTTCCAAATAAGCGTATTATCTATGTTACAATGATGAGACTTACGGGCGAGATGGGGCTTCTTGAATCAGCTCAGGAAGAATGAGAAAATTTCATACATTTTATAGAAATTTGTGGCACTTTTTCCTTAAAAGAGTCTGACTACAAGTTGGCTCTAATCTCTGTACTAATCTCTTCCTCACTGTGATGCCTTTTTGTGTAATTATATTTGCTCATCCTTCTGGCAGATTTTTGGAGCTTTGAAGAAAACTAATGTGAAGAAACTAGTGGGCAGGCTAATGAAAGTCTCGACTCAGCTATCATCCTTTGAGACCCAGGTGAAGTGACAGAAGTGCAGGATAAGCATTGTATCTTCTGCATTTCTTTGGGCTGCTTTTAGTCATGTTTGAATCTTTTTGCTGTGTTTAGTGCTGCAAATTTCCAACCTGTTATCTTCTCTTAGAATTGTTAGTGTTTATTTCAGACTGACACGTCTCTTTGTGGAGCTTGTGGACTGCATAAATAGATGTTCCTCTTTAGTTGTCATCTTTCTTGAGGATCCGTTCAACCTTTGCCTTCAAAGATGTGGTGATGTAAAACTGAGTTGCATGCTGATCATACACGCTGTGGACCTAGTAGGACAGATGTTCTGGTGACTTTCAGCCTTTGATAGAGCAATATCGGTTTCCCAATGGCCACCTGTTCCAATTATACACCTCTTCCCTGGTTCTTCATCGATATCTTGGATAGAGACTAATTTTTGTTGGCGTTCCCATCTGCCTTCCCTTAATGTCCTTTACAACTGTAAGATAACACAAACCCAGACCAAACGTAGCCTGCTATATGCAGTGATATGAAGAAAATATCTAATTTGTCGATGGTTAGCTTCAGGTATCTGTTGGAGGATATGCTTCCTCTTTGATCATCTCATGCAGAAGATTTACACCTGCACGGAAACTTCCCAAAATTGCATCTAGTCCAAATTCTGCACTAGAATTTGGTTAGCTTCAGGTATCTGTTGGAGGATATGCTTCCTCTTTGATCATTTCATGCAGAAGATTTACACCTGCACAGAAACTTCCCAAAATTGCATCTAGTCCAAATTCTGCACTAGAATTGCATCTTCATGTAGCAATACTGCTGCAATTCGATAGGCAGCATCACTATCCACCATATGTGGGATGATTATTGCCACATAGCATTCTCCCCCCAATTCTCCAAATAGTCCAATAACACTACAAGCACTGTTCCGATTACCATTTTATTAATCATCGGCCAGGCCCACCCAGAGGCCAGAAGGATGGCAAAGTCCCTGATTCACATACTTCTGACTGCTATTTCCCTCCTAGAGGTCCAATTTGTCCAGTGCTTTGCAAGCGCGCCAGCCTGTATAGACAAAGTGTGCAAATGCGCTCTTAGAGCAACCATTGTGTGCAAGGTTGGTGCAGTTTACCGATCTGATCGTCATGAAAATAATTCTCAGACTTCTGAGTGCATGTAGGCTCCGGTTTTGGTTTGTTCTTGGAGCACTTTGTAAGCTAAGTATTGTTGCCTACCGACATTAGATAAGTCTTCCAAGTCCTGATAATCACCTCTAGACAAGACCATTGGGATTCCTTTTCTCAGCTGAGGCTAATAGTGATCTTCGGGGCTTTCCATCTTGGGCATCTTCACTTGGTGCTCTTTGTTCCCAAGTGTACAGCCCTTCATAAGCTTCTACTCCTCTTCCACTGTGGTTAACCCGCTGTTTTTCTTTGCTCCATGCTATTGCATACTATCTCCACCTAGAGTTTGAACCTCCAATCTCTCATCAAATTTCTTGGTCCAATATAGAAGACCCATTTTTTACATATGACATTATTTCCTCAGCATATTGACGAACTCTGATGAGATGTTCACTTCAACCGTTTGGAAAGATGATTCAAAAGTGTTAGCGGGCATACCTTGTTCGGACGGCTCCTCGTGCCCAATTTTTTCCCCCCCACTTTATAACCCCATGAGTTGTCTGTTGCGAAGCATACTCCTTCCAAGACCAGATTTTAAGCACTACTTCCTTTTTGTCCTGTACCCTCCCCATTCTCTTTAGAATATTTTTGTGCTTAACTGATGGCATAAGTAAGGATGTTACAGCACGTGGTGCTTTCCATGCATGATGGAGTTTATGAATGGAACACTAATTCAATCCCTACAATTCATGAGTACATATATTTGTTGAAGGTTATGAATTTAAGTGGACAGCAAAACTGAGCTTTTCATTGAGATGAATTCCCGTGTCCTCAATGGATTTGGGGTTTTGAGTCTGCATTGTATGCTTGGCAAGTTAGTAGCTATCTTTTGAAGTATGCTGTTTGTTTGCTTTTCTTGCAGATATGTGATCTAAAGGAGAAAACAAACAATTTACAGAAGAGAATGAATGGCCAGGAAGATTGTGTAGGGCTTTACACTTAATTTCTGGATGTCTTCATTTCCAAAAGAAAACCAGGAAACTTAGTTTTAGTTCTTGAGTTCGAATTTACAATTCCATCTTCAAAAGGGCTATGGTAATGAGCTAAAATAGTCCCTTCATCTGTCTTTAAACATTTATTTGGTTATTCACACGTGCCTTTTTGAAGGGCAGCCTCAGCTCGATGTCATTCAAAAAATGGATAATCTTGCATTAAGTATGCAGGTGAGAATAAGTTGGAAATATATTGATTTTGGTTTTTAACAAAATATAGAATACAATCGTGTGGTCATGCTACTTTTCTTCTAGCTGTGCTAAAATAGTAGTGTGGTTCCAGGAAGCACTCAAAAGGTTGCAAGAAGAGGATGAAGTCAAAACTAATGTGATTTGCAACTTGAGAGATGGGAAAAGGGTCTCTTTTAATTCATCCAAGGTAGTCATTTATGTTGTTTCTCTTTAAAGAATGATTGTGGAGATATTTGTCTTTGATCAGTCCTCTCATTTCCTTAGTGAGCAATTTCTATTTGGTTTATTTATCAGGCAATGGATGCTAACACTAGGTTGCTAACACTACAGGACGTAAAAGTGTCCTTTCATAGGTTTGGGGAAAAATAATTTTCCCCACGAACCTATGAATTTACATTTTTAATTGATAATTTCCTTATTTATGGTCAATCTACATTATCCTAACATTATGGAAATTATTGGCATCAGGAAAAAATATCATACATCATGATAAACAAATGATCTTATAGTAAGCACTGAAAATAAGGAATATTTGGCAAATTTTTTATTCTCCTAGGGAAAAAACCGTTTGGTAATTTCCTTTACAATTATCCATGTACATGATCAAGACATCATGGGAAAATTATTGGCATGGTAAGAAAAATACATACATCATGGTTACACCATCATTTTTATCCCTCTTTGGACAAGCGGTGGCCAAGATAAAAAATTGATTCCAAAATTGGAATCGAATAGGGCATCATGAAGGTATCAATTGTACTTGGGGAAAATCTACAGTTTTCTTCAAGATATAAATATCATGATCCAAAAGAGATGGATGCAAAAGAGATCCTTGATGTGTCAAAAAATTTCTGTGATTTTTTAGGCCCTAGGACGTTTTTAAGCCTATTACCAAAACTAATGTTAAATGTTTTATCACTGTCTTATAGTTAAGTTTGTATCCACCTACACGGAAAGAGTATAAACTGTAATATTTGGACTTTGGAAGAATTTGTAAGTCAATATGCTAGATCATTTATTTGTATGTTGGAAGAAGATTTTGCTAGTGTGACAGGGAATATGTGTTCCTTGCGTGAGGGTCACTACAGGGGTATCAGAAGTTATATTGAAAACCACATGGCAATGGACCTCTTTGCCTTTGTGAAAAATACAAATGATAAGAACAAGTGAAATGCATGATTTATTTATTTTGTCTCTTCTCATTTCATAACATCACATACCTAGATAGGGGTCCTGGCATATGGCAGGACTGAGACGGGCAGACAGTGGCTACCATGGGGAGGTGAGTCCTCTCATTCTCTATGCAACTAGGAGCTGACAGAGATACATTCACAGGCCACTAGATGGTTCCATGCACAGGGGGAATGTCTAGCGATCATCATCTCCCTCCGTATCAGTGCTCCCTCGATGCACCTACTATGTGATAGGAGATCCATTAGGTTATCAGGGATGATCTGTGGCACGTTCACATTTAGCAGACATGGGTGTCCCTAAATGCAGCCCAAATTTTAAGACTTCAATGCATCAATTTTGGCTTTAATAAGCGAGTATAATGGTGGCTCATTTTATAGGTAGAGGAGCCTTATCATCTATGATGTCACACATAATCGAATCAGATGACATCTGCAGGAATGGGAAGAAGGTGGAAAGGAGGCAAGTGAGCTAGAAGGAAGGAAGCATAACTTGAAATAGAAATGAAAGGAAATGGAAATGGAAAGAAAGGAAAGAACCAAAGGAAATCACTTACATGACCAAAAGCTCCACTTGAGTTGATTGATGTGACAAGAGAAAGTACAACACTCACATAGAGTGGACACGCACACTCAAGTACCATATGTATATGGGATAACTCTCAAGATGCCACATGGCACTCTCTCACACAAAAACTCATGAACTAGTTCCTAGTACACACTAGAACTTACTCTTTAACTATTATTTCTCCAACATTCCTCCTCAGAGCAAAGAGTGTGAGACCCAACACGCAAGGAGTAGACCGATCCCCCCTCCACCGCAATACTGCAAAGAGGAAGTCCAACTATCCAACAACTCACGTGTGATAGTGACTTCGAGTCAGCTTGTGACCGGCAGTGAGAACCATCCCTCATCACCCCCCCTTACTCTGAACTGGGTAGGAGTCTCACATGAGACCATAAGAGTAAACACCCAAGACAATCATTTTTGGGGGACTACCCAGGGTAGAGTGTTGAATCATAGTGAAAGAGTATGTTCTAGTGTGTACTAGGAACTAGTTCATGAGTCTTTGTGTGAGAGAGTGCCATGTGGCATCTTGGGAGTTATCCCATATACATATGGTACTTGAGTGTGTGTGTCCACTCAATATGAGTATTGTACTTTCACTTGTCACATCAATCAACTCAAGTGGAGCTTTTGGTCATGTAAGTGATTTCCTTTGGTTCTTGCTTTTCTTTCCATTTCCATTTCCTTTCATTTCGATTTTCAGTTATGTTTCCTTCCTTCTAGCTCCCTTGCCTCCTTTCCACTATCTTCCTGTTCCTTCATGTGGCATCAGAGCCATGTCTCCTTTCTAGCTTTCCCTTCCTTGGGCAAACCTTAGGAGTGAGGTAGCCCGCGGGAAATGGAAGCTAACTTCTCTTAAAGGTCGGCCCTTCCCTCAAGCTCTAGCCTCATCATTGAGATCGAGATGCCAACTTGGAGGAGCTGCCCATCATTGACTTGCTGCTAGCTGACTTGGAGGAGGTGCTCATCATCAACGTGCTACCACGCGTGCTCCTAGCTGTCCGTGCAGCCACTACGTCCCTCTTTTCCTGCTCGCTACCTCCTGCCCACTGCCTTCCTGCGCAGATTCCAGCAGCTGCATTGCCACTCTTCCTGCCCACTACCTCCTACTTGCTGCCTTCCTGCCCGCTGCCTTTCTGCTCGCACCTGCCCGTTGCTGCTGCTGCTGCAAATTCATCATCTTGCAGCCTTCTGTCCACCACCTAGGCTCCAATGTTGCAGGCATTTGTGAAGCTGTTCTGCACCTTGTGATCTGCTACAGCATTCGGAGCTATCCTACTGAAGTTCAAGGCATATAATTGCTGGCTATTCATTTCAATTTGCTGCCCGTCTTCACGAAGTCATTTTCCATTATGACTTCCTTATCTTCCAATTCGGTGCTCGTGGAGAAGTTCAAAGGGGAAGGATTCCCAACCTGGCAAACAAGAATGCAACTACTGCTTATGCGAGAAGAAGTTTGGGACATGATTGAAGATGATGAACTCGATGCTTCATCCTCCGATCTCAAGGTTGGAAGCAGCATAATGCTAAAGTCATTGCTCTTACTGGTCTTTGCCTAGCAGATATACTGATCCACCACGTGGGCTTCAAGAGAACAACCAAGAAAATATGGGATCGCCTTGAGAGTCTTTTTGGTAATAAGATCACTAACTCAAAAGTTTTTGAAACTCAATTTCTACAAATTGAAAATGGAAGATAGTGATCTGCTAAGTGATCACTTGGCAAAAAAGCAATCTCTTGTCCACCAACTCTCAAGTTTCAAATGTTCACCGGATGATGAGGACAAGATGGTTGTGCTTATGAAGAGTATGGAAGGGGTTTCCTGGTTTGAACAAACCCTTGAAGTACTAAGGCTTGCCACTACCACATTTGATGATATGGTAGCCCTACTTATTGAAAAAGACCGTCGCAATAAGGAATCTCTTATAATCTATCCTACTGATCAAGCACTTGCCTCCATAAGCAAATGTTATTTGCAGGTTTTGTAAACACAAAGGTCACATTGAAGCAAAATGCTTCAAGAAAAAGGCTAAAGAACAAGATGATCATCATGTCAACTTGGTCACAGAAAACCAAGTACCAGAAGAAGCACTGGAGAGATCCATGCGCTTACAGCCGCAGTCTCATGCCTCTCCATTGAGGAGGATGATGATGTTTGGGTCTTTTAGGCCCCCTTCTATCTGTGTGTTTCTATTGAGTCAATAAAGGTTCTTTGCCTTGAGTAGTCACTCTAAAATGATTGTATTTGGAGTCAATAAGGGTACTCTGCCTTGGGTTGTTTCTCAAAAGTGATTGTACTCTGCTCGTACTCTCCCTTGCTGATTGCCCGCTCTCCCTTGCTTCAGGTTAGGCAGTTTCAGGGCCCTCTCCGGGACTCTGTTCGACTCGTGTTCCGGGGAGCTGAGATCCTGGGCTGTTTCCACGCATCGGCGGAGCTGTCTGCTTCAGCACTGAGCGACCTGTTTGCATCTCACGCAGGCTGAAGATCGAAGCATTCTTTTTACAGGTTTCTTTGGGGTTTTACTTGTGGTTGGTTGCGAGTTCTTGGTGGGTATTTTCAGCAGAGGTAGCTCCTCCCTTCAGGACAGCGTAAGCTGAGACAATGGAGGACACAAATGCCACTCCCGTCGCCGAACCTGAGGAGATTGAAATCACAGTTTCTTTTCCTCCCGACATTGTGCAGATGATTGAGGTAGCAGAGAAGGGTTTTCGTTCGACACACATCATTGGCTTTCTACCCGGTAGAGGCCAACAGTTACGTGACTGGGTGTACACCAGCATGGCTTCTTTGGGTGTCTCAGTTACGGTTTTCTGATTGCTTGGCAGAGGGTACTTTTCTTTTGGCCTTCAGTCTGCACAGCAGGCTCAAAGAGTACTTATGAGCTCACCGATTCAGTTTCAGAGCAGAGTCATCCATTTGTGGCCTTGGCGGAAGCACTTCAGTTCTACTTCTCCTGGACCGCGACAGGTCTCCTTTTGGATCCTTTTCCCTGGACTTCCTGATGAGGTCAGCTCTTGTCGCAGAGCTGTCGAGCATATGGCTAGTGTGGCAGGTACAGTCATCTCTTCAGGTGCTAGACTTTCCTATGCTCAGTCACTTACTGGCGCAGGTGTTACGAGGGTCAGACTCATTTCAGATTTCCCCCCTCCTCGACCTTTGCCTACTTTGATTTCGTACTCCACTGAAGATGGGGTCCAGATGCAGCAGAGGGTTTTGTACGAGGGTCTTCCTGATCAGTGTCTTTTCTGTCGGAAGAGAGGTCACTTTATTAGGGATTGCCCCAGTCGTCGGCATCGATCAGAGACTCCGGATACATCTCATCCTCCGAGTGACCCAAAACCTATAGCTCAGCCTCCAGGGGTCTTTGAGCCTGCTCCGACTCATTCAGCAGAGCGAGAGGAGATTCCTTTGGGGGAGCCTCCAGTGAACTCAGAGGATTTGGAGGTGCCTCCAGCGGAACAGATTTCAAGGAGAGCTCGGAGGAGACAGAGATAGAGGGAGAGTCAGCAGTACGAGCAACCTCCAGGGGTCTCTGAGCCTACTTCGACTCATTCAGTAGAGCGAGAGGAGACTTTTTTGGGGGAGCCTTCACTGAACTCAGAGGACTTGGAGATGCCTCCAGCACGGAGAGCTCAGAGGAGACGGAGATAGAGGGAGAGTCAGCAGTACGAGCAGACCCAGGTACGAGCTCACAGTTGGCAGAGAGTTCAGACACATGTGCAGGAGACCCCGGAAAGGGGAGATACAGAGGACCATCCGCAGGCAGGTCTTGACACTGTGCAGGAGATGGTAGCTCAGGGAGTTGAGACACACGTGCAGGAGACCCCGGAAAGGGGAGATACGGTGGACCATCCGCAGGCAGGTCTTGACACTGTGCAGGAGATGGTAGCTCAGGGAGTTGAGACACACGTGCAGGAGACCCCGAAAAGGGGAGATGCAAAGGACCATTTGCAGGTAGGGCCTCACACTGTGCAGGAGACAGCAGCTCAGGATTTGATGACTCTTGACACTTCTACCCCGGAGGTTCATTTATTGGTTTCTGAGACAGTTATCTAGCTGGAGGCTGCTCAGGCTGTGGACACGGTGATGGATGCCTCTATATAGCAGTCCAGTGAGAGAGAGGTATTTCATGACACAGGTCAAGCCAGAGCCCGTCCCAGGATTTCATGCGCCTATATGAGGTTCCCTCGAGACCTCTCTCTCTTCCCTATCGCATAGTACCTTCTTTTGTTGCTATGCGGAGCGTCCTCTCAGACACCCCTCCCAGTACAGCCTCGTCCTCACAGCTTTTCACTCCTGGCTTATCTAGATTTTTTGCGAGTGCGGTCACAGATTTCGCTCAGTACCTAGACAGGCGTGAGGGTTGGGAGATCCTAGCAGATGAGATTGAGCGAGATTTTCAGTCACCCTTGCGTACAGGCATCTCGTCGCAGATTCTTCCTCTCCCTCTCACCTATTCCAGGTGTAGAGTTAGGACGGCTCAGCCTTTTTCAGCTCTTCTGACTCCTAGACCTGACCCCAGGATGGTTGACAGAGATCTGCCCGTTGAGTTTTGGTCCTTTTTGGCTCGAGGGGTCTCCACAGACTCCCTCACCAGATTGGAACTTCTCCCGGTATTTTGTCGACGGTCAGAGGAGGTAGAGGAATACTTGGGATTTGTTACTCTATCCAGAGAGGGGCACATTCTTCGTTTCTCCGCAAGCA
This sequence comes from Dipteris shenzhenensis, assembly GCF_047967505.1. Taxonomy (NCBI): domain Eukaryota; kingdom Viridiplantae; phylum Streptophyta; class Polypodiopsida; order Gleicheniales; family Dipteridaceae; genus Dipteris; species Dipteris shenzhenensis. The sequence goes on from NC_141596.1 coordinate 17,721,272, forward strand.
GCTTTCGTTCTTGGGGGAGCGAAAGCTGGTCAGCTGAGTTACTCGACAACGAGATTGATAGACAGCTTTTGAGCATGACTCAGTTCTCATCAGTTCACCGTATTGTCGGCTCGCAGATTCATTCTTGCCCTAGGACTCTTCAACCTGGCTTCGGTGGCAGGGCCTTTCTGTTTTTGTTCTTTGAGGTTCAGGGAGACTTCGATTTGCCCAGGAGTGCCGGTTGGTTTGACTTTCAGCTCCTCAGTTCGAGACAGAGTATTATTCCATTGGATGGAGCCATTTTACATGAGTTGGGGCAGATTTGGAGCTTGATCAGAGATCAACTTTGGATAGTGCCGTCAGAGAGAGTCATTTGTGCTGCTGCCACTGGCATCCCATCACTTCCATCAGATGTGTAGGCTGTCCATCATTTCTTGGAATGTGAGAGGACTGAACGGCCGCAGATTTATTTCAGATACAGATGGTCGTAGATGCGGAGTTCCTAGATTGCAGTTGCTTAGGGACTCCCTTCGATTTATTTCCTCAGGGTTCCCTCCAGACATTGTACTTATCCAAGAGCATAAGCTCTCCCAGGACAGGATTGACAGATGCAGATCCTTACTCAGAGGACAGAGCCGGACTTATTGGAGCCCAGCGGATGGTACGAGGGGTGGAGTCTGCATTTCAGTTTCAGCCAGGTGGGCCCCAGAGATCACCCAAGAGAGCAGGGCCTGCTATGTTATTCTTCAGATTGAGAGCACAACAGTTGGTGTTCTCAATGTGTACGCTCCCATGGATCCAGCCCGCAGACGTGCATTTTGGAGACAGCTTAGAGAGTCCCTTCCTCAGGCAGACACTTGGATTGTCAAAGGAGATTTCAACATGGTTGAATTCTCTGAAGACAAGTCGGGCCAGACAGAGAGTGGACTTTCTGATAGGGAGAGAGTGGAGTGGGATAGTTTTGTTTTGCATGTTGGACTTCATGATGCAGCTCGATTGGACAACTTTCGTCACTTGGCTGATAGTCTTCAGTTCTCTTGGTCTGGGGTTTGCCATGGCTCCCTCTCTTTGGCTAGGCTTGACAGGTTTTATATTGGCCATTGGGGCCAATCCAGAGGAGGATAGATTGGGATCCACCCGGGCTATGTTTTATCTGACCATGCTCCAGTCCTATTACAGATTCTTCCTACCTCTCGATTGGAGAGCAAAGGCTTTGTGAGAGTTCCGGACTTTGTTTTTCAGGACACAGAGTTCGTGGAACAGTTGATAGAGGCTTGGTTGATAGAGGACACTCGTGAGGATTAGGGCTGGTTGATGTGGGTAGAAGGGGCTTTGGCTAGAGTCAGCATGGCCTGCTAGTTGAGGGCAAAAGAGTAGAAGGAAAAGCTCAGAAAAAAGATCGGAACGCTAGAGTGGAGGTATCCAGACTTCAGAGATTGAGATTCAGAGCTTTCCTCATTCTCTTTTCATCAGAGGGCAGCTTTCAGAGGCTCAGGAGAGACTAGAGGAGATTCAGGGCAAGAGGGCCCAGTTCAGGTTTTACTCCCAGTAGACCTTCTGGATCCAGAACGGGGATAGATGCTCTAGAGAGTTCTTCAGGGCAGTGGGTCAGAGATACTCTTCGGACAGCCTTCGCAGACTTGTGGATGAGGCCGGGTATCTTCAAACGGATCCTCATTGTCTTGTTGAGATCACTTCTGATTTCTATTCCACTCTTTACACTGCCGATCCAGTCACCGAGGAGTTGATCAGAGCCAGAGAGGAGATTTGGAGTCATGTCCCCAAGATGGTCTCAGACAGGATGAGTCATGTTTTGGATAGCCCGCTATCACTCATGGAGATCACAGATGCATTACATGAGCTGCCCAGAGACAGCAGATGCCCGGGGGAGGATGGCCTGTCGCCTCTTCTTTTTAGAGCTCTCTGGGATACGATTGGGCCTCATCTACTTTCTGTCATTTCAGAGGCTCTTGATACAGGATCTTTGGGCGAGGCTTTATGCACAGATATGATTTGTCTCATCCCGAAAGAGGGAGACAAGACAGTCCTACGAAATTGGAGACCCATTACACTTTTAGGGACAGCCTATAAGATCCTAGCAAAGACCTTGGCCCTTCGTTTAAAGCCTATGCTGCCAGATATCATCAGAGCTACTCAGACGAGCTACTCAGACAAGATTTGTCCAAGATAGAAGTATCTTGGACAATATCTTCACTTTTTGGGAGGCCACTCACTGGGCGAAGGAGAGTCAGTAGGAGATTGCAGTTCTCCTTCTCGATTTTGAGAAGGCCTATGACAGGGTGGACTGGGGTTTCTTGGAGGGCACTATGAGGAGGCTAGGCTTCAGTGATAGATGGATTTTATGGGTCTCCTCACTTTACTCTCACTCTTCTAGCGGGATGGTGGTCTGTGGAGGCAGAGGACCGGCTTTTCAGCTATCCAGATCGGTACGACAGGGATGCCCGCTTGCACCTTACCTTTTCCTTTTCGTAGCGGATGTAGAGCATGGCCCTTTTAGTCAAATCTTCTTGTTTCAGACTCCTAGACCTGACCCCAAGATGGTTGGCAGAGATCTGCCCGTTGAGTTTTGGCCCTTTTTGGCTCGAGGGGTTATCACAGACTCCCTCACTCGATTGGAACTTGTACCGGTGTTTTGCCGACGGTCAGAGGAGGTAGAGGAGTACTTGGGATTAGCTACTCTCTCCAGAGAGGGGCATGTTCTTCGTTTCTCCGCTCGTAGCTTTTGATCTCGGGGGAGCGAATGAGTTACTTGACAGTGAGATTGCTAGACAGCTTATGAGCTTGACTCAGTTTTCATCGGTTCACCGTTTTGTCGGCTCGCAGATTCATTCTTGCCCTAGGACTCTTCGACCTGGCTTCGGTGGCAGGGCCTTTCTGTTTCTGTTCTTTGAGATTCAGGGAGACTTTGATTTGCCCAGGAGTGCTGGTTGGTTTGACTTTCAGCTCCTTGAATCACGCCAGAGTGCTATTCCCTTGGATGGAGCCATTTTACATGAGTTGGGACAGATTTGGAGTTTGATCAGAGACCGACTTTGGATTGAGCCGTCAGAGAGAGAGTTTTATGCCGTTGCCACTGGCACACCCTCACTTCCATCCGATGTCTAGGTTGTCCATCATATCTTGGAATGTGAGAGGACTGAACAGCCGCAGATTTATCTCAGATGCGGATGGTCGTAGATTGGGAGTTCCTAGATTGCAGTTGCTTAGGGACTCCCTTCGGTTTATTTCCTCAGGGTCCCCTCTAGACATTGTGCTTATCTAGGAGCATAAGCTCTCCCAAGACAGGATTGACAGATGCAGATCCTTACTCAGAGGACAGAGCCGGACTTATTGGAGCCCAGCGGATGGCACGAGGGGAGGAGTTTGCATTTCGGTTTCAGCTAGGTGGGCCTCAGAGATCACCCAAGAGGGTACACTAGTGGAGAGCAGAGCATGCTATGTTATTCTTCATATTGAGAACACATCAGTTGGTGTTCTTAATGTGTATGCTCCCACGGATCCAGCTCACATACGTGCTTTTTGGAGACAGCTTAGAGAGTCCCTTCCTCAGGCAGACACCTGGATTGTTGGAGGTGACTTCAACATGGTTGAATTCACTGAAGACAAGTCGGGTCAGACAGAGGGTGGCCTTTCCGACAGGGAGAGAGTGGAGTGGGATAGTTTTGTTTTGCATGTTGGACTTCATGATGCTGCTCGATTGGACGACTTTCGTCAATTGGCAAACAGTCTTCAGTTCTCTTGGTCTGGGGTTTTCCATGGCTCTCTTTCTTTGGTCAGACTTGACAGGTTTTATATTGGCCATTGGGGTCAGGCCAGAGGAGGACAGATTGGGATCCGCCCGGGTTATGTTTTATCTGACCATGCTCCAGTCCTATTACAGATTCTTCCTACCTCTTGATTGGAGAGCACAGGCTCTGTCAGAGTTCCGGACTTTGTTTTTCAGGATACAGAGTTCGTGGAACAGTTGAGAGAGACTTGGTTGTCAGTGGACACTCCTGTGGATTAGGGCTGGTTGTTGTGGGTAGAGAGGGCTCTGGCTAGAGTCAGCATGGCCTGCCAGTTGAGGGCAAAAGAGGAGAAGGAAAAGCTCAAAATCAGAGATCGGAATGCAAGAGCAGAGGTATCCAGACATCAGAGATTGATTCAGAGTTTTCCTCATTCTCTTTTCATTAGAGGGCAGCTTTCGGAGGCTCAGGAGAGACTAGAGGAGATTCAGGGCAGGAGGGCCCAGTTCAGGTTTTACTCTCAGTAGACTTTCTGGATTCAGAAGGGGGATAGATGTTCTAGAGAATTCTTCAGGGCAGTGGGTCAGAGATACTCTTCGGACAGCCTTCGTAGACTTGTGGATGAGGCTAGGTCTTTTCAGACGGCGGACCCTCACCGTCTTGTTGAGATCACTTCTGATTTTTACCCCACTCTTTACACCGCCGATCCGGTCACCGAGGGGATGATCAGAGCCAGAGAGGAGATTTGGAGCCATGTCCCCCTCATGGTCTCAGACAGGATGAGTCATGTTTTGGATAGCCCACTATCACTCTTGGAGATCACGGATGCGTTACATGAGCTGCCCAGAGACAGATGCTCGGGGGAGGACGGTTTGTCGCCACTTCTTTTTAGAGCTCTTTGGGATACGATTGGGCCTCATCTACTCTCAGCCTTTTCAGAGGCTCTTGATTCAGGATCTTTGGGCGAGACATTATGCACAGGTTTGATTTGTCTTATCCCGAAAGGGGGAGACAAGACAGTCCTTCGTAATTGGAGACCCATTACACTTTTAGGGACAGCCTACAAGATCCTAGCAAAGACCTTGGCTCTTCGCCTAAAGCCTATGCTACCAGATATCATCAGAGCTGCTCAGACAGGATTTGTCCAAGATCGGAGTATCTTGGATAACATCTTCACTTTTTGGGAGGCCACTCACTGGGCGAAGGAGAGTCAGCAAGAGATTGCAGTTCTTCTCCTCGATTTTGAGAAGGCTTATGATAGGGTGGATTGGGGTTTCTTGGAGGGCACTATGAGGAGGCTAGGCTTCAATGATAGATGGATTTCTTGGGTCTCCTCACTTTACTCCCACTCCTCTAGCAGGATGGTGGTCTGTGGAGGCAGAGGACCGGCTTTTCAGCTATCCAAATCGGTACGACAGGGATGCCCGCTTGCACCTTACCTTTTCCTTTTCGTAGCGGAGGCTATGGGATACTTTATGTAGGCTACCAGTCATGGCACTTTGGGCCTTCATCTACCTATCCGGCAGGAGCAGGAGCTTCTGGACACTGAGTTTGCTGATGATACGGCACTGACAGTCAGAGGAGATGCATTTAGTCTTGCTACTGCTGCGGATGCAATTGACAAGTTCTGCCTAGCCTCAGGGGGACTTGTCAATTGGAACAAATCAAAAGGCATCTGGATTGGAGCTCAGCAGGATACACCAGCATGGGGAGGAGACAGAGGCTTTGTATGGATACCCAGAGGCACCTCCACGAGATATCTAGGCTTCCAGGTTGGCATCGAGGTGTCCTCGACGCAACAGTTTGCCCCAGTTCTTGAGAGTATCCGGAGAAAGCTAGCCTACTGGAGTACGGCTAGACTCTCTTTGGCCGGAAGAGCGCTGGTACTCAACCAGGTTCTACTAGCGACTATGTGGTACGTTGCGTCATGTTGGTGCTTTCATGCTAACTCGATCCGTCAGGTGAGGAGATTGCTCCGGAACTTCCTGTGGAGTGGTGGTGACGGTTCTGAGGACACTAGGGCCAGGGTTTCATGGGATACTATCATTTTACCCGCCTCGCAGGGAGGACTTGGAGTTCTTGATCCTGAGATGTAGAGCAGGGCCCTTTTAGTCAAACTTCTTGTTACAGGTTTGACTCCAGGAGATCAGCCGTGGAAGTAGTTCCTACTGCATGGGATTCACCAGTGCATCCCCAGAGCAGCAGGCCAGTGGGCAGGTAGAGTCAGTTGGATCTTCCTGACGGACCAGCATTCTCAGCCTTCCTCACCACTAGTGAAGAGGCTTATTCAGATATGGGATCATTTTAGACAACACCTCATCAGAGCAGTTCCCTCCTCCAGAGAGGAAATTGCCCGACAGTCACTATATCATAACCCCCTGGTTCGGTATCAGGGATCTTCCCTTGGTACATAACTTAGGACTCCTTTGGCCAGATGGCATGCTCAGGGGGTTGTGACAGTTGGAGATTGGTTTAGGGGAGGTGTGGAGATGTCAGAGGAGGTGATCAGAGATAGACACGGGCCACTTGGACAGATTGCTGCCACCAGATTACTGATCATGAGAGCTATTCCTTAGAGGTTGAGGGATATGCTTACAGATCCAGAGTATGTTCATCCCATCTCTACTTGGTCAGGTTGTTTTAGTGAGTCTGGGCTATGCATTGGAGTTCGTTTAGGACCGGAACCGTTTACTTATTTTGAGACGGATTCCTCTCACAGATTGTATCCCACTCAGCCACTGGATCGACAGGAGCTCCTTTGGCAGAGAGTCAGGGTCATTGGTTGCCTGGGTAAGGAATGGGCCACAGATCCGTCTAGGTTGACCATTGCAGAGGATCCTAGATGGAGACTTTGGATTTTTCAGGGTCGACCTCTTGCGGAGCTCGACTGGGACCCAGGTGCGTGGGCGTGGCCTGCTCCAGTGGCAGGCGCTCGTCCTCTTCCTTTTTTCCAGTACTCGACGAGGGCAGGTTACAGGCTTCAGTAGAGAGACTCTCATCATCTACCATCTGCCTCACAGCATTGGCACGCACAGGGACTTACTGCAGAGCTCTTGCAGAGCTACTGGACTCACTTTTGGGGCATCAGTAGAGCCAGGAAAGTCTCCTACTTCCTTTGGCTCACTATTCATAGGGGTATTCCTGTGGGTACTTGGCTTCAGCAGATGGGTAGACCCTCCTTGTGTATGCGTTGTCAGCTTGCAGAGGAATCTAGTAAGCATTGTTTATGGAGCTGCCCCAGCTCTAGAGTGGTATGGACAGGTATCTTCAGGTTGTTCTCATATGTTACATCCGAGTCCTTTCTTATGACATGGGGTGCTGCCCTTTGGGGGAGAGGATCTGGAGCCTTTGCCCTCTATGAGTGAGAGCCAGGAGACCACGGTTTCTTCATGCAGTGTCGCCAGAGATGGGGTCCCACTGATGTTAGCATCATGGAGCCACAGGACTTACTTTTGATACCAGTACCAGCTCAGGATTCCAGGCCTACTTCACCTGCAGGTTCAGCCTGGGAGGTGATTTCTAGCATTACCCTATGGCGGATATGGTGTTCGCGATGTTCTTTTGTCCTTGGGGGTCATTTATGCACGGAGGCTGACATTCTTGCTTCCATTTGGGCGGAGATTATCTTCACTCTCAGGAGTCAGTGGGAGCGGTGTACAGGCACCTCTTTGGCAGCTCGTGGGAGACTTTTATCCTTCATGAGGACATGGGACTGCTCATTATTTTTTCATTTGACCCCTTTTGGGATGTCGTGGCATTTTAGACCACCACCATGGCTTTTTTGCCACATTGTTGAGGCTAGGGATAGAGTACTTTCTCTCCCACCTGTTGTATGATTCGTTTTGAATGGAATATATCACTTTCTTGTTTAAAAAAGAAAGTGATTGTATTGTCTTTTACTTTTAATATGTTTGCCTGCCATAAGCTATCCAGACGGGAAACTCCCAACAAAACGCGCTACAATAAAATATGTTGCCGAAGGGGAACTTTAGAATCCCAAATATGGTGTAATCTCTTCCGCCACCACTTTGCAGGTTGGGTCCGAAGCCCAAGGTGAAGGAAACAAAACTTTATACAATGCCGATACCGTAATATGAGACAGTTTTAGTGGACGGGATGTGGGCACTGAAGGCTGAATAGTCCAGTCCTGAAGCCTGTCTTCAATCTCGAGTGGAGGAACCGGCATAAAAGGCTAAAGCATAGAATCATCAATGGTATGCCACACAGGACGATAATGCATCCCCAGACCATATTTTGCAGCTGCCTAAGGAAAAGAAAGGAGAGTACCATTATCATGAATGACATCTGCCACCGAATAAATACCTTTGAAAGTGAGAAAATAGGAGCGTCTAGGCTCCTGCACCGCAAGAGGCAGATCAAAAGATCTAGACCAATGTATGCTTTCAGCTCTGAAAGAGTTGCCTTGCATAGAATCATGACCATGCCATTCCAAATGGGAGAGAATGTGCTTCCAATCCAATAACAGTTTAGAGACAAAAGGACAGCCTTTGATCTTGCCCTCAATAGAACCAAAGAGAAAGTCCCATTGCGCCACTGCGTGGGCTGCCAATGACCAAAAGCAAGGGTGGTGATTTGCAAAAGCAAGAAACGGATCATGGCAGCCTAGGGCTAAACACCATGCATGAACTATAACGTCAATTTCCCTTTATGAGGAAGGATATGAACATGAATATTTAGAATGTTCAAGCCCCCATGCATCTTGGGTGAACATAAACGAGACATTGAAAGCAAGCATAAAAACTTTACTTGGCATGTTTGGAACGTCAGAAAGTTTCCATTATGATGGACATGAGAGAAGCAATATCTGTCTTGCCAAACATGATACAAAGGCAAGTAGAACTGAACGTATGCCACTTAAATAGATTGCACTATCCGGAGCCTAACATGCAATGGCCAAGTCACCAATTTCTAATATTCAAGCTTCTTTTTCAAAATTTCAAGAACCCGGTCTGTTTGTTGATGACCGGATCCAACCCAAAGGATAAGCCAAGTGACGAACTAACTGAGTAGGCAGAACAATCTCCCCCACCCATAAAAGACTATGCCAGTCTTTAGCATGCAATGCCAAGAGCTTTGATTCCTGAAAATTGACATGAAGACCAGCAGCCATGCCATATATAGAGAGAGCATGCATAAGGGAAGAAAGGTCTATCTTAGTATTCTTCGAGGTAAAAAAAGAATCATCAGTATAAGCTTGAGCAATCATTGGGCGACTCCCTTGTATTTCCAAACCATGGAGCATATTAGTAGCCACCAAGTGATCCATGTATTGAAACATTGGGTGTGTGGCAATAGCATACAAAAGTGCACTGAGCGGACAGCCTTGGCGAACAGAACTACGAAGAGTCCAAGTCTCCAAGATATCCCCCGACAAGATACAAGCAGCGTGCCTGTCACTGTAGACTCTAGAGCCAATATATGACATGCTGCATTCTGTGCCCAAAACCCAATGCTCTCATGGTCTGCGAGATAAAATCTCATTGGATAGTGTCAAATGCTTTAGCAATATCAACCTGTAGCAATAAGACATCCTGCTCAGTGTATTTGGCATATTCTATGCCAACATATGCATTGGCAATGCTATCTGTAATATGCCGACAAGGAATGAAACCATACTATGCGATTGACATGATGCAATAAAAGGTCTCTTGCTGAAAGAACCTCATGAATAGAAAAATCTGCATGCCCAAAGTGTCGAGACAAACAATCAACACAAACTTCAGCAAGTTGTGCTCGAGAAGAAGTCCAAACCCCATCAGGCAAGCGAACTCTGCATCTATTTTCAGATTCTCGCTTGTGATGTAAACTCTTGAAGAACTCTTCAGACGAGCAGCCTTTGTCCAAAAAAGCCTTTTGCCGTGCCCTAGTCTCCCACTTAACAATTTTCCTGTGATCAATGGATTGGAGACAATGTTTTGCCTAGCATAAGGACGTATTTTCTTCAACTAATAGAGCATGAAAGTGGCTGAGCTCAGTCAAATATTGACAAATGCTTTTGGCCTGAGCAACAGTCTCTCAAAAATTTCATATAATTTTTTCCATATTCACGAATAACTGCTTGCATTGTAGCAACAAAAGCAGTCCAAGCATAATCAATGTTAATGAGACTCTGATGTGAAAGAGGCTGAAAGGCATAAGAAACCATAGCCTTGAAAGTATCATGCCCGAGGTAACTATTATTGATAATGAGGATCCTTTTTTGTGAGAGCCTGTCATCTGACATGTCATGAAAAGATATCCTAAGCCAGAGAGGAGCATGATCTGAGTATGTGAAAGCATAATCATATTTTGCAAGTAAAATTATCAGAATGCTGTGGATCAACTCAATACCAATGATCCAAGCGAGCCTGGTAAGAGGACTGTGCATTATGTTGAAAGGTAAAACCAGGCTGCATGGGCTGTAATTCTTTCCAAATATCAAGAAGAGCAACATGGAGTAAAAAATGAGACCAACTCTGCCTTTCAGAGGCCAACATGTGAGTCTCACACACACTTTTTTTTTTTTTTTTGGGTGAAACCAGTGACTATAAAATTAACATAAAATCAATGTACATGACATTAGACTCCAAAAGAGAGCCTAATGGAAGCACTCAAAAACAGTGAGAAAACACTTCAAGGCTAGTAGCATCCAAATCCCTCACAGCATAACCATCATATAAAGATTGCTTGAGGGACATTATGAAGAAAGCATATGCTTGAGGGAACTGTTGTCCCATCCTAAAATGCCATCTCTGTGTCCAAATAGTCCATAGTACCCAAAAACGAGCCCAGTGAAAGAAAAGGAGGAATGGAGACATCTGAGATGAGAAGCATCTAAACATCCAGAAGAGTGTGAGCAAAGAGGGAGAAGACCGAGATCGTAGGAGGAGCTTCGTCTACTACTGCCCCCCGCCTTCGTCCGTCGCCATCAGCCACCCCTGGCAGCGCCCTGCCCCTTAGCCGCGATCTGCTCCTTGGCAGTGACCTGTTGCCTAGGCTTCGCAGGTTAGCCGCGATCTGCTCCTTGGCAGCGACCTGCTGCCTAGGTTGTGCAGGTTTCCCTGCAACGCGTCGCCTCCCCTTGCCTGCTCGAGTTGCGCCTCCTCTCAGCCCGTTTGGCTGCTGCAGGGGCGCCCTAGTGGTCGAGCCCCCCTTAGCCTGTTCGCGTTGCGCCCCCCCCTTCAGCCCGCTGTGCAGGTCGCGCCCTGCTGTGCCTTCTTCAGGTCGCCCCTTCTGGCTGCCTTCTAGGACGCCCTTCAGGCCGTCAGTAGCTGCCGTCTGCCCCCTCCCTTGCACCTCAGGTTGGGCTTCAGGGCCCTCTTCCAGGACTGTTCTGCGTGAGTTCCAGGGAGCTGTGTTCCTGGGCTGCTTCCAAGCATTGGCGGAGGTTTTTTTTGTTTCTGCATTGAGCGGTCTGTTGTCATTCCTCGCAGGCTGAAGTTGGGAGCATTCTTTAACCAGGGGGTTTTTTGGGATTCTAGTGGTTGGTTGCGAGTTCTTGGTGGGTATTTTCAGCAGAGATAGCTCCTCCCCTCAGGACAGCGCAAGCTGAGACAATGGAGGACACTAATGCCACTCCTGTCGCCGAACCTGAGGTAGCGGAGGAGGGTTTTCGTTTGACGCACATCATTGGCTTTCTCCCCGGTAGAGGCCAACAGTTACGTGATTGGGTGTACACCAGCATGGCCTCATTGGGTGTCTCAGTTATAGTTTTTCGATTGCTTAGTAGAGGATACTTTTCTTTTGGCCTTCAATCCGCAGAGCAAGCTCAAAGAGTACTTATGAGCTCTCCGATTCAGTTTCAGAGCAGAGTCATCCATTTGTGGCCTTGGCGAAAGCACTTCAGTACTACATCCCCGGGACCGCGTCAGGTCTCTTTTTGGATGCTTTTCCCTGGACTTCCTGATGAGGTTAGCTCTTGTCGCAGAGCTGTGGAGCATATGGCTAGCGTGGCAGGTACAGTCATCCCATCAGGCGCTAGACTTTCCTATGCTCAGTCACTTGTTGGTACGGGTGTTACGAGGGTTAGACTCACTTCAGAGTTCCCCCCTCCTCGACCTTTGCCTACTTTGATTTCGTACTCCACGAGAGATGGGGTCCAGATGCAGTAGAAGGTTTTGTACGAGGGGCTTCCTGATCAGTGTCTTTTCTGTCGGAAGAGAGGTCACTTTATTAGGGATTGCCCTAGTCGTAGGCCTCGTTCAGAGACTCCGGATCCTTCTCATCCTACGAGAGACCCAGAGCCTTCAGTTCAGCCTCCAGGGGTCTCTGAGCCTGCTTCGACTCATTTAGCAGAACGAGAGGAGACTCCTCTGGGTGGGCCTCCAGTGGAATCAGAGGACCTGGAGGTGCCTCCAGTGCAACAGCTTTCACAGAGAGCTCGGAGGAGACGGAGACAGAGGGAGAGCCAGTAGCACGAGCAGCCCTAGGTACGAGCTCACATATGGCAGAGTTGAGACTTATGTGCAGAAGAACTCGGAAAGGGATGCAGAGGACCATCCGCAGGCAGGTCTTAACACGATGCAGGAGACGGTCGCTCAAGGAGTCGAGTCACTTGTGCAGGAGACCCCGGAAAGGGGAGTTGTAGAGGACCATCCGCAGGCAGGTCTTGACACGTGCAGGAGACGGTAGTTCAGGGTGTCGAGTTACATGTGCAGGAGACCCCGGAAAGGGGAGATACAAGGGACCATCCACAGACAGGTCTTCTCACTGAGCAGGAGACAGTAGTTCAGGATTTGATGACACTAGACACCACTACCCCGGAGTCTCAGATATTGGTTACGGAGACAATTTTTCAGCAGGAGACTGCTCAGGCTGCAGTTACGGTGATGGATGCCTCTCCCCAGCAGCCCGTCGAGAGAGTGGTATTTTATGACACAAGTCAGAGTCACGTCCCAGGATCTCATGCGCCTGTACGAGGTTCCCTCGAGACCCCTTTCACAGCCCCGTCGCACAGTACCTTCCTTGTTGCTATGCGGAGCGTCCTTTTGGATACCCCTCCCAGCACAGCCTCGTCCTCGCAACTTTTTACTCCTGGTGTATCCAGATCTTTTGCGAGTGCGGTCACAGATTTTGCTCAGTACCCAGACAGGCGTGAGGATTGGGAGATCCCAGCAGATGAGATCGAGCGAGAGTTTCAGTCACCCATGCGGACAGGCACCTCATCGCAGATTCTTCCTCTCCCTCTCACCTATTCCAAGAGCAGAGTCAGGACGGCTCAGCCCTTTTCAGCTCTTCAGACTCCTAGACCTGACCCCAAGATGGTTGGCAGAGATCTGCCCGTTGAGTTTTGGCCCTTTTTGGCTCGAGGGGTTATCACAGACTCCCTCACTCGATTGGAACTTGTACCGGTGTTTTGCTGACGGTCAGAGGAGGTAGAGGAGTACTTGGGATTAGCTACTCTCTCCAGAGAGGGGCATGTTCTTCGTTTCTCCGGTGGTAGCTTTCGATCTCGGGGGAGCGAAAGCTGGTCAGCTGAGTTACTTGACAGTGAGATTGCTAGACAGCTTATGAGCTTGACTCAGTTTTCATCGGTTCACCGTTTTGTCGGCTCGCAGATTCATTCTTGCCCTAGGACTCTTCGACCTGGCTTCGGTGGCAGGGCCTTTCTGTTTCTGTTCTTTGAGATTCAGGGAGACTTTGATTTGCCCAGGAGTGCTGGTTGGTTTGACTTTCAGCTCCTTGGTTCACGCCAGAGTACTATTCCCTTGGATGGAGCCATTTTACATGAGTTGGGACAGATTTGGAGTTTGATCAGAGACCGACTTTGGATTGAACCGTCAGAGAGAGTTTTATGCCGTTGCCACTGGCACACCCTCACTTCCATCCGATGTCTAGGTTGTCCATCATATCTTGGAATGTGAGAGGATTGAACAGCCGCAGATTTATCTCAGATGCGGATGGTCGTAGATTGGGAGTTCCTAGATTGCAGTTGCTTAGGGACTCCCTTCGGTTTATTTCCTCAGGGTCCCCTCTAGACATTGTGCTTATCCAGGAGCATAAGCTCTCCCAAGACAGGATTGACAAATGCAGATCCTTACTCAGAGGACAGAGCCGGACTTATTGGAGCCCAACGGATGGCACGAGGGGAGGAGTTTGCATTTCAGTTTCAGCTAGGTGGGCCTCAGAGATCACCCAAGAGGGTACACTAGTGGAGAGCAGAGCATGCTATGTTATTCTTCATATTGAGAACATATCAGTTGGTGTTCTTAATGTGTATGCTCCCACGGATCCAGCTCACATACGTGCTTTTTGGAGACAGCTTAGAGAGTCCCTTCCTCAGGCAGACACCTGGATTGTTGGAGGTGACTTCAACATGGTTGAATTCACTGAAGACAAGTCGGGTCAGACAGAGGGTGGCCTTTCCGACAGGGAGAGAGTGGAGTGGGATAGTTTTGTTTTGCATGTTGGACTTCATGATGCTGCTCGATTGGACGACTTTCGTCAATTGGCAAACAGTCTTCAGTTCTCTTGGTCTGGGGTTTTCCATGGCTCTCTTTCTTTGGTCAGACTTGACAGGTTTTATATTGGCCATTGGGGTCATGCCAGAGGAGGACAGATTGGGATCCGCCCGGGTTATGTTTTATCTGACCATGCTCCAGTCCTATTACAGATTCTTCCTACCTCTTGATTGGAGAGCACAGGCTCTGTCAGAGTTCCGGACTTTGTTTTTCAGGATACAGAGTTCGTGGAACAGTTGAGAGAGACTTGGTTGTCAGTGGACACTCCTGTGGATCAGGGCTGGTTGTTGTGGGTAGAGAGGGCTCTGGCTAGAGTCAGCATGGCCTGCCAGTTGAGGGCAAAAGAGGAGAAGGAAAAGCTCAAAATCAGAGATCGGAATGCAAGAGCAGAGGTATCCAGACATCAGAGATTGATTCAGAGTTTTCCTCATTCTCTTTTCATTAGAGGGCAGCTTTCGGAGGCTCAGGAGAGACTAGAGGAGATTCAGGGCAGGAGGGCCCAGTTTAGGTTTTACTCTCAGTAGACTTTCTGGATTCAGAAGGGGGATAGATGTTCTAGAGAATTCTTCAGGGCAGTGGGTCAAAGATACTCTTCGGACAGCCTTCGTAGACTTGTGGATGAGGCCAGGTCTCTTCAGACGGCGGACCCTCACCGTCTTGTTGAGATCACTTCTGATTTTTACCCCACTCTTTACACCGCCGATCCGGTCACCGAGGGGATGATCAGAGCCAGAGAGGAGATTTGGAGCCATGTCCCCCTCATGGTCTCAGACAGGATGAGTCATGTTTTGGATAGCCCACTATCACTCTTGGAGATCACGGATGCGTTACATGAGCTGCCCAGAGACAGATGCTCGGGGGAGGAAGGTTTGTCGCCACTTCTTTTTAGAGCTCTTTGGGATACGATTGGGCCTCATCTACTCTCAGCCTTTTCAGAGGCTCTTGATTCAGGATCTTTGGGCGAGACATTATGCACAGGTTTGATTTGTCTTATCCCGAAAGGGGGAGACAAGACAGTCCTTCGTAATTGGAGACCCATTACACTTTTAGGGACAGCCTACAAGATCCTAGCAAAGACCTTGGCTCTTCGCCTAAAGCCTATGCTACCAGATATCATCAGAGCTGCTCAGACAGGATTTGTCCAAGATCGGAGTATCTTGGATAACATCTTCACTTTTTGGGAGGCCACTCACTGGGCGAAGGAGAGTCAGCAAGAGATTGCAGTTCTTCTCCTCGATTTTGAGAAGGCTTATGATAGGGTGGATTGGGGTTTCTTGGAGGGCACTATGAGGAGGCTAGGCTTCAGTGATAGATGGATTTCTTGGGTCTCCTCACTTTACTCCCACTCCTCTAGCAGGATGGTGGTCTGTGGAGGCAGAGGACCGGCTTTTCAGCTATCCAAATCGGTACGATAGGGATGCCCGCTTGCACCTTACCTTTTCCTTTTCGTAGCGGAGGCTATGGGATACCTTATGCAAGTTACCAGTCATGGCACTTTTGGCCTCCATTTGCCTATCCGGCAGGAGCAGGAGCTTCTAGACACTGAGTTTGCTGACGACACGGCACTGACAGTCAGAGGAGATGCATTTAGTCTTGCTACTGCTGCGGATTCAATTGACAAGTTCTGCCTAGCCTCAGGAGGACTTGTCAATTGGAACAAATCAAAAGGCATGTGGACAGGAGCTCAGCAGGATACCCCAGCATGGGGAGGAGACAGAGGCTTTGTATGGATTCCCAGAGGCACCTCCACGAGATATCTAGGCTTTCAGGTTGGCATTGAGGTGTCCTCGACGCAACAGTTTGCCCCAGTTCTTGAGAGCATCCGGAGAAAGCTAGCCTATTGGAGCACGGCTAGACTTTCTTTGGCCGGAAGAGCGCTGGTACTCAACCAGGTTCTACTAGCGACTATGTGGTATGTTGCGTCATGTTGGTGCTTTCATGCTGACTCGATCCGTCAGGTGAGGAGATTGCTCCGGAACTTCCTATGGAGTGGTGGTGACGGTTCTGTGGACACTAGGGCCAGGGTTTCATGGGATACTATCACTTTACCCGCCTCGCAGGGTGGACTTGGAGTTCTTGATCCTGAGTTGCAGAGCAGAGCCCTTTTAGTCAAACTTCTTGTTAGAGGTTTGACTCCAGGAGATCAGCCGTGGAAGTAGTTCCTACTGCATGGGGATAAACCAGTGTACCCCCAGAGCAGCAGGCCAGTGGGCAGGTAGAGGCAGTTGGATTTTCCTGACAGACCAGCATTCTCAGCCTTCCTCACCACTTGTGAAAAGGCTTATACAGATATGGGATCATTTTAGACAACACCTCATCAGAGCAGTTCCCTCCTCCAGAGAGGAAATTGCCCGACAGCCACTATATCATAACCCCCTGGTTCGGTATCAGGGATCTTTCCCTGGTACAGAACTTAGGACTCCCTTGGCCAAATGGCATGCTCAGGGGGTTGTGACACTCGGAGATTGGTTCAGGGGAGGTGTGGGGATGTCAGAGGAGGAGATTAGAGAAAGACACGGGCCACTTGGACAGATTGCTGCCACTAGATTACTGATCATGAGAGCTATTCCTCAGGGGTGGAGGGATATGCTTACAGATTCAGCCTATGTCCATCCCATCCCTACTTGGTCAGGTTGTTTTAGTGCGGCTGGGCTGTGTTGGAGTTCGTTTAGGACCGGCACCGTTTACTTATTTCAAGACGGACTCCTCTCACAAATTGTATCCCACTCAGCCCTTGGATCGACAGGAGCTCCTTTGGCAGAGAGTCAGGGTCATTGGTTGCCTTGGTAAGGAATGGGCCACAGATCCTTCAAGGTTGACCATTGCAGAGGATCCTAGATGGAGACTTTGGATCTTTCAAGGTCGACCTCTTGTAGAGCTTGACTGGGACCCAGGTGAGTGGGCGTGGCCTGCACCGATGGCAGGTGCTCGTCCTCTTTCTTTTTTCCAGTACTCGATGAGGGCAGGTTACAGGCTTCAGCAGAGAGACTCTCATCATCTACCATCTGCCTCACAGCATTGGCATGCACAGGGACTTATTGCAGAGCTCTTCTAAGTTACTGGACTCACTTTTGGGACATCAGTAGAGCCAGGAAAGTCCCCTACTTCCTTTGGCTCACTATTCATAGGGGTATACCTGTGGGTACTTGGCTTCAGCAGATGGGTAGACCCTCCTTGTGTATGCGTTGTCAGCTGGCAGAGGAATCTAGTAAGCATTGTTTATGGAGCTGCCCCAGCTCTAGAGTGGTTTGGACAGGTATCTTCAGGATGTTCTCATATGTTACATCCGAGTCCTTTCTGATGACATGGGGTGCTGCCCTATGGGGGAGAGAATTTGGAGCCTTTGCCCTCTATGAGTCACAGCCAGGAGACCAAGGTTTCTCCATGCAGTATCGCCAGAGACGGGGTCCCACAGATGTTAGCATCATGGAGCCGTAGGACTTACTTTTGGTACCAGTACCAGCTCAGGATTCCAGGCCTACTTCACCTGCAGGGTCAGCCTGGGAGGTGATTTCTAGGATTACCCTATGGCGGATATGGTGTTCGCGATGTTCTTTTGTCCTTGGGGGTCATTTATGCACGGAGGCTGACACTCTTGCTTCTATTTTAGCGGAGATTATCTTCACTCTCAGGAGTCAGTGGGAGCGGTGTACAGGCACCTCTTTGGCAGCTCGTGGGAAACTTTTATCCTTCATGAGGACATGGGACTGCTCATTATTTTTTCATTTGACCCCTTTTGGGATGTCGTGGCATTTTAGACCACCTCCATGGCTTTTTAGCCACATTGTTGAGGCTAGGGATAGAGTACAATCTCTCCCACCTGTTGTATGATTCGTTTTGAATGGAATATATCACTTTTTCATTTAAAAACATCCAGAAGAGTTTCCCGAATCTGATAGAGGGAAACCGAAGCCGCAGCAAATGAGAAACATGAGTGATCAATATTAGAGACCAACTCTGCCTTTCAGAGGCCAACATGTGAGTCACACACACACACACACACACACACACACACACACACACACATCAGTAAATCAGTGTGGAGATCCGAGTTTGGAACTCTCTTCATGCCTACGTTGCCTATTTGCTGAAAAGTCCATTTAAACATTACCTTAGGGATTACAAACAGGCCAGGGTTGTCTAGAATGGGATTGCTATAGAATTTTGAGTAGATTTGCTCCCTCCCTTTTCTTCGTCACGTGGGGCTCCGTGGCTGGGCTCTCTATTTGAGCCTCAGAGATGCCTAGCTCTCTTGGAAACTTTTTGGTTTGACATCATTTGGTTGGGTTATACTCTTTGGATGTTGTTCCATCCTCTCCTTACAGACCTGCACATGCCTCGATGGACACATTCTAGGGATCATATTGAGCATTTCAACTTGGCATATATGGAGATTGAAATGCACAAAGGTACTTGATGGCTCCCAGGTTCACCCTACTGAGTAAGTCAAAACACAAGCGAGCCCAGAGTTCGAGCGATGCTTGTGATGAACTTTTTATGAACCTATAGTAGCAATAGTATTTTACTAGAAATGGTTGAATCTACATGACCATATTAGAGATTGTTATTACTTATTTTTCGTATGATTCTTGGCAACATACAAAGATAAAACCTACTACTGGGGATAACTCATAAGTCCATACAAGTCAGCAATGATTCAATGAATACCAAATGAAAACTTATTGGCAACATACAAAGATACAACCTACTACTGGGGATAACTCATAAGTCCATACAAGTCAGCAATGATTCAATGAATACCAAATGAAAACTTATTGGCAACATACAAAGAGAAAACCTATTATTTGATAAATAATAAATCCATGCAAGTTAGAAATCATTCAATAGATACGAAAGGGGAAATGTTGCAATGTCTACACCTCAAGGTAGTCACTCAAAATTATGTAAGGTAGCACGTGAGTTGAACGGGTTTCTTTATTTTGTGGACTTACATACAAACAAAAATAGTCCCGTCCATGATATAGAAGCTCCTCCTATAAAAATCCTTCACAAAAAACTATTTGTAACAGGGATGTTTTTATTGAAGCTATGCTCATATATTAATATAAAATCTTGGCAAAACTTTTCAAGCTCCTTTTTTTTTGTTTAACAATATCAGTCGAATTTAGTACCTTTTAATATATTTTCTTGTAAACTTTGAAGAAAAAAATGTAAATCCTGTTGGTGAAACTTTACTTTTTTTTACATAAAAGTTTCAAATCTTGGCGAATGTTTCCAACATTTATTTTTATTAGGGCATACATACTTTCGATGCCAATATAAAATTTCAGATTCATAACGAAACTAACTTGAAAAAATCATCCATGATTTGTAGCTCGTCGATTTTTACGCTACCCATATGATACGATCCATTTTGTACACAAAATGATAACATGAATAAAATGTTTGAACTATGGAGCTAATAAATTATTGATCACCTTATGACCATGATGCTAACAAAATATGGATCACCTTCATATGTCCATGACCATGTATATACCTGTGGGAGGGAGGGAGAGAATCAAGGATCCGAACTCTATATGAGAAAAATTTAAGAAAATATAAGAGTTTGATAAGGTTTAGCTCTGATGAAACAAAGATAAGTACAAACTTTCTAAAGTTGTAGAATTTAGACACTCTAACATGATAAATGGATTCATTCATATCATTTCGATCGTTTTGACTACAAACATGACCATATTTGGAGTTTGATTGACCAAGTTATGGCCCAAATAAAATTGGCAGAAGGAGCCTCCCAAGAGGCCGCGATATCTTGGGAGGCTCCTTCTCCCATTATCTTTTGCCTTGAAAAATGGAAATTTCACAAGAAAAACACATACTCTAACCCCTTTCTTCGACCCCTCCTTCTTCCTTGATCCTTGCAAAAACATTGCAAAACATTTTTCAAAAATTGTTGTTTGTATGTAAGGCAATTGATTCCTCACAATATCATCGGTAGTAGTACAACTGTAAAAGTAAGCAATGCATGCTACTTTTTGAACATAAATCATCACACTAGAATGTCAATTTTATGAAAGTCCTCGCTCGAACTGTCACCTCGCTCGAACGCAGTCGCTCGAATTCTGGTAATCCTCCACCCTACTCACACTATGGCCAATTTAGACAGACATTGTACACACCTTTATCGTCATTGGTGTCAAGTATGTAGGGTCTTTTAGGGCTAGCTTTGCAAGGAGGACTACTTTCCTTAGCAAGTGGAGAGGCTGTTCCTTCTTCTACAGGTAACTTAGAGCCTCGACATTGGATCTTTATCGAGATTTTTTGTTAAGTAGTGCTTGACCCTCACTAGTTTTTTCTATGCTATGCAAGGTATACTCCTGCCTTGAGCACTCTACTCTTGGAGCTGTTGTCATGCTTAATAGAAGTCTTTCTCATAGGAAAAGTTAAAAATGGCCAATGGTTTGATGAAGGAGTTCTCGAAGACTAATAAAAAATTCTAGAGGCTTATTAAAAGGATGTATGGATGAGATCATTTTCTCCCTAAGCAAGAGGGCATGCTACAACATGCTTATGATCATGTGGAATTGATACAGTGAATCTGCAGACTACCCTATCAACCATGTGAAAGATGTAAATGATTGACCAACTCAAAATAAATCTTTTAGTGCCATCACTAAGACATAGCCACATTGATGTCCACACCATCATCATTCCACAGCTGAATCACATTCAATATGAACCTTCTTAATGTCCCTAGGGTATCCACCTCTGACTTGCTATTTCCGTTTTGAGCCTCACACTCAAACTCGATCTGCCAGTATGAGGACTCTTGATGCTCTATATGCAAAGGAGGATCTTTCAGTGGCAGTTATGTAGATTTGGGACTCCTACTTGCAAGATGGTTTGGATTCTCGTTCTACTTCGACAACAGCTCTCTCTAATGTTAGTGACTTTTATCTCTCCATTTCTAGGCCTAAGAGACAGGATATCCTTAGGAAGAAGGTTGCTATTCGTCAACAATTGGCAAACCTACTAAGGGAGAGCATAAAGGACCCTCAGATGCCTTTGTCTTTAAGAGCCTTGCTGTAGCAATGGCTCACCAACATTAGAGAGTAGATCTGAGCTTTTTATCATGCATGGGAGTCTTTCTAGATTCAGATGGGGGGAAGAATCAATGAATACTTTTTCTCTACTCTTGGTCCTAGAGATGGCAAAGAAACTGTTTCTCATTGACTCTTGGGGGATTTTGCAGTCAGATCCAGATGTGTCATGCATATTGCTCCAGATTTATATGCTTCCCTCCTTAGCACAGATCCTAATACAACTGATAGAGATAGTACCAGATTGAGGGCTTGGCAGACAGTCTCACTCTTTGTGAAATAGATATTAGGATCTCTCCTAATACACTTTTACCAGCTCGAAATTCAGGACTTCTTTACTTGCCTTCATATGGTAAATGCTCAGGTTCAGGTGTTCTCCTTTCTTCATTTCCTTTTGGGAGTACATTTGTGATCATCTCACCTAGGCTCTGCAGAGCATATGAGACTTTGATGTTGTACCTGCTTCACCTAATGAGAGTCTCATGCCATCCTTGTCTCTCAGTGCACACTTACACATGCATCAATGGACATTAGCTGGACATTGTAGCGAGCATCAGTGCTTGGCACATTTGGAGTTCTAGATGCAAAGAGGCTATTGATGGCACCCAAGTCCACCAAGCTCATACCTTGGCCAGTATATATGTAGATAGTGTACATGCTCTAATGGCTATTTGGTTGAGGATGCAAGGATCGTCTAGGTCTGCTTTGGCTAGGAGGCCAATTTTTCTTAGAGTGTGGAGAGGTTGTCCTTTCTTTTCTAAGGACATCGCAGGCATGATGTGGCATTTCCACTGTTGAGCCATTTGAGTGGTATTTTCCTAGGGGTTTTTCATGCTTCGCATGATGTATCTATGCCTTGAGTTTCTTCTCTTGGCTGTTTCTTTCATACTTAAAAAGAAGTCTATTTCACGCAAAAATAAAATAAAAGTAGGAAACTTCTTTTCCGAGATTCTCAAATTGTATTTACCAATTGTTTTGACAGGGTATTGGGAAGTCTGCAAAAGCAAAAGAAGTTGAAATGGAGCAATACAGATTGGATATATCAAGACTAGCTGCAAATGAAGTCGAATTGAGGTAATACTCTTTGCAGAATCTGAAAAGCAAAACGCTTATCGGCTATGAAGTAATTTTTAATGCCTGTGCCTACTATCTGAATTTGTTTTCTATCCCAGAACAGAGAATGAGAGACTGAAGAAAGAATTGGATATAGCTCTTTCCAAAAAGGAAGCAGAAGTGTCAGCCTTGGAACAAGTTGAGCGCTATAAAGAGGTAACAATTCAAAGAGCATGACAAATATGTTTGCCATTTGTAAGAGTCATCATGGTCCTTGTTTGTTTTGCTGATAGCAAAATTCTTTTTTCCTTTCAGGTCATTGCACGAGTCACAGCTGACAACATGGTTTTCCTCATGAAGGTGTTTATGAATTGTATGCAAGAAACACCCATCACAATTGAGTATTTTCTGTGGAATGAGCTGCGAAAGTATCTTGTAAAGATGCTATTACGTGCAAAAAATGACCCCACAGTCTGCTGATGAATGGGCTGCAGAAAATATTAGACATGAATCTAGATGGATATCTAGAATTAGGAATGATCAAAGTCTCATGAAAGCACAAAACAAAAGTGTAATTTAGCCTCATCATAGCCACCCAGAGGAATACAGCCCATCAATCCGAACTTACAATGTGGAGACTTCTTGCCTCTGGCACACATTTGCCTCATCGCATCCAACTTTTCCAATACTTCCTGAAAATTAGAATACAGCATTTATAATAAGACACATTAAACATTTTAGACCGTTGCCACTCTTTAACAGTTCTTAACAAATGAGCTTATAGAAAGACAAAAGTAAAGGTTGCAAATAAGTACTTAATAGACCTCAATCATTTTAGTGCAGCACATCCATGTGCATTTATATTGATAAGTTCATTCCTTTGAGCATACAAAATGTGTAAAATGTTATAGAGGAAGAAGGGCAGCAGGGGAATAGAAAGGCCTTGCGGCCAATGTTAAACCAATCTTACAGCAGAGCAACATATAGTGCACTGGAGTTATTGCAGAAGACATTGGCTAGGGGCAACCATACAGAGTGAGATCTACAATGCATTGGAGAAGAGACCCTATGGCGGATGGCCAATGGAGAAGCAAAACTGCAGGGAATTTTATCTGCATAAAATAGTCAACGAAGATTACCAAAAGACTTTGTTTGATTGCTTATTGTGGCTGTATTGGCTCTCATTGGGATGGTCTCCGTCAGGAGGCATGACACGCATTCTAGATTTTTGTGGACTCGGATCTGATGCCTCTCTCAACAGGTCCTCCTCATTGCAATATGCTATTTCCTCCTCGCTACCTCACACTTTGCTAGAGACCTACGCGAGGAGGCTGAGCCAGTGAGACTTCACAATACGCAGCCCTATACACGGAATCTGGATTTCTCGAGCCATGGGGTAGTCCTCCTTGTTGGGTACACCAATATGAGCATGGGCATACACCAGGTATCACTTTGGATTTTTGTGACATCTCTATTTTATTGCCAGATGTCGATCTAGATGAGGAAAGGATATCTTGAGTTTTTATAGACAGGCGAGAGCCCCAATCAATCCTCTTGGACATGGGCATGATACATGAT
This sequence comes from Dipteris shenzhenensis, assembly GCF_047967505.1. Lineage (NCBI taxonomy): Eukaryota > Viridiplantae > Streptophyta > Polypodiopsida > Gleicheniales > Dipteridaceae > Dipteris > Dipteris shenzhenensis. The sequence continues at coordinate 17,745,149 of NC_141596.1, forward strand.
CTTGTCATTTATAATGGTTTGGATCAATGACCCTTCTCGGGTGGATTCACTTGTTTCCCACATGAGGTGGAGGGGGGATTGCAGTGTATTTGACTACCTCATGGGATCTCCTACCTTCACCTCGCATATCGTTGACTTCTCTGCCTCGCCGCCAACTCCAAGAGCTGATCATCTCTTCTCTCATTTTTGCATCCCCGTCTTTTTTTTTTCAAAGAAAAGGCGAATTCTATTAACGCTTGAGAAAAAACCATACAAACAGCTTCCGAAAGCAGCTGCAGATGAAAAACAAAATGGTTGCTAGCTATAGGGAAGCCAGCCTGTTGTCTCACGGCTCATTGCCTAGAGAGATTGTGAAATGGGAGCTAACAACCATGGTGGTGGTCTATACATCTAGCAAATACCCTTTGTGGAAAGAGTGTAGAAAATTCATGCAGGCCAGGCCTTGCGGAAACGCTCCAGCCTTTCGGGGTCGCTCTCGAACCTAGATTACCACGCTCCTAGATAGCGCACAGGGTGAAAATGATGTTCTGCCAAAGGGCTACTAGTATGGCCATCGGGAGACTAACTCGCCTCCCATCACTCGACTGCACCGAGCGACCCAGGTGTTCCAAATAGTAATGCTGGAGACTGTCTCCTAAATGCTATACTCTGGTATGTGCAGTGGGCGTGATCGGCAGGCGGAGATGTGTCATGAATCTTGATCCGAGAGACTTGCTATCCATGTACCTTGTACATCGTGAGGCCGGATCAATCGAGAAGACCTCCGTGAGCCAGGCTACCATCCCCCAGGTGAAATCCTTCATCCTCCTCTGCGTGCTAGCCACAATCGTAAGGGATGCCAACCATACTTGCTATGCTACCGGGCACCCCCCCATAGGCAGTGGGGAGTCATCTCTAGAACTCCTTTTGGACAACAAATGCATCTGCCATCTACCCACATCTACTCCAACCAGGGGTCAATGGGCAGACCCCCGCGAGTCATCAGCCAAAATAAATAGGAAATCTTGTGCGAGCATAAGCTCCTCCAAAGGCGAGGCCAAAACCGGAAAATAACCTCTCTCAAGACGTCCTGCTCCAGCCAATGGTGCTCCCTCGAGGGCGTGCATGTTGCTGCCTTGAGCTGTAAGTATTTTGCATCCCCCGTCTTATGATACACACCACAACACCGCCTACCCACACTATATATCATGGTACACACTTTAATCATAGCCTCTCCCATGAGTACTCTGCACACCTTTCCACTCTGCTCCTAGAAGATCCAACTGCTCTGATCATTAGCTCCCTCCGTGAGGCTGCCCTACACACCTTCACACACATATCCGCTCCACCCACCCATTGCCTCTTGGCTTGATAGCCTGCAATAGGTGGTACGATGATGAGTGTAAAACTCTATGTTGTCAACAGAGATTCGAGACTAGTATCACCTTTTGAGTAAGGCACAAATGATACACAAGTGTCGTCGTCTAGTCCACCAAAATTAGCAGGCCTTCATTTGCTAGAATGAGGAGTTAATGGAGGTGTTGATAACTCATGCGGGGTGATATGTGACATTTTCTATTTCCATTTGCTAAGCATGTTCCCATACTTGGCAGCATGGGGAAGATATGTTACGATGAAGGGTGTTCTAATGTGTGAAGATGTAACCCCACTTCACCATGGAGTCCAGAGGAAGATGGAGAGTTGAGGATTTATCTCAACATCATGTATTCTTACTGTGCATACTAACACAGAGAGTGCTAAAAAGGCACAAGCGTTGGAAACTAATATAGAGGGGTATGCATCATTCTTTTCAACTAATATAGTATATAGTTAGTCATTTTTGGTGTGTTTTCTAGTAGAGACCTCTCTCATCTCCACTCTTCTCCTCTCCCTCTTAATGTTTGTTCATGGTATCAGAGCTCCCTTGAATTCCACTAAGGCATTGCAATCTTGTGAAAGTATGAGTGAGATTGAGATTGAGATAGTTCTTCGTTTGCCTTTTACGAGAGTTTCTTTGTTCCACTGAGAGATTTTCATTAATTTATTCAATCCGTTCGCTCTCTTCATGTATGGGAAAGAGAGATTGAGAGATAGTTCAATCCTATCCTATTGAGAGAAAGAAACGAAGAAATAAAGTTTATTAAAAGTCTTTTAAAGATATCTAGCTGTCCGTATTCCTGCATTCCTCTTTATATCTCTCATCTTGCCTTAAACCTCTAAAGGCGGAATTTATCCCATTTGTATAGGCCTTTAAGATCACATAAGGTCCTTCCCTCATCCCTTTCGAGAAAGGTGGCATAGATTTTGTAGGGTCCATATCCCCTCCATCATTGTCTATGAAAATCTATATCTTAGTGGCTACAAATTACTACTATAAGTGGTCAGAGGCAGTAGCTACCCATAAGAGTGTTGTGGTGAGTAGGCCAAATGCCTACTAGATCAAGTCATTTGCAAGTTCAAAGCCGGTAAGAAGATCGCCATGGACCACTTCATGAATGACCTCATATAAGGAATGGTCAAGCAACTTTCCATTGTCCATTGAGCTACCACACCCTATAAGCCTACGGAAAATGGGTAGATGGAAAGCACCAACTATGTCCTAGGGGTCATCCTAAGAAACAAGAGGGTCTCACACTCAAAATTGGGATAAAAAAGATCCATAGATTGTGTGGGCATATAACCTTTACCTACAACAAGGCCACACAATTTTGTTGTTTTTCCTAGTCTATATTACAGAGTGCCATTAGGACAGCCTTAGAGCAAAACCTTGGGGAATGCAAGGCAACATATCACACATTTCTTCCCTAGATGAGCATAGGTGATGAGTCTACTTAAATGCTCTCACCATGAAGAAATAGCAAAAAAATATCATGACAAAAGATTATCAATATCCAGCTCAAGGAAGGTGACCTAGTTCTCTGTTTTGATCCTTGACTCGGGCTGTTTGCCACTAAATTTCAAAGCCTCTAGCAAGTGCTGGTGCAAGTAGTCCATGTGGGATCAAACACCACCATTCGATTGAGATAGATAAGTGGGGAATTTCCCCACAACAACTAACTTAAACAAAAGTAAAACTCTATTAGACACGATCCAAGCAACCCCCTAGTGCATGAACTTGAGAATTGATACCCCCTCCCTCGACATGAGAGAATAGTATACTAAAGAAAACCTCAGCTTAACTAAAAGTTTGGATAGCAGGATCTGATAAATCTCGCCCCTTGAACGTGGGGCCATGACCTGTTACTATCTAAAGGGCACCCAAACTATGAACAAATGTTTCTACCAAGAAATTGTCTACCGCTTTAGGGTTCGTCCCACTTGGTAACAAAATATGTAGCCACTATGATATACTTTTTCCATGACGGGAGTGTTGTAGATCGAGCCCCCACTTTTTGAAAGGGCCTAATCCACGAATGGGGTGTAGCGGGCCCCTTTTAACTCTTTTCCCCCAAATCCTGAGAGGTATGGCAAGTGGTACATCATTCCTGAATATCTCTATGGATATTAGGCCAAAAGTACCCTGCTGCAAAACATTCCGAGCTGTAACCTCGTGCAAAATGGCCACCATAGATATTTTATGAGAGACTTCCATTATTTTTGTGCTTCTGCTTTCCCAATCACTTTTCATAGCACTGAGTCTTTTCCCATTCTATCTTATGTATCCCCCAACAGCCTATAAGGTCTTTCCCTCACAAGTAACTTTGTTATTCGTTTTTAGTCATCTTCTCAGCAGGTGATTGAGTGTCTTGTTGTGCACTTGCCAAGTTCCTTGCATGTGACATATTACCAGCAAAGAGTCCTCATAGATACAAGGCTTACGGACCCCTATTTCTTGGCTGTGTTTCAAGCCATGTATTGAGGACAAATACTCAGCTTCATTATCTGAGGCTACGGAGTTTTATTTCTTTCCCCTCCCCTGCAATCTCATGACCATCAGGGACTGTACATGCAGGGTTAGGAGAAGGGGAGACCACTAACTGCACATCTGCAAGCATGCCCCAGGTGGATCAGAACTGGCAGTATCTCAACATTGGGACTAAGGACCAACCTCAGCATCTGAAGGTAGCTAGTTGGGGTTGGGAGCATGATTGCCTTCTTGCTGCATTAACTGACTTTTTCCAAGAATATGTGGATGTCTTTTGGTTGGTCACACACATATTTAAAGGGAGTCCTGGCTGAGTTCATGGAGCACCGCATCTACTTATACCCAGATGCAGACCCAGTGATTAAAGGGTCATCCCGCATGAATCCCAACTATGGTAAGGCAGTCCAAGTTGATATCCAGAAAATGGAGCAAGCAGGCCAAATCTACCCAATGAACTACTCTGATTGGGTCAGTAGAATTGTAATTGTACCCAAGAGAGAGACATGCAAACTCCACGTGTGTGTTGACTATCGGAGTTTGAATACTGCCACAAGACGAGATCAGTTTCTGCTTCCCTTCATAGATAGGGTGCTAGAGGTAGTGGCGGCTGGTCATGCTCTGTACTTCTTCATGGATGGATATAGCGGGTACAACCAAGTAAGGGTTCAAGGGCAGGATCAATTAAAGACCACCTTTGTCACCCAGTAAGGAACATATGCCTATAGAATGATGCCCTTTGGTCTGTGTAATGCACTGGAAACATTTCAACATCTTGTCACCAAACTGTTCCAAGTGAATATTGGGAAGTTTCTTGAGGTATTCTTGGATGATTTCTCGGCTTTCAATGGTAAGAATGCCTCTCATGTCGACCCTGCTGTACAAACTGATTACATCAATAAGTCGAGATGAGTTTTTGACAAGTGCAGAGAAGTCCGGTTGGGCTTAAATCCTAACAAGTGCTTCTTCCTAGCACTGCGAGCGGTTCTCCTTAGCCACATTGTCTCGGCTGAAGGAATGACTACAGATCCAGCTAAGGTGGAGGTGATACTCACCTTGCCCATTCCCCGCACACCCAGAGAAGTGAAGTCCTTTTTGGGGCATGTGGGTTATTACAGAAGGTTCATCCGGTTCTATGTTGACATCACAGTGGCATTGACAGAACTCCTCTATCAAGAAGAGTCTTGTCCATACCTCAGCAGCTAGCCTTCGACAATCTCAAGGACCGTATGGTGAAGGCATCCATTCTATGACAATCCAACTGGGATGTCATTTTTTCATGTACATGTGGATGCCAGTGAACTAGCCATTGGTGCAATATTAGCCCAACTTGACCCAGACCACAAATTAGACTTTTGCCAGCAGACAATTGAATGGAGCGGAACAAAACTACAACACTACAAAACGGGAGGGTGTAAGCATCGTGTATGCCATGACAAAGTACCAACATTATCTCTTGGGCAGTGTTGTACTTTTACTAGTCAGACCTTAGTCACGTGGGGTCATACCATGGTCGAACCTTGTTCACACCTGGGTCATACCTTGTTCACATCTTGGTCACTGGAGCAACATGTCAAGGGTGATCAGACCTTGGTCACACCTGGGTCACACCTGTTCACATCTTGGTTAGTGGTGCAACATGCCAAGATCGTTAGACCTTTGTCAAACCTGGGTCACACTTTGTTCACATCTTGGTCAGTGGAGTGACATGACAAGGATGGATAGACCTTGGTCATACTTTAGTCACACCTAGTCACACTTCGGTCATTCAGTACGGGACTAGAGTGATACATGAATAGGCCATGACTGGAGCATTACATGACTGGAGGAGTACATGTCTGGGCATGTCAAGCATGGACTGACCTTGGTCAAAGAAGATCCACCCTTGGTCAAAGTAAAGTACTGGAGCACTGGATTGAAGCAGTAGTTAAGGGAGCCCAGGTGGTGCATATGGTGGTACACATAGAAGTTGTGCCACCGGTTGAGCTCGCCACCAACTAATGTCAGGTGCACATACGTCAAGTAGTAACTAGGAGGGCACGACAGGTTACTCATCCAAATAGCAGACAACGATCCATTACGGGCTTCTTGCCTACACAGCCCAGTCCACCCGTTGGGTACAGCTTGATGTTCTATATGCCTATTATATTGTATTGGATTAGATTGTGTCCCCACATGGATTCCAGGATAGCTGTATATGATTTGATGGACATGTGTTTTTTTTCTTCAAAAAAAGGAACCTTCTATTAATGCTTGAAAGACTTCATACAAAACAGTAGCCTTGAAGGTGCTGAGTATGGAAAAACCGAGAAAAGCCTGAAAGAAAAAACCGCCTGTTCCCGAGAAACCCAGCTCAGTGCCTAGGGGATCTCTGGTACAGGGGCTAACAACCAAGTGGGGGGACTATACAACCAGCGAATCCCTCGTGGAATAAAGATGTAGAAAAATCTTGCAGGCCAAGCCTTGCAAAAACGAGCACGCCTCTCGATAGTTGCTCTAGAGGCTGGAGTCCCACGCTCCCAGGTAGAGCGTAGAGTGTAGATGATATCCTGCCAGATGGCGACCAAGGTAGCCGAGGGTGGAACCGGATGCTCACCAATCACGAGACTTGATGGACATGTGTTATGATATCATTAACTTTGTCTACACAATTTTCTAGCATGGGTTAGGATGCTCGCTTAGTAGCTGCACCCTTTTGCTCATTGTATTAGGTTTTTCTCTAGTCTCATAGACCCATCGGTCTTTAGCAAACTTTAATAAACTTTCTTTCTTTCTTTCTTTCATCCAACATGACTTCAATTCTATCCTCTCTTTCCCTACTGCTCTCCCATCCTCTTTAACCCCCACATCTTCTATGTTCTCACCCTTTCCCTTCTGCAACACTGAGGCCCTCCGCGTATGTAGTACCATCTGTGTACACATCCTCTATGGCTACACCAAGAGTGACTTCACCATTGTGGTCCTCTGCAAGAGGGGTCATCTCATCCTCTATAGCATCCACATTTATTACTGCTCCATTGGGAGCTTCACATGAGAGATAATTTCAGGCACATGCTGAACCATTGGCACCTCCTGCATCATTTGTGACAATCTTAACTGCTTCCTTTCCTTCTCTTTTGCTACCTTGAGAGCATCCTCATAAGTGACCAGCTCTTTACATTCAATCTTTATCCTAATCTCCGGCTTCAGACCAGCAACAAACCTATCCTTTTTTATGACTTTGGGAGGAACTTTAGGTAATAAGGCCCCCTGCCATTTATTCCACAACACAGTGAACTTACCGACATACTCATCCACTAATTGAGTCGGCTGTTGCTACAATAAACATAGCTCTCTCCAAATGCCATCAGGATCTCTAACACACATAAACCTGTCTAGGAAAGCTCTCCTCACCTCTGGATAAGTCGGGTTTCAGTGAGCACCCTAATCATCACGCATCCTTGCAGAGAAAGTTTGCAGCCAAGTTCTCGCTTCTCCCAACAGACAAAAGAATAGAATCTGAAGAAGGAATTCTAGAGCATTCCTGTCTTTAATAAGAACTGTGAACTCCAAGCACTCAAAAAACCTCTCTGGGTCTTCATTGGGCAACCCGTGAAATCGAGGAAATTCATGAGCCATCTCTCCTCTTGACTAACTTATCTCAAACACACTCCCAACCAAAAATACTACCCAACCTCTTCTGGGAAGAAAACAAAAATAATCACTCTACTGAAGAAAACTTACCCTGCATCTGACTGGCATTCTTCTTCCTAAGAGCAATCACTTTCAAAGCCTTTTGAACCTTAGCACGGAGACGTATCACCAGAAGTTCAACATCAAAACATCTATCTCTCCTATGTCCACACTCCCCACGTAACTCACAAATCACTCTCATGCGAGGCTTTGTCTTCATAGTTTTTTTTTTTGCAAAAAAGAGACTTCTATTAAGTAAGAAAGAAACTCGCTAGAGCAAGCTCTGTGCGGAAATACAACATGCTAAGCATGTAATAAAAAACACCTCAGAGCAATGAAGTAGAAAGAAACCAAGGCTGAGGTTGAAAATGCCAACTCAACCCTATAGAAATCTCAGCAAAGAAGGGAGAGTCTCTCCAATCGCTGAGAAAAGTAACTCTCCTGGAGGAGGCTGCTCGAGATGATCCCTGCATGGTCGCCCAACTGGCCATCAGAGTGTGTACCGTATCTGTCCAAGTAGTGGCCAAGATCTGAGAAGGGTGAACCTGAGAACCCTCCAAAGCCTCAGTGCATCTGGCTCTCCAAATGTGCCATGCAGCAATGCTAGCTAAGACCTCCCATGGAGAATCGACCAAGGAATGAGCAGCCTTGAAGAGAGTGGCCAAAACATCCTCTAGAGAGCACGAATCCACAAGGTGTCGTCGGATATGAAGAGTCGAAGAGGAGTCAAGTCTCTCAAAAAAGACTTGGGGCCCTAAAAGAGTAAGCCAAGCCACTGATCCCTAGGTCATATAGAAAGGTAGGCGAACAAAACTGCTAAAAGTCTTGCAATCCCCTTCCATATGATTCTCGCCTGTTTGCAATCCCAAAGGCAGTGCTGTATTGTCTCCAAAGCAGAAAGGCAACGAGGGCAAGAAGGGTCAGCTCCGAACCTGGATCTCCAATGGTTTACTGCTATCCCACCATGAATAGAAAGCCAAAAGAAGAGAGTGATTTTTCTATTCTGGTGGGATTTCCAGAGCCTTTGCCAAAAAATTTTCTACAAGTCAGCTGAAATCTGAAAGTTCTCCCAATGATGAGCTCTGGTAGGCCTCCAACCCATATAGCTGAGCTGGAATTTTCTGGCATTACTAACCGTGTAACGAAAGAAGGGATGCCCTTCTCTCAGTGCCCTTCATCTATCCATTCCCATTCCCCAGGGTCCCACTACAGAAACTTGGGACACCTCCATAGAGCCACAGCCTCCATGAGCCCAGGGCGATGAGAAGCGGGTTAGGATCCAAGTACTATTCTGAAAGAGAGCCATATCCATGAAGCCCACTATCCTGACGGGCTGAAACGGTACCTCCAACAAGATATCGTCTGTGGATTTGGACAGCCTGCCCCCCGAAGAAACATCAAAGACTAAGGCATCCTCATGTGTGTCATGAAAAGCAATCACTTGTAAAGGAACTCCTAGTCTGGAAAATGCCCCCATCCAGGTGGAGCAAGTAATAGGCATGTCATCTGCCTCCACCCAATCCAAGGGCAAGGCTGCATCAATCTGTCGGACTCTCCCTGCACTCCCTCTGAGATTAAGAACCATCTGGGCCTATTGGTCTGCAAGAAGCTTCCTAAAGGCTTTCCATGCTTCCATAGTAGATGTAGGGCCCCTCTCCCATCTTGGCCACTGCATGTAAGGAGAAGCTCCAAGTGGTCTGCCATGCTCATCCAAAATCCTGTCATTCCACATGATAGGCTGCCTTTCAATCTCTTCACGGGTGGATGGGGGAATCCTGCGAAGAGTACTCCTGAAGCTGGCCCATGCTTTCAGGATAGCAACCATAAGAGGGGAAGGGGAAGAGGAAGAGGAAGATCTGAGGTGGGCTGTGGTGAAAACCCATCTGGTACTGTGTGTCCAATCCTCTCCTGAAGTGGGCGTGTGAGACTATATGCATTTGATAAAGAAATCCTTCCAAGGCTCTTGCCTTGGCATAAGTCCTCTCACAATGACCTTGCAGAGTAAAGCTCTGCACTGTAGATCCGGGTCGACGATATTCAAACCCCCTTCTCTTGTAGGAAGAATCAAGGTCTCCCAAGCCACCCTGGTTGTAACATCAGATGTGCCATCTAGACCACTCCATAAAAAGTTTCGTACAGGCCTCTTAAGCTGAGTGATACAATCCCTAGAGTGGCATCAACAAGAGCAAACAAACCAAGCTATGGCTAGAAGAACCTGGTTAACCACCACCACCCTGGAAGCCAAGTCAAGTTTGGCTGAGCTCCAGAAAAGGAGCTTTCTTCTGATGCTCTCCAACACCGGAGCAAACTGTTGTGAAGGAGAGATGCCCACCCCAACCTGGCAGCCCAAATATCTAACGGAGACGCCCCTCTATACCCAAGTGAAGCCAAAATCAATACCCCAATCCGGGGTGTCATCATTGCAAATCCAAAAACCATTGGATTTATGCCAATCAATGTGTGCGCCTGCAGCTGTGCAAAATAAATCCAAGGCTGTCCGGAAGGAAGTGAGCGTCCTGGGGGAGGCATCCAAAAAAACAGCCGTGTCATCTGCCAACTCACTATCTAGGAGCTCTTTTTCCCGGCGGATAGGAAGCCTCAGCCCATAAATATCAGCTTGAGATCTAATGTAGATACTCATAGCTTCCGCCACAAACAGAAAAAGAAAAGGGGCAAGAGGACATCCCTGGTGGACTGATCTAGAAATCAGAAAAGGGGGAGGGCAGTAGCTCACGGGGAGAGGAGCAGCTCTTGTCTTCATAGTTTCAATCCCTAACCACACAGAAATTCAAGCAACATTCCCTAGCCAATCTTCTGGGCCGTTCTGTCTTGAGTACCCAATCTCAATTCAAAACTCCTCCTGTCCCCAGCAGGATCGCCAAAAAGATGATAAGGAAAAAAATGGAGAAAGACAACCAAGAATTATGTACTTCACCACGTCAGATAGCGGGGGTGAAGGAGGGGGGCGGGGGGGCTGGCGGGTGGGAGAGAGGGAGGGCGGGGAAGGAGAGGTAGGGGGCAGCGGGGAGGGAGAGGTAGGGGGCAGCCGGGGGGGAGAGGAAGGGTGAGGGAGGGAGGAGGAAGGAGAGAGGGAGGGTGAGGGAGGAGGGAGAGGGGGCTGGCGAGAGGGGAGGTAGAGGAGGAGTAGTGAGGGGGGGGAGAGGGGGGGCAGCGAGGGAGAGGGGGAGGGCAGTAGCTCACCGGGAGAGGAGCAAATCCTGTCTTCATAGTTTCAATCCCTAACCACACAGAAATTCAAGCAACATTCCCTAGCCAATCTTCTGGGCCGTTCTGTCTTGAGTACCCAATCTCAATTCAAAACTACTCCTGTCCCCAGCAGGATCGCCAAAAAGATGATAAGAAAAAAAAAGGAGAAAGACAACCAGGACTTATGTACTTCACCACGTCAGATAGCTGAGACTTCATAGGGCTCGTAGATGATGAGCTTATGCACCAGATTCTAGAGTATGTGTCTTTGTACTAGACACCAAGACAAACCCCCACAAAAACTGATTGAACATGGATCACACAAACTCAGAGAGAACCAAAAGACTACACAACCCGAAACATATAAACTTAGAACTGAACTTCCCCCCCAAAACTCAGAGAACAGTTAGCCTCAGAATACTATGAACCCACAGCCCACACCCCTAAGCTTCCATCAAGAACAACAGCTCGTAATTCCCACAAAGCTGCAATAGTGCCACCTACAATCCTTCAAATGATCTAAACTAGACCATGCATTCTCTCTGTCATGCCTGTGTGGTAGCCATGCTCAGCCAACTACAAACAGCTCGCTATCTCTGGAGGTCTCCAACGCCAAGGTCTTCTCAGCACACACAAGCTCACAAAACTCCTTGGTCAAAAGCGTCTCTACCCTCAGCCTTGAAACGATTGTGTGCCCTGAATACCAATCAGCTCATGTTCTCGCTGCAGCACCTTCGTCGTCTATCTCCTTCACGTAAAGGTAGCCAACTCTACAGCTTCTCTTCCCTCACAAAGCACTCGGAACTCACGGCCCTCTCCAAACAAACTGTCCGTGAAGTAGCGACACCCTTTCACAAAAAAAACTCCAGCCATCGTCAGACTCCCTGTACAGGATCTTCGAGCTGCTTTCACCAAGCCACAGTATTCCTTTCCTCAGCCGGCATCCTTACGATTCCCACAAAGCAGTCATCTACCAAACCACTTCTGATAAACACCTCCAACAAGAGCCACGGCCTCTCAGTTCATGGAGCTCACAGACTTTCATCAAGGTTCACACACTACAATAGCTTCCTCCTCATGGAACACACACGTCGCCATGGTCTCCGGCTTTCCTGTAGAGACCCCCCCAGTGCAACGTAGATCCTTCCAGTGTCAACCCGATCAGCTCCCAGCCGCCATCTTCATGTAGCTCCACTCGTCAGCCAGAGCATCCCAATTCTCGATCACGTAGCCACCTTGCATGTGCACGTTCCCTTCCATATTTTCCAGCCACGTCATCATGTGGAATTTACCACTCCCATAAAAAAAATGCAAATACCCCCCAAGGCACATTAAATGCACATTTTGGACCTTTGGTCACACAATTCCCACACACATTAGCATGCACATTAAGACTTGCATGCACCCCCATAAACCCACATGAAAAGCCCCTTGGCATGGGCACCAAAACATATCAAATTCCCGTAACATGCAAGACCGTGTTGACTCAGGAAAATATTAAAAAACCCTTCATGACTTAACTTTACATGACCCCAAAAACATTTCACTTGACCACACATTGGACACCCTTGGTCTGGAAGTTTGGTACAACCACATTGCATTTCATCATTTCCCATGAAGTCCCTGCAAAACATACTTTATTGTCTCAAAAAACTATACATCAGTCCATCGTGCTTGTGAAAGAAAAATCCACAAATGCCAAAAGCCCACACCTACCCTAGATGTGTACAACTATGTGCCTACCCATAGCTATATACAGTGGTCAACAACTTGATACAGGTTTTGTCCTATCAACGTTTCATATTGGGAGTTATCCCATATACATTTGGTACTTAGTGTGTGTGTGCCTATCCTATAAAGGCATTGTACTTGTCACTTGTCAAATCACTCAACCCATTTAAATACAAGCTACTTTGGTCTACATGTGAGTACTTGTTCATTGCTTTCATTTCCTTTCCATTTTATTTCCATTTCATTATGTTTGCTATCTTTCCTTTTTCGTTCCTAGTGTTAGCTTGCTTCTCTCCCTACCACTATGTTCCTTCATGTGGTATCAGAGCCATGTTCCTAGCCTTGTCTCTCCTTCCCTTTCCAATAGGTTGAGGTGAGGGAGGCCAATGAAGCTACCCACCCACCATACCAGTTGCTCTGTTTCCTTTTCGTTCCTAGTGTTAGCTTGCATTTTGCATTTTTTGCATTCTGCATTGGTGTGGATGCTCGTTTTAGTAGCTTCAACCTCACAGTTTGTTTGTACCAGGATTTTCACAGTCTCATAGACCCATTGGTCTTCCGAAGACTTTAATAAACTTCCTTTCTTTCTTTCTCCCTACCACTATGTTCGTTCACGGCCACTACCAAGATGACTGTACACAACCGTTCGGGGGGATCCTATTGTACACAATGCAACACAAACTACCACTACGCCAGAGATTGTCCCAATGGCAGAGGGGAACCAACATCTCAAGTCAACATGGTTGACGTAGTAGTGGTGAGGGAGGGTGACAAACCCCATTTGATTGGTGCAGTGTTGGGAGCTGTGACAAGGTCACAAACGAAAGGTGAAATAGTATGGATGACTCAACACCAACACCAGAGGCCTCATCACCGGCCAGTACCAACTCAATCAAGAGGTGTATCCGCACCTCTTTCCTCCAAGGTGGACAGTGGGTGCAGAAATGCATCACCCAGTTCAAGTCACATGACAATAGATGTCAAACAACTGGTCACTGGTCGACCATGTCAACCAATGACAACCATGTCACTGGAGTGACGACCATGTCAACCAGTAAACGACCATGTCAACAATGACCACCATGTCAACCAATGACAACCATGTCTACCAATGACGATCATGTCAACCAATGATAACCGTGTTAACCAGTGACAACCATAACCAGATGACAACTTGAGACAACCATGGCCACTTCTCACTTTTCTACAGAAGCAATCACATGTGACGACTGTCATCATTGCTGCATGACAACAGTGCACATGGTGGTGATAACAATGCACATTGTGGCGCAGAGGGAGACTAGGAGTTAGAAGCGCTAGGAGACGCACATGGAGCAGTCAAACTAGCTAGAGGTGCACATGGAGGAATTAGACCAAAGGGGCTGCACATGGAGTACTTAGCCACCCACTTGGAAGAGGTTGGTAGTGGTAGGAGACATCAAGGACAAAATGGTGGAATGGCTAAGGAGACAGGAAGACAACCAATAGGAGCAAGGGAAGGAGATTTCCAACGAGAAGAAGCCAAACAGTTAAGAGGAGCTGATGAGAGGGGATTCAGGCATTCGAGCAGAGGGCATTTTGGCATTCGATCATTGAGCATGAGTGGAGAGAGCGAGGCTGGAGTCACGAACTCGCCTGGTGAATCTTTGGTGTATCTGCTATTGAGTGTATCTCCATTAAGTGTATTGGTCATTTCCATCTTATGTGCTATGCTCCCTTACATCTCTGTTTGCAGCTCTAGCACCCCTTCATTGTGTGTCCCCTTCCCTTCACTTTCCTTTAGTTGGTACGGAGGACCGTGGCTTGAGCTCATCCTTGTCCACGTTTAGGGATGGCTCTTGTGAGTGTGTTTCACTTTCGTGCTTATTATTGAAACCATTGTCCACTCGATACTCGTTTGCCCTGCACTTGCACCATCTCACAGGTACCACTGTCACTTTCACCACTGCGTGATCGATTGCACTAACGTTCATGAGGAAGACATTAGTAGTTCCGCCTCAACATTCGTCGTGACACGCACTCTTTGCATCTCACACCAAGGGACTTACGCCTTCGGTAACACCTCCGACAATGATCGGACGTCCCCTCAGACAACGACAAGGCTTTTTCTAGGTGGCTTTTGATTCTCTGCTGGCTGCCAGCATTGCTACAGTCTAGTTATTTGGCACTTGGTTCCAACAGGATTGTTCTCACTCTTTTCACCTTTGGGGATCGATCCGGTGTAGAGGAGAACAGACGGGTTACTTTACTCTTTATCAGATTCCCTGGTTGTCCTTAGGTTTGCCATTGACTTCTTGCCACGATAAGAGCATACTTTCGACTGGTCATAGAGCTCCCCTATTTCCCTTTCTTGGCATTCTTGTAAGGAGAAAGAAATATCATACAGTCTGGAGATATGTGTATTTCTTTCTTATTCCAGTAATATTTAGAAGACGCATTTGTAATATTTAATTGTTTTTTTGCTCTCAGTTGAAACAAAGTGAGCAAGCTTTACAAGCTGCCCAGGAGCAACAATGCAGTCTCACTAAGCAGGTAAGAAATTTGTGTGTGATATAGGCATGCAAACAGAGACCTTATCATCATGAGCTTAAACCTACCTCTAAGATAAGATTAATATCTTTGGTTTTCTCACTATTTGTATATGTGGAATAACTTTCAGTACAGCTGGAGATTGACAGATTAAAGTTCCTAGAAGAGATTTCCGCTGAGATTGAAGATACTGTGAAGGCAAGTTTGAGCAAGGTATGGCCAGTCTGTTAATTGGTATTCATAGAAATGACTTATGCCATTGCATAGAACGTTTAAGTAAGTTATTATTATGCTCTTTCTTTGGGGAATTTTAATTCTTCTAGAGCCTCAGGCGGAAGCTTGTGAAACGGAGCTGCACAGTCTGCAAAAGGATCATGAAAAGAAAAAGAAAGAATGGCAAGATAAGATCCAAGAAGCAAGAGAGAGCCTAAATCAAACCACTGCAATAAAACAAAGGCCAGTTAGTCCATTCCTCAATCCCAGTTTACTTGGTGATTATTACGTCTTTCTGAATTATAGAAGGGATGAACGATAGAAAATGGACACTGGTATTATGATCACAAAGTTAAAAGACAGATCGACATAATGTGTTGGTAATTTACTCCTAAGGCCTCACTCATTAGTACCTTGCAAGCACACATGGAATTGCTTCTTAACAAGAGCAAGCAGCTATATTTGCAGCTTGAACTGTTCATCTTAGAAGAAAAGGCATGTGTACCTTGCTACTTTCTCTCTTCCTTTGTGATGTGTTGACAAATAGGGTAGCAGGTTTACTCAGGGTTATATAAATCTCTGTTTTATCATTTGTGGAATAAATATTTGCCTCATTCTAGATATTGCCAATGAAATCACTATAGACTTGCAAAATATTCAAGTACAGCAATCTCTAATTTTTTGGTAAGTTTCAAACTCATAGATTTAAAAAACAACGTTGCAGACTTAAAGAACTAGAAGATGAGAGACTACAAATTTTAGCGAGACTGGATGCAGAGAGCAAGAAAAAGGAGGATGCTGTGGCTGAGATTCATACACTTTATGATAATATGAATAAACTAAATGAGCAGGTAATGTAACCCTAAATGATGCCATACCTTTAACTTCACAATTCAGAGCTTTTCAATTTGAGTTTGGTACCCTGTTTATAACTCACGCCTGGCTCTCTGTAGCAAAGTTTCAATAATCCTGCATTTGTATTTATTTATAAACCTATTTTGGCATCAACTCCGATTGAGTTTGAATGAACTATCTTGTATCATACTAGTGTTATGTAAAATCATCCTTTTCAGCATCAAAGCATCTGATTCAATATACGAGTCCCTTTCTCCTTGACAAACGATGTTAGAATTAAGACTCCTGAGCTGATAAATTATTGTTTTTACTTGTTCGTTTGTTTTCTTTCGAGAAGGAAGATCCTGAAAAAGTCTTACTTTTTCTACTATTCACCTCCCTTTTTCTGGTTGCCTTCTTCTCAGCTTCTTTTTATTGTCCTCTAGTTATATAGAACTACAAGACCAAGGGCTTCATGTAATTTTCATAGCAGCTTCTCCTTAAAAAAAGGAGTTGTTCCTACAATTGCAAAGGATTAAAAAATGTATGAATTAGTGAAACAGGGAGGCGGGGAAGGGTGGTAAGGCAATGAAAGAGGGGGGCGGGGTGTTGTAGAGATGTCTCTCTATTTCATCTTTTCACCTAGGAAATTTGTTGAATTTTTCCATTGAAAAATCAAGGAATCTTCAATTAGGTTTCTCTTATAGGTCAAGTTATGTGTATGGAATAAGTTGTCGAGAAGGGCCCTTATAATAGGTCGATGACAAGTACTGACAAGAAAATTAATGGAGGAATTACGTGAGTACCAATATGTCCCCATTCTAGATTGATGATGAAGGGTCTTCCTCCTCCGTCTAAGATGCTCTGCAGTCACTACCTAGTACCTAGGCCCTTGTGTAGGACATTTTACAAACACATGAATATGTAGGACATAGAATAGTTTTCATTATTTTTCTATGTACTAGTGCCTGGGTATAAACACCAATGCATGTACTTTTATTTCCAACTAAGTACAAATGATTTCCTTCTCTCCTACGAGATAGGGCCCCCCAGTCGATGAAAACAAGCTATTAATTAATTAGTTGTGCGAGGCGGGAGGTGCAATGCCAGATTAACCTAAGGCACTCCGGCGAATAATTTAGCGACAAACTATCTAGAAGGTTCAAAAAGGAAAATGCTTGAAAATGCGCGAAAGTCTAGACGTTTCGTGCTTGCCGCCTCAGCGAAGCATATATGAGGGGGAGAAGGAAGGAAGGGGGAGGCAGACTTGAGGGAGGGGGAGGGACAGAGGGAGAGGCTGAGTGGAGGGGAGAGGCTGCGAGAGGGAGGGCGGAGGGGAAGCTGAACCAGTGAGGCGAGGGGGAGAGGGAGAGGCTGGAAAGGGGGGAGGGAGAGGCTGGAAGTGAGGCGACGGGGAGAGAGTGGGGCTGAGAGGGAGAGGCGTGGAGGCTGAGAGGGAGAGGTTGGAGGGGGAAGGAGGGAGTGAGTAGAGGAGGAGTAGGGACGGAGCAGCAGAGTTAGGTTAATGAGCCATTAATCGGAAATTGAGGGGCGCAAACTTCGGTTAATGCGTGAACATAAAACAAGCTTGATAAATTAATTGATAAGTGCGTAGGAGCGATTAGTTTAGTAGGAGTAGCGAATGTGCTGCACTCACCTCTCGCTCTTGCACCTACATTTAGTATCAGAGCATGTTGCTCTGTAGGGGTGGAGTGTATCGCCCATGTCGCTTGTTGTTGCTGCGTAGATACTTGCTTGCGATTGGTGTTTGTTGCTTGGCTGCTTGTTGGAGATCGCTCGAATGGATGTTACTCTACAAGCGGGTCGCTTGAACTTCTATGCTGCGCTGAACTCTTGGAGCTAACGAGAGCTAAGCTCTCAAACTCCCTTGTTGCTTTGGATACTCATAGAGGCTGTGCCTCTTCCCCACAATGGTAACATGAAGCTTGCATAGAGATCAAGTGCTCAGACTTGTGCAAGTCATAATCTTGCCTTGGTCGTTACAGTCTGACTTGTTGCTTGTCTACTTTGAAACCAGCCAGCTCATCTGCAACCCAAAACCATCTAGTTCGCCTTGCAAGCATCTCATCGGCAAAGCGACCTGTCTACCACAACTCATCTAAGACTCGATCGAACCACTTACAGCTCGACTTGTTGCTTGTCCAGCTTGAAACTAGCTAGCTCGCCTGCAGCCCAAAATGATCTAGATTGCCTTGCAAGCATCTCTTTGGCGAAGCAACTCGTCTACAACAGCTCGTCTCAAATTCGAGTGAACCACTCACATGTCCATTACTAGTAGTTTGAAATCTGCCTTGCGAGCCTGTCTCCACGCTCGCATGTGCCTCAGGGGTAGCCTCAACTTGTTGTCATCCACAGCCAACATCACACACCAATCTGCCTCAACAAACCATAATAAGTAGGGCTGACACATGGCAGGACTAACATGCATAGACACATAGCAGGGCTAACATGGGAGTGGCAGGGCTGCTGCGTGGCAGGTGATGCGACCTAATTGGGAGTAGTTAACCTATCCTAAGTGAGGCTAGCTGACTCTAGCTATTCCAACTTAACTAGACTACAAAGAGTTGGTTTAGTTAGTTGGAAATCCACCCTTAGCAAAATTTCTAAGCATCCAATGTCATCTTGACTCTAGGAGTCATTCAAAGGTCATCTTTGAAGTAGACTTCTCGGCGTTCCTCTACTACGTCAGTATAATCAACGGCTACGATCAGAGGACAAACATCCAATCAATGAGTCTTGACATTGAAGGTCATTAGCCTCGTGAGAAATAATTACAAAAACGCTCAATTGGCACCTATGTAAGTCTGTTGTACACTATCCAAAAGGATCGGAACTCCATTTTTAGGGTAGTTTTGGTATCCATCGCCAACCAAAACAGGTACTTTTGCCTCGTAGACATGTTGAGAAAATATGTTCAGCCTGTTGTACACAGAGGAAAAACAATCCCGAGATGACAAAAGGGTTCAAGATACCTTAACTTGGCAAGACCACCAAAAGGCTAAATTGGGTCAAAGATGCATTAATGAGCATATTGATGCAAGCTCAAGTGAGCCTACATGTTTTGATGATGCCATGAGCAATTCATCATGGATGAATGCAATGGAATCAGAAATGAGATTGATTTGGAAGAAAGACACGGGACCTTGTAGATCTTCCAATGGGAAGGTCCATGATTGGCACCAAATGGGTGTACATGATCAAATACCATGCCAATGGTGAAGTGGAAAAGTATAAAGCAAGACTTGTAGCACTAGGCTATGATGAGTATAATATCATCCACTTATGAAAATGAGGATGATAATTTTGCCCTATTCTTGTAGAACATGCAAATTTGGCTGGATAGTTAAAAACTGTGTATCTATTGATACCATGCCTGTGGGGCGTGCTTTAGACCATACAAGGCATTCTTGAGCTTGCATACTTTTTTGACCTGCCCATCAACAGCAAAACCAGGTGCCTGCTTCACATAGACCTTTTCTTTAAGGTCTCCATTCAAGAAAGTACTTCCCATCCATCTGGTACACTGACCATCCATGAATTGCAGCAAGAGAAACAACACAACATATTGTCTACATTTTAGCAACGGGAGCAAATGTTTGCTCATAGTCAACTCCTTCCTCTTGTGGGGCAATAATGAGCTGAAAATTTATGTGGTAAAACCAATGCTTTTCTCTCAGTTTGAGATGATTGCTGTTTGGTTTGGAGTTTGACAAAATCAACGAGGAATCTCCATTTCTGGATCCAAGTATGCCTTGAATATATTGCAGAAATTCAAAATGCAGGACAGCAAACCAATGTCCACTCCTACGGACATGGGGCTCAAACTTAGCAAAGATGATGATGCAAAAAAGTTTGATGGCACTCTTTACAGGAAGTTTGTGGGAAGTCTCATTTACCTCTTCTCTAGGAGGCTTGACATTGCATTGTCCCACTATTACACATTGGAATGCAGCCAGGAGAGTTCTCTGATGTGTGTGTGGCACTTTATCTTGTTGTTTGCATTAGGCTAGAGGGAATCATGTGGATATTCATGGGTTTAAAGATTTTTATTGGGCAGGGGACATTGATGACTGCAGATCTAATCTAGGTATAGTTAAGAAGCAGCCTCTCTTTCATCTAGCGAAGCTGGAGCAAATGCAGCTGAATGTACGTGATTAAGGAAGCTTTTGTAATGATTTACAGCATTCCCATGAGGGTGTCCCTACTCCCATACACTGTGATAGCCATTCATGCAGCGCCATTGCACACAACCAGTGCTCCACACTCACATGAAATACATTGAAAATCACTATCACGGATTGTATTGATGATGGTTCATTCAGCTGGTTTACTGTCCCATGGAGGATAATTTGGCGGTCATATTCACAAAAGCTCTCTTCGTAGAGTCATTCATATGCTTCAAAGATGTCTTAAGCATGAGGGATGCCAGACAATGTCAATGGGGATTGTCACATGACATTGTTTTCTCTTCTACGTACTCCCCATAGGTTCCTATACCCTGTTGGGACAAATTTGTGCAACCATGGTGTTTAGGTACACTGTTACTTTTGAGATGTCTCCAAAGTACTTCACCCATGTCATTGAGTGGGGATTTCAAGGAATTTTACAAAGACATGGATATGTAGGACATAGGATACTTTTTCTTATTTTTCTATGGACTAGTGCTTGGGTATAAATACCAGTGCATGCATTTTTATTTCCAACTAAGTACAATTAGGTCTTTGGTCTCATACGGATGTGTTGCACTCCCCTCTTGCTCTTGCACCCACACCTTGTGGAGCATAGCCTATCTTCCTTGGATTGCACTTCTTCTTCTTCATACCTCGGTACCACACCTTTAGGGTAGACGACATGGAGACAAAACATCAGTTTCCAATGATGCTATGCTTTATGGGCTTTGGAATATGGACCCATTCTATCTTTCATCAGGGCTTGCTTCAAAACCATGTTGGAGTCCTCGCCCATAGTAGCCTCGGTCCTTGCGGACGATGGTACTCAGGGTGATTGCAAAAATCCTAGAGTCTTTGCTTGAGGAGATTCTTCATGAGACCCTAGATGGTGGCGAGTTTAGAAAGAAGAAAGAAGGAAATAAAGTTTCATAAAGTCTTCGGAAGACCAATGGAGGGGTGGAGCTCAGCCGGTGCCAACCAGGTCCGGAATGTAGCTGTAGAAGACCCTTCCTTATGACCTGGTTGACGGTTGACCTCATCATATTGGAGTGGGGAGAATAGCACATCAATGCTGTACTGGAAAGGAGGAAGTCTATGCATATGTAACCTTAGTCGCTCAAACCACCCCACTGTGTGCACATACCAGCATCTCTGGTCACCTCTCGCTGATAGCGCCATGGAGGAGGATAATGCTAACCATGGTAGTCTACTGCGTCCAGAAGTGCGATCTCCGTATGACGTGAGACAGAAACCTTATGGAATCAGCTCGAGCCATGATGAAAATGGCCGGTCTTTCAAATTCCTATTGGGAGGAGGCAGTCTCTACAGCTCTATAAAACTAGGTAATGACTTGAAAAGCCATATCAACCTGCAATGGTGAAGATCAAACTGAGCCTGAATGATCTGGTGAGGGATTGACGGCTTACTGCGAATCATCCGTGATAGCATAAAAACCTGTAGTCGCTGCACACATGCCCACTCCGTATCTGACAAGTCTGGCCCCCAACAAGGGCTGCAATACATCTTTTCCGATCAAACCAAAGAGTCAAACAGTAGATATTTGGTGCGAGGGTCCTGAAAATGTGAACGGAAGCACTACCTCAGTCTGGCTAACAAGGCATACCCTCTGCTCAGGCGAGCTTGCATCGTCGGTTTCATGGTGAAATCTGAGGCCTCCCAGAGTATAGCCCCTCTAGAGAAAAAACGCACCCTCCCCTTCACCACCTCCCGCTGCCCCTTTGGCACAGCTAATGATCACCCTCACCATCCACCCTCCAATCATTCCATTTTTGCCCCCGTTCCCCGCAGCTCTGACTTTGACCCCCCTTGGCAGCATCCACCTTGCCTAGGCCTTTTGCTCACTCTACCCTCCTTTGTCTCAATTCCATCCCGCCCCTTCACCAAGCCAAGGTACGGCTCCCATAGTGCCAGCACATAGGAGACTCCCACCCCCTTTTTTCTCGATCTTCGGGGCCAAGGCCTTGCCCAAGGGAGGCTTCACGTCGATAAAGTTTTGGCAGTTGGGACCCATTATCTTGATGTCTCAGACGATAACCACATTGCACTTGGAGATGTTAGTCTTGATCTTGCAGCCTCGTAAAGGGGATTCTATTGGAGCAGTTGGAAGTACTTCCCATCCTTTCTGGGGCTTTAATTTTATAGCCGTAGGAGAGGAGCAATGGAACCCCTCCTCTTTGACTTTATGATGCAAGATCAGATGTTCTACGTGATAGAGTAGTAGTTGGGCCAATAGGGTAAGGGGCTTTGGATGAACCCATGGTCATACTGCCACCTTTCAACTCACGTTCTAAAGAAAGGGGTAATAAAAAAAGGAATGCCTTGGTTGTTAAGGCAGTTTGAAGGGGAAAAAGGTAAGGGGGAAAAACAAGAGGAAGGGACATAGGGAGATGGAAAAGGGATAAAGGAGGGATGAAAGGATGAAACAAAAGGGGAGGGGGTCAGGGGAGGTAGCCTATTGGCACCCCAAAAGGCCTATGTCAAGGGGCAGCCTGAAGGGTTTAAAAAAAAAGGTAAAGGCAAAGGGAATGCCGCCACTCAAAGGTTGTGGGTACTAAAGGGGCTGGACAAGCCCTTGGCAGGCCACTGGAAACGACTACTAGGGCTGGGACATCTCTTAGGAGTGGCAAAACATGCTAAAAATCCCTTGCAGAGATGTGGGGGAGCCGAAATGCCCTGCAAGCAGCGCTGCAGAGGTGCAAACAACAGCCCAAGTCTCTTGCAAAAGGGGGGAAGTCCATGTGCACAGACAACCCCAAATGAGAGGTCAACAAGCCAAGAATTACAATGTTAACAGATCCGTAACTCAGGCTGATGAGGGGGAGAACACAAGTGAAAAGAGAGTCTGGCCAAGAAGGGTGGGCGAGGGGGAGGAGAGGGGGCAGAAAGGAGAGAAGGGGGGGGGGGGGGGCGGGGGGGCTTGGAGCAAGTAGAGCAGGACCAATCAAGAATGCTAGAGTCCAGATTGCAGGCAGGCAGGCAGGACCAGTCTCGTATTTGCAGGACCTATGGACAGTTTGCTAGAGATTGCCCTAAAAAGAAGAAAAGACACATGAAAGCTTCTGGCGCAGCCTCTACTCAACCACAACCTTCAGCACTGTCACTAGTTGTACGTCAGGCCTGCTCTTGACGCCCCTCTATGTGTTCCAGTTAGAGTGAGAAGGGTTTCAACACTACCACATACAGACCATGTGGGACCTCCACCTTCAGATCAAGGACCCTCTCACACTCTGGACCCTGCACATTAGGCAAGACCACCACATACAGATTAGGCAGTATCTCCCACATCCCGGACCCTTCCACTCTTGGACCTTCGGACATTCCAGTTTTGGTTGGGCTAGTGAGGCTCCTGTGGTTGCTACTGTTTTGGCAGCCAACCCAGATAAGGATCTTGCACAGGTTGTTCATACAGAGATTTCTCCTCAGGTTGCGATTAGAGCCTCTTCAGATCCAATCTTGGATAAGACCACTGTTGGCATTCTTGCATATCCTCCTCCTAACTATGCTCCTTTGTCCGATCCGTCCTCTTCCTCTTTCTTTGATAGAGGAAAGAAGCTGGTCTTTGCCTCGTCACCCTCCCCGAATGTGGGGATTCTTCGCACACCGGTGCTAGTCTTGTTCCAGAGGAATTCGTTTTCAGCCTTGGAGGATTTTGGTGATGAGGAGTATGTTCCCTCTACTTTGGTCAGCCAGTGATTGGCATTCCCTTTGACAGATCATTACCAGTAGACTCCTTTGGAAAGGAGCTGCTCTCCTAGGGCCCCATTATAGATTCAAGGGTCATTGGAGGTGACTTCAACATGGTTGAGTTGCCTTCAGACAAGAGAGGGGGCGGAGAGCGAGGCATTCACTCTTTGGACAGAGCAACATGGGATGCCTTCTTGTTTCGTTTCAGTGGCAGAGATGCTTGGTTTGATGATGCTTTTCATAGTCAGCCTCAGTCTCTCTAGATTTCGTGGTCAAACAGGAGACAGAAGATGCCTATTCATGCATGGTTCGGTATGCATTGCCACATTGGTTTCTACTTCAGATCACTTTCTAGTGATTTTGATGATTTCGGAGTCTCATGCTAGAGGACGATCTACTAGTATTAGGATTCTAGAGGCCTTCTATGCAGAGGAGGACCTTACCGAGGTAGTTATGCAGATCTGGGTTTCACATATTCAAGGTGGAGTGCCATCTCCTTCACTTATGGCTACAGCACTAATTGATATTAGTGACTTTTATCACTCGGTCACTGTTAACAGGAGATGGGAGATCCTAAGGTGTGAGGTTGGTATTTGCAAGCAGTTGGCAGCCTTGCAAAGGGAAGAGTAGAAACGGCTACGGATGCTTGAATTCAAGAGCGCCTTTCTACAGCCAAGGGCTCGACAATAGATATTAGCAGAGTATGCCTTTCATGCTTGTGAGTCATTCTGGACCCAAATGGGGGGTAGAGTCGATAAACACTTACAACACTAACTGATATTAGTGACTTTTATCACTAGGTTGCTGTTAACAGGAGATGGGAGATCCTAAGGTGTGAGGTTGGTATTCGCAAGCAGTTGGCAGCCTTGCAGAGGAAAGAGTAGAAACGGCCTACGGATGCTTGAATTCAAGAGCGCCTTTCTACGGCCAAGGGCTCGACAATAGATGTTGCTTGATCAGAGAGCAGATATGCCTTTCATGCCTGTGAGTCATTCTAGACCCAGATGGGGGGTAGAGTCGATAAACACTTTTTCTCTACTCTTGGCCTTAGACATAGTAGAGAGTGTCTTGTAGCTTATTGACTCAGGTTGGGTTTCACAGACACAGCCAGATACCATCCTGCGCATAGCTATATATTTTTATGCCTCCCTACTCACAACAGAACCTAACACTCAGGTTAGAGATGATGCTAGACATGCTATTTGGCAAAGCATTCGTGTGTTGGTGAAACTTGACATGCGAGTTTCACTGGATGCGCCTTTAACCAATACCGAGTTCAGGACTGCACTATTGGCCCTTCCCAAGGGCAAGTGCCTAGGTTCAGACGGACTTTTCTCCACCTTCTTTATCACATTTTGGGATATGATTGGGGATCACATTACCTAAACCGTGTAGGGGTGTGGGACTCGGGTAAGGTGCCTGGCTCACTTACAGATGGTGTCATTCATCTCGTTCCAAAGGGGGGTAACAGAAATTTAGTGTCCCAGTGGAGGCCTATCACTCTCTTGGGCACTTGCTATAAGATCCTGGCCAAAGCAATTAGCTTGCACTGGTAGCCCACACTTCAGATTTTATTCATGATATGCAGAGTGGTTTTGATAATATTTTCTCATTTTGGGAAGCATTAATGTTATACATGTATGTTCATAGGATATACATTTATGTTTCAAAAAAAACAGTTATATCTGCAGGTCTTCACATCTTAAGTCATCTAGATGATAATTCGCAACTGACTCAGTTTGAGTCTGAGTCAATCGCATAATAGATGGATCCCTTGAAGTGGCATTCTTGATTGAAGTTCTGGCAATCTGAATTTTGAGAGGGAGGATGGAGAGGTACAAGGAGGATGGGAAGGTGAAAGAGGATGGATAGGTAGAAGGAGTCAGAGGAGGATGAGAGGTGGAAGGAGGATGGAGAGGTAAGAGAGGAGAGGTAGTGGAGGGATGGAGAGCTGAGAGCAGGCTGAGGATGGAGAGCAGCTGCCAGCCTGCAGGATGGAGAGCAGGTTGCAGCTTCTAGGGTGGAGAGTAGCCTGCAGGATGGAGGGATGGAGATGAGAGCAGGCTGCGGGTTCCAGGGTCTAGGAATCAAAGATGGAGAGGCTGAAGAGCAGCAGTACAGAGCAGCAGTACGAGAGGCGGCAGAAATGGAGGACAGGAGGCGATGAATCGGCAAAAAACAGTTTAATCAAAAGATGGCCACACAACAACAACAACAAAAAGTGATTACGAAATGGCGTTTCGTTTCTAGAAGAAACATTGTTTGCATTTCTGCGTTTCCGTTTCCAGGCCAGAAATGGCCGTTTCTGGTAGCTATGCATTCTAATCTTGGATATTGAGAAAGCTTATGACAGAGTAGATTGGGGTTTTTTGGAGGGCACCCTTTTTCGTTTTGGTATTACAAATGTATGGATAAGAGGGGTTGCCTCCTTATATAGATCAGCCCACAGCCAGGTGCTTAATGGTGGAGCAAGGGGAAGAGCTTTCAGATTTCTAGATCAGTCCGCCAGGGATGCCCTCTTGCCCCCTTTCTCTATTTGTTCGTGGCTGAAGCTATGAGTATCCACATTAGATCTCGAGCGATCCCTCTCCACTGACACTCACATCTTTCAGGACAGCCTTGGATTTTTTTAACACAGCTGTGGGTGCACATATCAACTGGCACAAATCCAATGGCTTTTGGATTAGTGACGAGGACACTTTGGATTGGAGTAGCGACATTGGATTTACTTGGATTTAGAGGGGTGTCTCTGTAAGATATTTGGGTTGCCAGGTCGGTTTGGGCACCTCTCCATCACAGCAATTTTCTCTGGTGTTGGAGAGCATAAGGAGAAAGCTTCTCTTCTGGGGCTCTACCTACCTTGATCTTTCGTCCAGAGTAGTCGTGGTTAGCCAGGTCCTATTAGCCATTGCTTGGTTTGCTTGCTCTTGCTGGTGCCGTTCCAGGGATTGTATCACTCAATTGAGGAGACCGATTAGGAACTTCTATGGTGTGGACAGCACACAGGATGTTACAGCCAGGGTGGTGTGGGAGACTTTGTTCTTCCCCACTTCGGAAGGGGCTCTTAATATTATAGACCCTGATTTGTGGTGCAGGGTCTTGCTCTGTAAGATGGTTGTGAGGGGACTTATGCCTAGGCAGGAGCCTTGGAAGTATTTCTTTATTCATAGCAAACAGTCTTGCACACATTCGTCAAAAGGAGACTGGATGGGTAGTATCAGATGGATCTTCACTTCAACCCGTCTCAGATTGCCTTACTCCCCTCTCATGGCTGCAATCTTGAAAGCATGGGCCAGCTTCAGGAGTACTCTTCAAAGGATTTCCCCCGTCCTCTTGTGAAGAGATCGATGTCATGTGGAATGGTTATATTTTGGACGAGCATGGCAAGCCACTTGGTGCTTCACATTACATGCAATGGTCTAGTTGGGAGAGGGGACCTACCTCCACTGTCGGATCCTAGAAAGCTCTTTTAAAAAGGTTCCAGATTGCCAAGATTCTCAGTTCTTTTGCCTCTTCCCCTTTCTTCATGACTTGGGGGTCAGTTGTGCTTGGCTTTCTCTTTCGCGGCCTCAAGTCTTTTTTGAGAGACATGACTCATCATGGGCCTTGGCGATCAAACAACACTTGATTGAGTCATAATCTTTGGATGATATTCCAACTGTACCCTTTAGGAATGTGCATGCTTCTATGGACACCTCCCGGGAGATCCTGGCGAGCATTTTAATGTAGCATTCTTGGAGAGCCAGAAGCACAGAGGCTTTGGATGGGACTCAGGTTCACCCTGCTTGCACTCTAGCCAGTATATGGATAGACACTATACATACACTGATGGCTACCTGGATGAGTATGCAAGGATCCTCTTGGGCAGCCACTGCTAGGAGGGTTATTTTCATCAGGGAATGGAGGGGCTCCCCCTTCTTCTTTGAGAATTCCATAGGGTTGAGATGGCACTCTCAGCCACAACCTTGGTTATTTTCTACCTCATTTTGAGGGTTTGTTTTTCATCGTTATTTTCTACCTCATTTTAAGGGTTTTTTTTTCATGCACAACAAGATGCTTTTTTTTCATGCACAGCATGATGTCTGTTTTTTGCACAAAAAACCTTAAGATTGCAATAGCGGCAAAGCTCGGAGTATACAAAAGAATAGGCATCTTCACTTTAATTTGCTTAAAAAATTGACATTCTTAAACTTACATAGCATTACATCAATAACAGAGAGGCTTACAACAACTGCACACCACAGTTTGATACGCCAAATCTTGTAGCAACTAAAATATGGCTCCATGAGACAAGTCAACTGGTTCAGATCAAAACACAATTGCCCAGAAGAGCCTTCATAGCTACACATTCAACATGGGTTGGCATTCCTGAATCTTACCTTCTTGATCTAGAATCAGGGTTTGAAATGGTTCAAACCTGGCTCTGGATCAAGTGGTGGCTGTATAGTCAACAATTTTGGCACAACCAAAGGAACAAATGTCAACCATGAGCTCAAATTCACTCTTGGGTAGCCAAGGCTAGCACATGACCATTGAGAGAGCACACAACGGAAATGAGAATCTGGGATATAAGAATGATAAAAATGGAAGAAGTTCAATAAAGGAGACAAGATCTGTACAGGGAGGCAACGAGAGAGAAGCTGCCTTTCGAATGTGAATGGCATAGGTTTTTTAAATAAGGCCAAGAGCAATGCCCATGGTAGAAATACATAATGCATATCATGAAAAACAAAATACCACGAGTGGGCAAACAACGTGCTCATCAAGAAGAGCTAGTAAAGCACCAAGGTTGACGGTGGAAATGCCACCTCAAAGCTATGGTGTACTCTGAGAAAAAAGGGGAGCCACTCCACTCTCTAAGGAAAATAGTCCTCTTGGTAGAGGCCGCTCGGGAAGACCCCTACATGCCCAACCAAATGACCATCAAAGTGTGTGTAGTGTCTATTGACATACTAGCCTATGTGTGAGAAGGGTGGACCAGGGAGCCATCAAGAACCTTTGTGCATGTGTACCTCCAAATATGCCACATTGAAATGCTTGCTAAAATCTCCCAAAAAGTATCTAGTGAGGCATACGTAGGTCTGTAAGGAGAAAGGGGCATCATCCATGTTAGATATCAATGCTCCACTCTCGTGTAACTACGCGGGAACCAGCTAACTCTACTTGTAAGCCCCCCATATGAGGAGAAGGCATTGGAGTAGCTGGGTTATCCGGTAGGTCTTGGTTTGGACATCAGATGGGGGCCATGTGTGGCCTAATGGCTGGACGGCTTCAGATAGAGTTGGCACACTGCCAACTAGGCTACATGCAAGTGCGGGAAGGCATCCCATGACTGACCACACTGAGGGTAGACGGAGCATTTCTCCGGGCAGCCCACTCTCGAGTTGCGGGGCCCATTTGGAGCCCCAGAGGATCCCGGATGGCTGTGGGCCGAACGACAACTGTAGGCCAATTGCTCTATTCAGCGCCACGGTTCTATCGCGTGGTCGGTGGCCTATTTCGGGACCGACCTCCAGTCGGCCGGTTTGGGCGGACTGGGTCGGTCTCCCAATTTAGTCTAACCGACTACGGCTGGTGGCTATATAAGAGCAAGCCCATGAAGCTCATAATCACCACTGGCTACAGCAACCCTGATTCCTTAGCATCTAGCCTTCGTCCTCTATTGTTTTCAACACGCCATCGAAGCTTCCCACATAGGAGCACACGGCTGGGAGGCAGTGCCATCTATTGTATCAGTTTTACAGTAATCAAATTTTTGATTCTCCATACTATCTACTTTTCTCTCTTGCATATGAGATCCTGTTATCTGTTGAGCACAGACGTTGTATTGTTTTCTTACATGGTATCAGAGCTTGGGCTCTAGGAAGAAGATTTGGTAGTGTGTTTCTGTTTGCGAGTAGATTATGAGAGATGGCCTAGCCCGCAAGACTGCGAATCCCATCGTTGGGCGAAAGCGGAAAGTTGGACGGCACTGACTATCCACTCTGGAAGTTCAAGATGAAGACCATCCTAAGCGCATACAAGCTTTGGGATACTGCTACTGGGGTGGACTTGAAGCCGGTTGCGAGACCAAATCCAGCCAATGCATCACAACAGATAGTACCAATTGCGGATGAGATTCTCGCGTGGACAAGAAGAAATGCAGATGCACTGTGTTCTATTGTCTGCAGTGAAGTGATTCTGTCATGGCGTTAATTCAACATGTCACCACAGCGGAGGAGGCATGGACGGTCTTGAAAAATCAGTACGAGACCACGAATCAGACGCAGATTCAAAATCTAGAGACTCAACTCGCGAACGAGAAACTGTCTGAGTCTGAAGCGACAGAGAAGTTCATCACTAGGGTGAAGAATCTACGCGATCAGATGACTGCGATTGGCATCACCATCACCAGCGAGAATCTAGCACGAAGGTGCATACGGATTCTCCCACCAAAGTACGACGGTCTTGTTAGCGCGCAGAACAGAAATCCATCCCTCAACTTTGAGGATTTCAACGCAATGCTTCTGGAGGAGGAGATGCGTCAAAAGACAAGGACTGGAAAAGATTCGGCTTTCTATGCTGGATCAAAGAAAGATAAGGGTAAGGACTCTGGTAACCCATCTTCTTTGTGATAAAAAGAGAAAGAAGAAGATCAAGTGCTTCTATTGCAATAAGGCAGGGCACAAGCAGAATGAGTGCCGGAAGAAGATTATAGATGAGAAGAACGGAGTAAAGAAAGAGTCCAGCAACAGCGCACAGGCAGTACCAGTAGAGTTGTTCGTAGCAATTAAGGAGATTTGTATGGAGGCAGTTCATGTACCTGTAGATGAACCTATTGACAGTGGTGCATCGCGCCACATGACCAGTCGGAGGGATTTGTATACCTCTCTACATCCAGTAGGGAATAACATCCTGGTAGCAGTCGGCAATGATGCAAAATGTCCAGCAAAAGGAAAAGGTATGATAGCTCTCAAGTCAGATGGAGCTGTAAAATAGTTGTCCGATGTTCTTTATGTGCCAGATATCAAGAGGAACTTGTCCGTTTCTGCGATCACGGATCGGGACCTCAAAGTTCACTTCGATAAGAATGGCGCACAGATTTTGAATCTTCAAGGGGAGGTCATTGGTAAAGGTACACGGCACAACAACATCTACGAACTCTCAGCTTTTAGTGCTCGAGCTGATGTGAGCAACACTAAGCTGTGGCATGAAAGGTTTGGTCATCTAAACCTTAGTTCTTTAAAGAAGATGCATAAAAGTGGAATGATTGCAGACCTACCAGAAATTACAAATCTGCCCGATGTATGTGAAGCTTGCATGATGGGGGCAAGCAGCATCGGTAGCCCTTTCCTAAAGAGGCCAGCAGGGCAAAGGCTCCTCTAGGGTTCGTTCACACGTAACTCTACAGAAAGATGGAGACGGAAGCTTTGGGTGGTTCCTACTACTTCATGACGCTGATCGACGACTACAGTAGAAGGATATGGATATACTTCTTGAAGACTAAAGATGAGGCTCTTAGTAAGTTCAAAGAATGGCATGTAATGGTCGAGAAAGAAATGGGGAGGAAGGTGAAGAAGTTGAGATCAGACAAAGGTGGAGAGTTCACATCAAGTGAATTCGAAAGTTACTGCAAAAGTCACGGAATTAAGAGGCAGAAACCCCGGCCACATACAACACAGCAAAATGGAGTAGCAGAGCGCAAGATGCACGTCATCTGCGAAATGGGCAGGAGTATGATGAAAGGGAAAGATTCGCCAAAGTCTTTCTAGGCTGAAGCATGTAACACGGCAATTTACATTCTGAATCGTAGCTACACGAAGGCTGTGAACGGAATGACTCCACTGCAGGCCTTTTCTAGTAAGAAACCTTCAGCTGCACATTTTAGAGTTTTTGGATGTGACTGTTTTGTGCATGTCCCTGATGCTAACAGGACCAAATGGGAACCGAAGAGCCGGAACTGTATTTTCTTGGGCTACAGTGAAGAGGCGAAGGATTACTGTCTCTATAATCCTGTTACCAAGAAGGTAATAGTAAGTTGCGATGTGGTCTTCTCAAAACAACCGCATCAATTGGAGGAGGATGCTTCCTTCCCAGACAACTAGGACCAGGATATCCATCCAGTACAACCACCAACAGCAGACCGAACTCCCCCAACGATGCTTGGGAGGATTCAAGATAAAGAAGAGGAAGAAGAGCTTGTAGAACCACAATGGCAACGGCCATTCCTGAAGTGGGTAAAGCAGCTTTTGGACGGCAGAGAAACTCCAGCCATTGAGGAGGAACCATCCGAACACCGCCGGTCCAAGAGATTAGAGGAGCAAAGAAGGGCGCAGGAACACTTGGTCAACTATGCTTTGATGATAGAGGTGATCCGTGCTGAAAAACCCAAGTGTCTTGAAGAGGTACAGGGTGATGATAGGTGGATGGAGGCTATGCAGTCGGAGTATGGCTCCATAATGAAGAATAACACTTGGGACCTTGTGGATCGACCACCAAAATGCAAGGTCATCGGTACCAAGTGGGTGTACAAGACCAAGTACAAGTCCGACGGCACGTTGGATAAGCACAAGGCTCGGCTCGTGGCAAAAGGATTCGCACAGGTACGTGGTTTTGATTATCAGGATACTTTTGCTTCCACAGCTCGACTAACCACAATTCGTAGTGTTTTCGCTTTAGCAGCACAAGAAAGTTGGCCCGTGTTTCAGATGGATGTAAAATCTGCCTTTCTGAATAGAGATCTCAAGGAGGAGGTATACGTGGAACAACCACCAGGTTTTGTGATCTCGGATTCAGAAGGTAAAGTCTGTAAACTGAAGAAGGCACTTTACGGGCTGAAACAGGTCCCACGAGCGTGGTACCAGCAGATTGATGCCTACTTTCTGCAAAACGGGTTCAGGAGGAGCCCATCTAATGCAAATTTGTATAACTACAGAGAAGGAGGCATGTGTATGATCGTGGTTCTTTACGTGGACGACCTTGTCATAACAGGGAACCATGAAGAGAAGATCTCGCAAACAAAGCATTTGCTAGGAAGAGAGTTTGAAATGATAGACCTCGGACTCATGCATTTCTATTTGGGGATTGAAGTTTGGCAAGAGCCAAAACAGATCTTCATCTCACAGCTGAAGTATGTTGGAGAGATACTGAAGGCATTTGGCATGGCTGAGTGCAAGACAGTTGGCACCCCTATGGAGGTTGACGTGAAGCTCTCAAACGAGGATTCATCACCACTGGTGGACGAAGCGAAGTACAAAATACTTGTGGGCAGCTTGATTTACTTGTGCAACACGCGGCCCGACATCAGCTTTGCGACTGGTGTACTAAGCAGGTTTTCCAATAAGCCCCGGGAGAACAATGTTGGAGGGCAGGGATGTGGGTGCTGAAATACATCAAAGGCACACTTGATTATGGCATCACCTATACCAAGGGCAACATCTTGATCGGATTCTATGACTCGGATTGGGCAGGAGACGTGGATAGCAGGAGATCAGTGACAGGTTACTATTTCTCACTTGGATTTGGAGCTGTGTCATGGGTCAGCAAGAAGCAACCCACAGTTGCTCTTTCTTCTACTGAGGTTGAGTACAAATCAGCATGTTTTGCTTCTTGTGAGGCAGTGTGGTTGAGGAGGATTTTAGGGGACATGGGTGCAGAGCAGAACAAGCCAATGCAGTTATCATGTGACAATCAGAGTTGCATGGCGATTGCAAAGAACCCTGTGTTTCAGGCTCGCACAAAACACATTGAGATTCAATATCACTTTGTACGCGAGCTCATCATGGATGGAGAGGTCGAGTTGGTGTACTGTTCGACTACAGAGAATGCTGCGGACATCTTCACGAAGGCTCTTGGAAGAGACTTGCTGGAGAGGCATCTTCATCGACTTGGCATTGGGCCGAAAAAGTAAGTTCACTTGCGGGTGGACATTGAGGGGGGGTGTTAGATATCAATGCTCCACTCTTGTGTGTAACTACGCGTGTGTAACTACGCGAGAACCAGCTAACTCTACTTGTAAGCCCCCCATATGAGGAGAAGGCATTTGAGTAGCTCGGTTATCCGGTAGGTCCTGGTTTGGACTCTAGATGGGGGCCATGTGTGGCCTGATGGCTGGATGGCTTCAAATAGAGTTGGCACACTGCCAACTAGGCTACATGCAAGTGCGGGAAGGCATCCCATGACTGACCGCACTGAAGGTAGATGGAGCATTTCTCAGGGCAGCCCACTCTCGGGTTGCGAGGCCCGTTTGGAGCCCCAGATGATCCCGGTTGGCTGTGGGCCGAACGACAACTGTAGGCCAATTGCTCTATTCAGCGCCACAGTTCTATCGCGTGGTCGGTGGCCTCCGACCTCCAGTTGGCTGGTTTGGGCGGACTGGGTCGGTCTCCCAATTGAGTCTAACCGATTATGACTGGTGGCTATCTAAGAGTAAGCCCGTGAAGCCCATAATCACCACTGGCTATAGCAACCCTGATTCCTTAGCATCCAGCCTCCGTCCTCTAGT
Source organism: Dipteris shenzhenensis (assembly GCF_047967505.1). Classification (NCBI taxonomy): domain Eukaryota; kingdom Viridiplantae; phylum Streptophyta; class Polypodiopsida; order Gleicheniales; family Dipteridaceae; genus Dipteris; species Dipteris shenzhenensis. The sequence goes on from NC_141596.1 coordinate 17,779,554, forward strand.
GTTTCCAGCACGCCATCGAAGCTTCTCACACAGGAGCATATGGCTGGGAGGCAGCGCCATCTATTGTATCAGTTTTACAGTAATCAAATTTTTGATTCTCCATACTATCTACTTTTCTCTCTTGCATATGAGATCTTGTTATCTGTTGAGCACAGACGTTGTATTGTTTTCTTACAATCCAAACTCAACTAAGTGTCGTCAAATCAAAAGAGTCCAACACGAGTCATGCCTATCATAAAGATCTAAGGCCCTGAAAAGGAGAGCCAAGCATCGGGACACATGTCATGAAGAAGGGGGAGCGAAAAAAGGTACTCATAAGTCTAGCAACCCCCTTCCAAGATTAACCCACCTATATGCAATCTCATAAGTGGAAAGGCAACAAGTGTACGTAGGGTTGATCCAAACCTAGACGTCCATAGGTTCACTGCAATCCCTCCATGATAAAAAGCCAAAAGAAATAGTGAATTTTCTATTCTTGAGGGACTTCTAGAGTCTTCTCCAAAAAGATTTGTGCAACACTGTAGAAATCTAAATTCTCCTGACAATGAGGAGCTTTTTCAACCCCCTAAGATTGAGCTGAAATGTCTTGGCATTGTTAACCATGTAGCAAAAGAAAGGGAGGCTCTTCTCATGGTTCCCTCCATCAAACCACTCCCACTCTCACTCCCTAGGGTCCTACTGCAAATACTTTATGGGGACACATCCATAAAGCCAAATCCTCCATGAATCCAAGGAAATGAGATCGGGTTTTGGCCTAGCCACCAAGCTAAAGTCAAGAAACACTACTCCACATGATCCAAAACCCTAGACTGAACATAAAAATGAAAGCATCCCCATTTGAACCTCATTAAAGCCCTATGATCTGGAGTGGGATATTTGATCTCGTAAAACCCCAAAGCCATGTAGAGCAATCATAAGGCCTGCCATTTGTGAAAACCCAATTGAAGGGTAGGGCTGCCTCAATATGCTCAATTCTCCTTTCACATCCTTTACCAACTCAAGCTTATGATCATCCGAAAGGTTTTTGAAATCATTCCAAGAACCCAAGAGGAAGCGGCTCCTCTCTTCCATATACAATGTAACCAGAGTGCCAAGAGGTTTGCCATGATCATCAAGTATGTTGTCAATCCACATAAAAGATTGCCTATCAATCTCTTTTTAAGAGGAGAGATGTATTCTTCGAAGTTTTAAGAATGGCAACCATAAGAGGGGAGGAAGAAACCCTAAGATGCGCTAGTTTTGACCATCCAATCCCCACCCAAGAAGGGAGAGCAAGAGGGTATGTAATGAAGGAAGAAATCTTTTGAAGGCCCTTGTCTTCGCAAAAGCCCCCTGACCACAACCTTGCAAAGCATGGCGCTACACTATGAATCTAGTTCAATGATATTGATGCTCCTTTCTTCGATGGTGGGAAGAATCAAAGTCTCCCATGGCTTTGGTATCTATTGAACCATTAAGCCTACTCTAGAAGAAATTAACTATCAGCCTTTTGAGCTAAAAGATGCATTCTCTAGATTGGCACCAACAAAGAACTGAACCAGGCCGTGGCGTGCAATACTTCAAGGTTAACAACTACCATTGAGAGGTCACGTCTAGTTGAGATCTAAAGGAGGAGTTTTCTCATGATACTCTCCAACACAGAGCAAACTTCTGCAAAGGAGAGACACCAACGCTGACTTGGCAACCCAAATACCTGACAAAGACACCTCTCTAAATCCAAGTGAAACAAAAATCAGTTCCCCAATCTCGGGCATCCTTGTTGCTAATCCAAAATCCATTCGATTTATTTTCCAATTGATATGTGCACCTATTGTAGAACAGATTAGATCCATGGCTGCCCTAAAAGATCGAAGAGTCTGGGGAGTGGCATCCAAAAAATAGTAGTGTCATCAGTAAGTCAGTGCTCATCATCTAAGGCCTCCTAAGGGGAAGTCTCAGCCCAAAAATGTCAGCCTGAGATCTCATAAAGACGCTTATGGATTCAACCACGAAGAAATACAGGGAAGTGGCAAGAGGGCATCCCTAGCAGACTGATCTGAAAATCTGAAATCTCTCCCCTCTATCCCCTCTGCTAAGCACCCGGTTGTGCTGATCTATACAATGAGGAGACCCCTCTGATCCAATTATTAGAAAAGCCAAAGTGTAGAAGGGTACCCTCCAAGAAACCCCAATCCACTCTGTCATAGGATTTCTCAAAATCCGAGAGTAGAATGGCAAACCCCTGACCACTTTGCATAGCCCAATCCGAAGCTTCCCAAAAGGTAATTTATTTATAAAAAGTGCTTCAGCCATGCATAAAACCTATCTGCGTATTATGAATAAGATCTAGAAGAAAAGGTTGCAATTGCAAACTGATATTTTTTTGCCAAGATCTTATAGAAAGTTCCCAAAGGAATGATTGGCCTATATTAAGAAACCAAATTTCTGCACCCCCCCTTTGGGATAAGATGAATGAGACCCTTTGTAAGTAAATTAGGGACAACATCAGAGTCCCAAACGCTGAGGTAACATGATCCCCAATCATGTCCCAAAAAAAATGGAGGAATGTGTCAACCTATTTGAGCCTCGACACTTGCCCTTGTGAAGGGGAAAAATTATGGTCCTAAATTCTAGATTGGTAAAAGGTGCATCAAGTTAACTCATATCTGGTTTCACCAATTTTGGAATAGCATGCTAAACCCTATGTCTTAGCAGGCATGTCAGGATATGCAGAAAGAAGGGAGATGTAAAAATTAGAAACAATACATAAGATGACATCAAGCTATGACTGTAAAACCTTGTTAGAGTCGATAAGTTGAGAAACACTTTTTCTACCATGTCTCGGGCCAAGAGTATAGAAGGATTGTTTATTCAATCTTCTTCCCATTTGAGCCCAAAATGACTCACGTACATGAAAGGCATACTCTTCTCGGTGATCCAAAAGAAGGTTTTGTTATAAAGAGAATGATAGTGGCGGGGAATTGTTGTACAGAGATCATGTAGGACCAGCTATGTCTAGTCATTTAGTGAGGGGATGGCATGGTCACAAGGATGACAAGAGTCAGGGGATGACATGGTCACAAGGATGACACAAGTCAGGAGATGACAGTCACAAGGATGACACAAGTCATGGGGATGACATAGTCACAAGGATGACACAAGTCATGGCAATGACAGGATGACACAAGTCATGGAGAGGACATGGTCACCGGGATGGCATAGTCACATGGGGACATAGTCATCAGGAGGAGATATCACCCAAGCATGCGTCAAGGGTCTTCATGTCGCGCAGTCATGCTCTGCCAACCTCTGTAGACCTGACTCATTGGTGGCATAGATGTTTCATTTGGCGGTGCCTTGTCAGATACAGGGTGGCTGCAGAGGCGGTGCACATGGAAGTAGTTACAACGCACTGACTTGGCACAAGCTGGCCGTGAGACTCAGCGGTGGGATGGCTAAGGATGAGGGAACAACCAATAGCAGGGAGGGAGGGGATTCCCTATCCGAAAGGCGAGGGTGAAGAGTGGAGATGAGGGGGATGGGGATTCTTCCAGCATTGTACTGGGATTGAGAGTGAGAAGGAGAGAGGCTAGAGCTACGAGCTCGTCTATTGCATTGTTATGGTGTATTGCTACTGTGGATGAGTAATCTCTGATCTCTGTTTCGGAGAGAGTGTATGAGGATCCCTTCATTCTATGATACACACTTGCTTGTGTTATGCTCTTGTCTACCGCTTTCTCCATTATCTGTCATTAGCGTTTACAACTCGCAACACAATAATGGTATGCTCATGCACTCACTAGCACATGCTCCTTGTCTATTAACATGGTGGAACTCAGTTCTCCAGATCATGATGACCAGCCTCCAAGTGAGAAGGACTAGCAAGCAGCAAGCCCTACTACATCTTTGATGCCTGGTCTAGGTGAGCTCACCTAGCACACAATGCCCTTTGGTCTCTGCAACAATCCTCACATGTATCAACGGATGGTTTGTGCAACTATAGCGGAGGTTGATGCTAAGATCACCCACGTCGCCAGAGCCGATGAGCAAGAAGGTCAAAGGTTGACACATGACATGTGCAGCACCAACCCTCAAGAGCTAGGTCCAATGTTGATACATGACATGGGAAGCACCAACCATCAGGGAGGCCATTTCACAATCACTGCAAAAGAGCAGGTACAATGGAGATCAATGACAGTGATGCAGATGACCTAGAGAGTACTCGTTGGGTGGATGATTATTCAGATTAATCTGATCGAGAAGCCGAGCTTGACAACAACATGACTAGTGTCGAGCTGAGACCAATGGTGTGGCCACTACCTCCTCCAAGGACACAAAGCCAAAACCAAGAGCAAGGAGAGCACCTACAGGAAGTAGTTCACATACGCACTGGAGTCAAAGCTTTCTCGAGTACTGGGTAGACACACCTTGCACCTGAAGATGAAGATGTTAGGGATCTTACCTTGCTTGAACTATACCTTTCTGAAGCAGATCTCAATACGATAGAAGATGTTCCCGGAACCACGTATGAGGTGGAAGGCGGTCGAAGCAGATATCCACAAAATGGAACAAGTCGGGTTAATATATCGCGTGGACTACTCTGAGTGGGTCAGTGGAATTGTAATCATGCCCAAAAGGGAGACACGCAAGCTTCAGGTCTGTGTGGACTATCGCCTTCACTGATAGGGTGCTGGAGGCAGTGGCTGGTCATGCTCTGTACTCCTTCATGCATGGGTACAGTGGGTACAACCAAATTCGGGTCCGAGAACAAGATCAGTTAAAGACCACCTTTATCACCCAATGGGGAATGTATGCCTATAGGATGATGCCTTTTTGGTCTCTATGATGCCCTGGCAACATTTCAGCGACTCGCCAACAAATTCTTCCGACAGAACATTGGAAGGTTTCTTGAGGTATTCTTGGACGATTTTTTGGTTTTCAATGGTAAAAACGCCTCTCACCTCGACTTCTGTGCAAACTGATCACATCAATAAGTTGAGATGGGTATTTGACGAGTGCAGGGAAGCCCATTTGTGCTTGAATCCTGACATGCTTTTCTTAGCATTGCGATGGGTTCTCTTAGGTTACATTGTGTCGGTCAAGGGTATGACCACTGACCCAACTAAGGTGGAGGTGATTCTGACCTTGCCCATTCCTCGCACACCCCGTGAGCTCAAGTCCTTTTTGGGACATGTGGGTTATGATCGCAGATTCATCCGGTCTATGCCGACATAGCAGTAGCAATCACCTTCTCTCTCTTCTGTTCACAACTCCCTTCTCTTGCACAACTCCCTTCTCTCTCCCGGTGCACAACTACCTTCTCTCCCTTATGCACAACCACATTCTCCCCTGGTGCACAACCACTGTTTCTCTCCTGGCACATAGCCACCTTCTCTCTCCTATGCACAAGCCCCTTCTCTCTTCTGGTGCAAAGGACCTTCTCTCTCCTGATGGTGCAAAAGACCTCTCTGCTAATGCAAAACGCCCTTCTCTCTCCTGGTGTGCAAAAGGACCTCTCTCTCCTAGTGGTGCAAAAGACCTTCTCTCTCCTAATGCCGAAGACCCTTCTCTCTCTTGAAGGACCTTCTCTCTCTCCTAGTGGTGGAAAACAACCTTGTCTCTCCTAGTGTGCGGGGGCTCCGTCTATTCACCCTCTCCTGCCCCACGATGAGTGGCACCTCGGGATGCACCCAACGATGATGAGCATCCCTCTAGACTCCGGGTGGTATTCAAGACAATTCTCGATCCATCTCTCCATCTTTTATCGGTCCTATCTATAGGGAATATTGAGGCACTCGTCCTCACAGAGTTTGATGGTATTGATTTTCCTCTAGTGGACATTTCCTTGTGCACAACTTTTGTTCGTAGTTATGACATGTCCTTTGACACCTTCGAGTTTATGGGTCCATTGCACATTCTCACTCCAACTCTGGTGTCTACTTATTTTAGTCTTCCCACACTTGATATTCAGCCTGCCTATGGTGAGTCTCCAATCCTGACATCCTTTCTCATGGGTTGTAAGTGGCATAGATGAGGAGAAGATTGCCGACAAGTAGTGGAAGGAAAGAGAAGAGAGGAGGTACTGGCAAGGTATTTCTTTGCACGTTTATATTCAGCGCCTGCCATTTCTTTATCGCATGTCCTTCAATGACAAGTATGCTTAGGCTCAAACGTTGCATTTACATCAGTGAATCATGGATGACACCTTTGCCCAGTTAGGGGCTACTGTTTTAATGAAATAGAATACACAAATGCTCTTGTGCCAGAAGCAACATCTGAAACTCAAAATGGAAAAAGAAGCACGCGTTCAGGAGCAACAATACAACGAACAACTCTAGGGCAAGGAGAGAGCCTAGAACACGGAGATGGACAAGCTGAAAGTAAAACATGAACTAGCAGTGCATCAGAGGGGCTCTCAACTCTAGAAAGAGATAGGCTGGCAAAAGACCTACATGTACTTCAAGCCAACCATGACTGCCTAGCCACTTTACATTCTGTAGCAGAGCGGAGAATAGTTGAGTTGGAGTCTCAGCTTGAGACTCAAGAGCAGGGCCTCAAGGAGATCCCGGGGCAGCACTCTGCATTACAAGATACGCATGCCACATTCAATGCAGAGCTACTATCCCTACAGGCAGAGCATACTACTTTACAGTCCGAGTGTGACTTGTACAGATCGAAATATCACCGATACAAGGGGAAATATGAGAATCTCTGGAATGTGATGGACACCATTGAGAAAGAGAATGATCAAGTGTTTGGAGTCCCTATAGCACCATCTTAGGGTAGGGATGAATAGTGGCATATGTTTAAGCAGGAGGATTTTTAATATAGTTAGCTTGTTTGCCTCCTCATTATGGCATCTCTTGTTAGCATGTTGGCTTCTCCGCTGGTTTTGGTATTGGGTTACTTTGGTTCCATTTTCAGCTCAAGCAATTTGTACATAGTCAACCTTCTCTAGGTGATTTTCTTGGATTTCATCACACTTTTGTAATGTCAGGAGGTCTTTTTGTACCAATGGCTTCTATGAAATAGATTTTGTTAACTGATCAGCAAATTCTTGTCACCCGTGTTTTAATAAAGTTTTCGGTGGGTTTTCTTTCAGCTCTATTCTTGTGAAACACAATGGATCTGGATTTGTGATACATTTGTAAGTTGGATGACTCTGATATGTTTTCGATAGGACTTTCTGCTTCACCTATGTTGATTCGTGTATTTAGCAAAGGCATTCTTCCTACACATCTTTCAACATGACCTATTGACCGGGACAGTGAATGACAGTGGCGGGGGAATTGTTATATAGAGAATGATAGTGGCGGGGTTTATAGAGATCATGCAGGAACAACTATGTCCAGTCACTTAGTGAGGGGATGACATGGTCACAAGGATGGCACAAGTCAAGGGATGACATGGTCACAAGGATGACACAAGTCATGGTGATGACATGGTCACAATGACACAAGTCATGGCGATGACATGGTCACAGGATGACACAAGTCATCGAGAGGACATGGTCATCTGGATGGCATAGTCACATGGGGACCTAGTCATAAGAAGGAGATATCACCCAAGCATGCGTCAAGGGTCTTCATGTCACGCAGTCTTGCTCTGCCAACCTCTGCAGACTTGACTCATTAGTGGCATAGATGTTTCATTTGGCGTGCATTGTCAGATACAAGGTGGCTGCAGGTGGTGCACATGGAAGTAGTTACAATGCATTGAAAGCTGGCCATGAGACTCAGCGGCGGGATGGCTATGGATGAGGGGACAGCCAATAGGAGGGAGGGTAGGGATTGCCCATCCGAAAGGTGAGGGTGAAGAGGGGAGATGAAGGGGATGGAGATTCATTCATTATTGTATGAGGATTGAGAGTGAGAAGGATAGAGACTAGAGCTACGAGCTTGCCTATTACATTGTTATGGTGTATTGCAACTGTGGATGAGTGATCTCCGATTTCTGTTTTGGAGAGACTAGTGTATGTGAATCCCTTGATTCTATGATATGCACTTGCTCGCGTTATGCTCATCTATTGCTTTCTCTGTTATTTGTCATTAGCATTGTTCCTTCTTATCTCCTTCCTGGGTTTGTTCTTCTTGTTCTAGCACTCAACACACCGTAGCACCTTCAACTAGTGTTGTGCCATAGGTTCAGCGATCAAGAAGTGTAGTGCAGCTGAGGTAGAGTTGTGTCATAGGTCTACGCATCATCCACTTCATGCTTCTCACATCAGTGGCCTTAGGCCTCTGGTAACATCTCCGGAAGTGAGCGGACCTCCCCCTCAGACACGTGTTGATAAGCCCTTGCTACTAAGAGCAAGGTGCTTTTGAATCTAAGCATCCATAGACTGCTTCTGTTCTTCTCTCTATAGGCTGCTAATTGCTGACGAAGGCCAACCTCTCGTTTGAAAATCTCATGTCTCTTTGTACTGGCAATAAAATGTTTAAAAACACTAATACCAAAGAGGTTTGCTGCCACAATTGAAGGAGAAGGCACTCCGCCTTGCATATGAGAGACCAAAATGTGCAACACTACCTTAGTGAGGCCTCCTCTCTGCATACAAAGCATCCAAGATCTTGATATAGGCAAAACATGCTCTCATCAAGGGAGGCTCAGAAACCATCAAAACTATCAAAAAGTGATCTGAGGTGGAGCCCCTAGTGAAATGCAAATAGAGCCACCTTGATCTAATGCTATCAACATAAAATCTAGCAATCGACACATACATGGTCATTTAATGTCTCCTATTTGACCACAAGGATAGAAGCATCGTTTATCTAAGAATCTCTATCACTGAATTGGAAAAAGAAAAGCATCCAAAAAGAGAATGAATGCCTCATTCCCTCCCCCCTTTTTGATATGAAGGTAACTCCACAATGTTGAAGTCACCTCCAATAATCGATACCCAAGAAAGAAGTTCCTTTTAGAAAAGGACATGTTTGCCTTTGTTGTTGCGGGGGTAAAGGGAAGACCAACCTTATGTCCATCAATAAGAAGAAAAATCCACGGTGCTTTAGGGTGTGTGATGATGCCTTGGCTGACCACAAGGGTGAGAAAAATGATGCTCCTTGAAGAGAGCTTCACATTGATATAAGTTTCGTCCAAATCGGACCATCCAGCGAAAAGTTATGAGAAAAATACTGATAGGGGGTCAAAGTGTCATGAAAAACACCTACTCCTTCTACTGGTGCCGACTTGGGAGAATACTACCTCCATGCTTAGACTTCATCAACGATCCAAGTCCCATAGAGGTTGCCTAGGAGGGAAGAAAGAGCCCCCTCTTGTGACTTGGGAAATAGATAAACCATGTATGCGCAATGAGCAATCGAATAGACAACACTTCTGAGTACTTTGGAAGAGAAAGCAATGGAAAAAGGAAAGAGACACTCAAGACAGAGAACCTGAAGTGACCTTCATTACTACTAGAGTGAGACTCCACTCCAATGCAACTCAAACACAAGGTTGAGGAATAGGTTTCATATGTACAAGAGGGAGCGAAAGCTCCAAGACTACTCATAGAGAGAGAATGAACTAGAGAGAGATGGACTCAAGAGTCTACATAAGATAATATCTACAAGAGGGAGAGAAGGCTCATGGAAGAGGCTTGAGGAGACTAGAGCTACAGCAACATGAGGCCTAATGGTGGAAGAGATGATGAACAAGGGAGAGGAGTGTGGGGGTTAAAGGTCACTGTGCCTTTACCGTGGTTATGTACAATACTCAAACACATATATAAATGAATGAAAAAGAAGATTAGGGTGGTCACTGCACCCACCAAAACTTGTGTGGCTCTCTGTTTCTCTCTCTCTCTCTTTCGTTCTTGCTTCCGTTGAGAGCACTCTCAACTGGTATCAGAGCCCGGGTGATCTAGCTGAGCGTGTGTGAATGCCTAAAAGCTCAGCAACTCTGTGGGAGGAAGGAGAAGCTCTGTGGGAAGCTTTGTGGGTGACTTTACTTGCATCCAAGTATGCAGAGACCTTGGAGGAACCTTTAGAAAAGTCACTTTGGTTTTGCGAAGTGGTTTTGAGAGCCTATTAAGTGTTTTCAAAGAAAAAGTCGTTTTTTGAGCTTTTCCCTGTTCCATTCGATGAGAGAGACTCTGTATTGACTTGTAGAGGGAACTATTGCTTGCTTTTGGTGTCCACTTCACTTCAGGAGCTTGGAAACACCTTCATTCTTGAATCTGGAATCATTTCATTGGATTTCTGACTCACTGTGTCAGTTTCTGCGTTTTTCTGCCCGAGTGTTAGGACTCAAGTTTGGAGCAACCATTTGCAGATCTTTCAGTTCCGATGGACTCAGTAGGTCCTAAAACTTCTATGTTGCTCATCATTCACACTCCGGTGGAGTTTACAAACAGCTCTATTTCCAAAAAAGTTTTTCAGTCCATGTGTTGGACCCAGTGATTGAGACCACGGTTTCCACAACCGTTTGTCCCATTGCGTTCCGAATGCCCAAAGACCCCTACCTATCAGTTCTTACGCGATTTGGTGGAGGATTTTCAGAGTTATAGATCTCTGTGTATTCGATTTCGTCTCTCTGTTATGCATTTTTCATTCTAAGGTTTTGAAAGCTTAGATTTATGCCACATGGCAGTGGATAAGTGTTGACTCCCATTTCTTACTCATCAGTTGGGATTTTGGAGTTCCGGCAAAAGAGAGATATTTACAGATTTTCTCACTGAGTCCGATTATGCAATGGCGCCCATGTTTTGAGGCATCTCAGGTTCTATTTTCAGTAGCGGTCATTACCATGGGACCATGATTTCTTGAGCATACCTTATGCAGATCACTCTGGTTGTAGTTTGAGCAGTGTGCACTCATTCGTGGTGTGCATTGGGTTGCAGTGGATGATTTATAGGCCATTTGGATGCATTGTGATCCTTATTGGATGCGCTGATAGGCCCAGATTGCCTTGTGGGATGCTATTTTTATGGACGCTTTGCACATGGATGCTATTTTATACCGAGGGATAGCTTTGACACATTGTAGGTGATGCACTGATCGTGCTATGCTCTCTTGGATGAGATATTATTAATGCATATACCAGTGGACGGTGTTTATGCTTGAGTCATTTGAAGTTTGATGCTTTCATTTGGTCCCAGGGTTTTAGAAGGAGTGAAATCAATCACTGCCTCTACACTAAAAGGGCTAAGGATAATAGCCTGATAATCTTGGCACTATATGTGGATGATATGCTATTGCCTAGCAAGAATGCTTATGAGCTAGATGCATTAAAGGCCAAGTTGCATGAGGCCTTTGATATGAAGGATTTGGGACTTGCAAGTCATATTCTTGGTATGTGCATCACGCGTGATCGGAGTAGGAAACTCCTTTGGCTTTCACAAAAAGAGTATGTTACAAAAGTATTGCAGTGTTTCAATATGGAGGAGGGGAAGGCAGTGAGTACTCGATTGCCTCCATATGTGAAACTGAGTCATACAGATAGTCCCAAATCAAATGAGGAAAGGGCCATGATGGCCAAGGTTCCTTATGCATCAGCAGTTGGGAGTCTTATGTATGTTATGATAGCTATTAGACCAGACATTGCATTTGCAATGGGAGTTGTTTGGTATCAAAACGGGCCTTGTGCCTTTTTTGAGAAGCTTCCAAGTTTTGTAAATCTTGTAATCTGCATTCATCCAAGGCTTCTAGCTGTACCAAGCGTTGAGCATAGGCATCCTCCTATCTTTCTTTTCTTACAACAGCAGTGCGAAGACTATGTATGTCCAATTCAATGGGCAAAATGGCTTCTAGTCCATACACTACTTGCAATGGTGTAAACCCAATAGCTAGCTTGTGTGTGGTTCTATAAGCCCATAAAACTTCTGCTAAATGCCTATCCCAATGCCTGTCTTGGTGTCTACAAGCTTTCCCATTGAATTGCACAACAATCCATTTGTTTTCTCTGCCAAGCCATTACATTGGGGATAGTATGGCATGGACATGCTATGATTTATCTTTAGCTTATGCACCACATCATCAATTAGTTCATTTCTAAAAGAGGTTTCTCCATCAGTGAGAATTTCCAAAGGACAACCAAAGTGTGAACAAATTTGATCAAAGAGAAATTTTGCAACTATTCTTACCTTGCTATTGACTGTGGCCTTGGCCTCTGCCCACCGAGTTGCATAATTTGTGGCCACTAATAAATAATGCTTGCCTTGAGATAAGCGAGGTATTGGTCCCAAAAAGTCCAAACCCCACCTCTCAAATGGTCCATATGCTGGAATAAGCTTCAAGGGCCCAGGAATCAACTGTCGCCTTCCAAACTTTTGGCATACTTTACAACTTTGACACCATTCATATACATCCTTATGGAGGCATGGCCAAAAGTAATCTGCATTAAGAAATCTCCTAGCTGTGCTTGCTGAAGCAAAATGACTGGAGCATTCATGAGACATTTCTAGGATTCTCCTAGTCTCCATGGGATGGACCACCCAACGGACTTGCCTTCCTTATCAATCTCTGATTTTGTTGTGGAGTTAACCCTCGAGGAAACATGCCTTCTTCCACATGTTGCTGAACATCTTGCAGTTCTGGCCATCCAGTGTCTACCAAAGAAACCACCCCCCAATCTTGTACTATAAGTGAGGGAGTGGTCCCACAAAGTCCAAACCCCACCTCTCAAATGGTCCATATGCTGGAATAGGCTTCAAGGGCCCATGAATCAACTGTCGCCTTCCAAACTTTTGGCATTCTTTACAACTTTGACACCATTCATGTACATCCTTCGAAAGCTCCAAGACTACTCATAGAGAGAGAATAAACTAGAGAGAGATGGACTCAAGAGTCTACATAAGAGAATATCTACAAGAGGGAGAGAAGGCTCATGGAAGAGGCTTGAGGAGACTAGAGCTACAGCAACATGAGGCCTAATGGTGGAAGAGATGATGAACAAGGGAGAGGAGGGCTCCTTTTATAGAGATTTTATCACCCTCCTTCAATCACATAAGCCTGTATGTCACCATCCATGTCCTTTTTGGCTACTCTTGCCATGTGTCCCATAAAAAGATGCTCAAGACTCTTAAAATATTGAGAAAGTCAAGAGTCGAGCCCATAGGGACCCTCTCTTTTCTATATGTTCACATCCTCCTTATTCCACATAGGAGAAGGATTCCTCTTGACTCCACACTCCTCCACATGCCTTCCACACACTTGGCATGTGGCCTCTCTTATATTATTGGAACACATGGACATGAGCCCACCTCTTTATATGACTCACTCTTCCTATTTTCTAAAAACCCCATAATATCCCATACACAAAGAACTCTCATCCCATACCAAGGTATTTATCATTCATACACATGGTATTTACAATGATCCATTCCACTCATCCTCTCAATCCCATACAATATCTTAGAAAATAGAAATAAGTGAGAGCCGCTAGGCTATCACTTGATACTCAAACTCTTATCAAACATAGAAGAAAACAATACCGATGCCAAATAAAAAATATCAATTTTTTGTGTCACAGTGTGAGTGTGGGTGAGTATGGACGAGTGTGCATGAAAGTAAGCTTGAGTGTGAGTGAGGATGGGTGAAGTGAGAGGTTGAGATTGAGTGAAAGGGAAAGTGTGAGTGTGAAGAAGTAGGATGGTGTAAGGCTGATGTGTTAGAAAGTGAGTCTAGGAAAGGGGGGCATGCATGTGAGTGAAAGTCTGTGTCTGTGTGAGAGAGAACTGAGAGAGGCGGACTGTGAACAAGTACGTGTGTGTATGTGTGTGTGTGTGTGTGTGTGAGGTGGGGGGAGTTGTGTAGAGTGATGCTTGGGGTTTTTCCTTTGGTCAACTCCTGGCACAAATTCTTCTTTGTCTCTACCTCTACAATGCATTGGAAAGGTGTTCGATGCTCCCCTTGCATTGCAAGAACCTAGGCACTCTTACTTTATTTCATCCAAAGGGATACAGTTGGTGGATGATGCCATACATCTAGATGGTACATTGATCTCTTTTCCACTGGCAGTCAGACAACATGGTTCAGGGTAGCATTATAGACAGTTTTAGCATTCTCTTTCGTAGATGCTTCAATCTTTCCTGCCAGTACTGAAATTAGAGCTCTCTTATCGTCTCACAAATTGGGCTCTGAATTTCCAAGATTCAGGCACTCATCCTTTGCTATTGGCTAATATAACAGTGGCCAGTTTGTATAGGATTTTGATGCTTCCACCTTGGATTTTAGATACCGAAAATCAGATTTGGTCTATGGATCGTCGTGCCAAGCGGTTCGCAAAAGATTGAGAAAACTTTAGAGCTGTGAATTACCTCCTCGCCGAGGACATATTGCTCCTACTGTCTATCACAAATCTCGGGCTCCTAGGGAATCCTTAATTCATCTCTTTTGGCACTGCTAATCACTTGTGACTTTCTACTTCTTCTACAGTAGCATCTCTGAGCCAAATTCCCTACTGCTTCCTTTGGCAAGCTCTTCTAGGTAATTGGCATTTATCCATCAAGGCCTGTCATCTTTTTTTCACAGGGGTTTGATATTGGGGCTTCTGGACTCTATGGAAGGATAAAAATCATAGTGTCTTTGGAGATTCCACTTCTTCCAAGTTTTCCTATTTTCGGATGTCACTAAGGCAATTTTTTTATAATTGCCTCAGTACTCGTTACATAGATTCCTCTCTCTACTTGTCTTATATTGAAATCTTCTGATACTTTGTAAGGGCAAGTTCCCTCTTTGGAATTGCTTCTTGTAATGTAAACAAATGTGGATTTAAAAAAAGAAGTGTGTGTGTGTGTGTGTGTCTCTGTGTGTGTGTGTGTGTGTGTGTGTGTGTGTGTGTGTGTGAGAGAGAGAGAGAGAGAGAGAGATGTATTAATGCCTTTCGGAGGCCTTATGAGTCTATGAGACAAGGTACAATCATAAAAACTAACTCATACAAGCCATGATGGGATGAGGCAAAGTGCTTGCGAAGGCCCTTGCTAGGTACTATAATCAAAGCACAAAACTAGGCCCTTGCTAGGTACTATAATCAAAGCACAAAACTAGTACTCAAAATACAAAAACTTGAAATTCCTGAGATGACAAGAGATGTGATCGAGTGTCATCTATGATCTTGGTGCCATGGAAGATCTCCCAGGTGCAAAGTTATTGCATACCTCCCTCTATCGAGTTGTCTCTCGCTGTGGAATGGGGGGTGTAGTCTCCGACATTATACATCTGATGAACCATTTTGAGAGTGACACCTCGACTCTGGTGGTTCCCTCTAAGTAGAGGTGGGATGGCCTAGACCTCCTTTATGCTTGCTTTGGTCAGCATATGCATCATCCATGGTCTCTCTATCTTTGGCTTCATAGCTCCATGTTGTCTCTTCTCGTTGATCCACTATGCCCTCATATCAGCTAGCTCCTCCTCTACTCCACTACGTTTTGGGGTTGACTCAAATGCGTAGAAATCTGTGACATGCCACTATGCTCGATTAGACTCTATCACCTGTGGTAATGTCACCCCCTTTTGTTTGATCTATCTCAATAGGGTCTCTCGATGTTGCCACATCTCAATCATATAGAGACCAATGCAAACCTAATCATGAAGGTGGATCATGCAAGAGAGTGGCCCAAAACCATGTCCCTTCGGAAAGAGACAATGGTATTGTCCACGGATCTCATAATAGACTAGGCAAGTGCATAGAAAATGCTCCTTTGTCTCCACCTCCTCAAATATGCGTAATCTATAGATTTGTTGCTCTCTAGGTGTGCAAATGGTGTGCAAATGGCTATCCTCAGCTAGTGGGATGAGACCCACATCTGTCCAATGGCTATCCTCAATGGATGTGAGACTCATCTTTCCTCTAGGTACAAGGATCTCCATCCTTTGATACTATCAAAAAGTGGTCGTGATAGAACAAGATCTTGGTGGGGAACTCCTAGTCCAACCCCCCCTCCCAAAGTCAGTGACATATCGACCTAGAGTAGATCCAATGTATGATGCGGTTGAGCTCATCTGTGGGAGCAAGGGGAACGGGGCATCCAAGTTGTACTAGAAGGGGGGGGTCGATCCATTTGAATGTCTTGGATGATAAACAATTTGGATACGTGTGCGTACCAAACCGTGCTAATCCGTCACGTGAAAACAGTCACCACCTCCCTTGCCCTCCCTCGCCCTCCCTCGCCCCCCCCGCTGCTCTCCCCCTCCCTGTTGCCCCCTTCTCCTCTGCCCTCCCTCTCCCCCGCCAGCCCACCCGCCCCCTTCTCCTCCCCCGCCCCCTCCCTCCCCCACGCTCTCCCCCCCCCCGCTACTCTCCCCCCCAAGGTGACCCCCCCCGGAAAAAAAAAAAGTAAATTAAAAAAATTAAAAAACCTCCTCCCTCTCCCTCCCTGCCCCCTTCCTTCCTATCTCAGCTCCCCACGCCTCCCCCTCAGCCTACCTCTGTCTCCCCTCTCTCCTCCCCTCTCTTTCTCCTTCTTCCTGCCCCTCTCTTTTCCTTCCCTTCCCCTCTCTCCTACCCTCTCTTTCTCCTTCTTCTTGCGCCCGCGTTCAAGGCGTCCTGGGTAGTAGTTTCACGGATGGAGCTTTTTCAGTGTTGGAATCGGCCTTTTCACATCGATTGGCGAATGGATCCCCATTCAACCAATCTCCGTCCACCTCCACCGGCCACGAGAACCGTCATTTTTTCAGAAGACGAGCTGCAGCAGCTCAAGAAAGATGTGGAATTACAGGGCTCCACATCACTTTTCGCCCACATCTTTGGGTCACACCCTTCCAGATCACAGGCTAGAGACTGGATTTTGGCGGCGTTACCAGGAGACCTCGCCCCTCACCTCAGGGATATTTGACTTTTGGGACATGGATTCTTCCAAGTGGTTTTCGACTCCCACGAGTCCACAGCCCTTGTTCTCAAAGCTAATCCCCTGGCTTTGGGTTCGAGGAGGATCTTTCTTTTGCCCTACACCTTGGGCTTCGATCTGGTCAAGGAGGACAGGCAGGTCACATCACTGTTCATTAGGTTTCCTGGTCTTCCTCAGGTCTACCATCGACTACTTGCCACTATCGGAGCCACATTCGGAGTGGTCACGGAGATCCCCTCCCTTCCTGGCATGCCTTCTTCCTTGGTAGAGGCAGTCAGTGCAGACGGGGTG
Organism: Dipteris shenzhenensis; assembly: GCF_047967505.1. Lineage (NCBI taxonomy): Eukaryota > Viridiplantae > Streptophyta > Polypodiopsida > Gleicheniales > Dipteridaceae > Dipteris > Dipteris shenzhenensis. The sequence goes on from NC_141596.1 coordinate 17,796,610, forward strand.
CCTCGTGTTAGGGTCATTGTCTCTGACCCTAACATCTCAGATGACCACATTATGCTTCAACGTCCATACGGGTCTCTCTTTCGATAGAGAGTCGAGATTTCAGGTAGACAGGACCAGTGCAGGATTTGCAGGACCCTTGGGCACTTTGCTAGAGACTGTCCAAGGAAGAGAAAAAGACCCAAGAGGTCTTCTGGTGCGGCTCCTTCATGTACTACCGCAAATGCACCTCCCCAGCACCCTGTACCACGCACTCCAGGACCACCAAGAGCAACAGGGCGCCCTGCTTCGTGCACCCCAGGACCACCAGGGGCAGCAGGGTGCCCAATGCCCGTAGCACACCCCGTACCACGATGGAGAGCTATCAGAGTGGCTCCCTTACCTCAGGAGACTTTTGATCCTGTTCAGACAGACGCCTTCCAGACTCCAGAGGTGGATGTTGCTGTAGCCCAGACACTACAGTTCCACATCAAGAGGGGCCTTTAGATCCACCAGCCCCAGTCACTTTGGTCTCTGACCCCTTGGTTTCTGACCACGAGGGGACTACAGGTACTTCTTCCCCACAGATTGTTCCGGCCACAGTCAGGACAACCGAGAAAGTGCAGGCGCAGATGAGGGCTCTTGATTCCTCTTCACCCCAGCCATAGGCCTCCTCAACTGCCAGCTCCAGTTCTGCTGATAGAGGTCTGGTAGGTCCTTCTCCTCCATCTTCCACGAGTCCAGGTCTTCTTTGCACTCCTCGGCCAGACTTGCTTATCAGGAATTCTTTTTCGGCACTGGCAAATTTGGCGACTTTCATGGATGATGAGGAGTTTGTGCCCTCCACCTTAGGGGTCCCGGTCATTTTCCTTCTGACAGGGCCTCCCTTTCAGTAGGTGTGGGGATCCTTTCACCTATTGAGTTTCCTACCCTCAGTAGGAGTGTTTCGGCCCAGGGGAAGCTGGTCTCCTCTACTAGGTTGGGTAAGCCTTTCCATCCAGCATCCTCCTGTCGATGAGGATAGTCAGCTGGAACATACAGGGCCTAGGCGGAGTTTCACACCATCGCTGTAGGCAGCTGATCCAGAACCAGCTTCATCCAGGCATCACTGGAGGTGTTATTGATATCCTTTTCATCCAGGAACACAAGCTAGATGCCAGTGATTGCTCTAAGTCTGGCAAATTGCTTTCAGGACATACCTTCTGGTCGCGTGCTATGGGCACAAGGGGAGGTACTTGCATTTCGGTCTCTCTTTCTATTCTCCCCTTGGTTGCTAGTCATGGTATTATCTCCCCTTCTAGAGCTCAATGGATCATTATTTTGATTAGAGGGCATAAGATTGGTCTTCTCAATCTTTATGCTCCCAACAACAGAGGGGAGCAGATCTCCTTTTGGAAGGAGTTACTCTCTTGGGCCCCCATTGCAGATTCTTGGATCATTGGTGGCGACTTCAACATGGTTGAGTTGCCTTCAGACAAAAAGGGAGGCAGACAGGGTGGAATTCATTCTTTGGAGAGGGCAGCCTGGGATGCCTTTCTCTTTCAGTTCAGTGGCAGAGACACTTGGTTGGATGATGCCTTTCATATTATGCCTTAGTCACTCCTGTACTCTTGGTCGAACAGGAGAATACACATGCCCATTCATGCACGGATTGATAGATTTTATGTAGATGATTGGGCACTTGACAGAGGAGGATCTGTATGCATTTCTACTAGGGTTTCCACCTCATATCATTTTCCAATGGTGTTGTAGATTCTTGAGCCTCATCGGAGAGGACGCTTTGCCAGTGTCAGGATTCCGGATGCTTTTTATGCAGAGGAGAGCCTCACGGAGGATATTTTATAGATTTGGGTTTCTCACATACAGGGTGGAGCTGTCCATCCATCTCAGGTAGCTGCAGCCTTATCCAGAATTAGTGACTATTATCATTCAGTTGTTGATTCTAGGAGACGTGAGATTCTCAGATGTGAGATTGGTATATGCCAGCAGTTAGCATCCCTTCAGAGGGAAGAGTAGAAGAGGCCCACAGATGCTTGGATTCAGGAGCGCCTTGCTGTAGCAAGGGCTCATTTGCAGACATTGTTGGATCAGAGAGCAGAGTATGCCTTTCATGCATGGGAATCCTTTTGGATTCAGATGGGTGGCAGGGTCAACAAATACTTTTTCTCTACTCATGGGCCCAGACATAGTAGAGATAGTGTTTCACAGCTTTTGTTGACTCAGATGGGGTGTTACAGTCAGATCTTGAAGCTGTCATGCGTGTAGCTTCAGATTTTTTTGCATCCCTTCTTACTGCAGATCCAGGCACACAGGCCATTGATGATGCTAGAGTGGTTATTTGGTAGTGTATCCCTGTACTGGTGAAGGATGAGATGTATGTTTCTATGGATGCACCTTTCACCAATGCAGAATTCAAGACTGCATTACTTGCCCTTCACAAGGGCAAGTGCCCAGGTTCAGATGGACTTACCCCCTCCTTTTTTATTACTTTTTGGGAGCAGATTGGTGATCACATTACATCAGCCCTGCAGGGCGTGTGGGACTCTGGTGAGATGCCGGACTCACTCACAGATGGTCTCATTCATCTCATCCCAAAGGGGGGTAATAGGAATCTTGTGTCTCAATGGAGACCCATCACTCTTTTGGGCACTTTTTACAAGATTTTGGCGAAAGCCATTGGTCTGCAGCTACAAGTTTTTCTTCCAGATTTGATTCATGACACGCAGACAGGGTTTGTGCATGGCAGAAGTATTTTTGATAATATTTTCTCATTTTGGGAGGCCTCAGAATGGGCCATGCAGAGCCGCCAGAGATTGGCCATTCTACTCTTGGACTTTGAGAAAGCTTACGACAGAGTAGACTGGGATTTTTTAGAGGGTACTCGATCTCGCTTTGGTTTTTCAGATGCATGGATTAGAGGAGTATCCTCTCTCTACAGATCAGCCCATAGCCAGTTGCTCATTGGGGGGGTAAGAGGAGACAGGTTTTAGATTTCCAGATCCATCCGCCAGGGATGTCCTCTTGCCCCGTTTCTTTTTCAGTTTGTGGCGGAAGCTATGAGTATCTACATTAGATCTCAAGCTGATATTTATGGGCTGAGGCTTCCTATCTGTCAGGAAGAAGAGCTCATGGATAGTGAGTTGGCAGATGACACGGCTGTTTTTTTGGATGCCTCCCCCAGGACACTCACTTCCTTCCAAACAGCCTTGGATTTGTTTTGCACGGCTGCAGGTGCACACATTAATTGGCATAAATCCAGTGGTTTTTGGATTTGCGAGGATGACACCCTGGATTGGGGTAATGATATTGGCTTCACTTGGGTACAGAGGGGCTTCTCTGTTAGATATTTGGGCTGCTAGGTTGGGGTGGTCATCTCTCCCTCATAACAGTTTGCTCCGGTGTTGGAAAGCATCAGAAGAAAGCTCCTTTTCTGGAGCTCAGCCAAACTTGACTTGGCCTCCAGGGTGGTGGTGGTTAACCAGGTTCTTCTAGCCATAGCATGGTTTGTATGCTCTTGTTGGTGCCACTCTAGGGATTGTATCACTCAGCTTAAGAGGCCTATACGAAACTTTTTATGGAGTGGTCTAAATGGCACAACTGATGTTACAGCCAGGGTGGCTTGGGAGACCTTGATTCTTCCTACAAGAGAAGGGGGTTTGAATATCATCGACCCAAATCTACAGTGCAGAGCTTTACTCTACAAGTTCATTGTGAGAGGGCTTATGCCAGGACAAGAGCCTTGGAAGGATTTTTTAATCAGATGCATACAGTCTCGCACGCCCACTTCAGGAGAGGATTGGACACACAATACTAGATGGGTTTTCACCACAGCCCACCTGAGGTCTCCCTCTTCCCCTCTTATGGTTGCTATCTTGAAAGCATGGGCCAGCTTCAGGAGTACTCTTCGCAGGATTCCCCCATCCACCCGTGAAGAGATTGAAAGGCAGCCTATCATGTGGAATGACAGGATTTTGGATGAGCTTGGCAGACCACTTGGAGCTTCTACTTACATGCAGTGGCCAAGATGGGAGAGGGGCCCTGCATCTATAGTGGGAGCATGGAAAGCCTTCAGGAAGCTTCCTGCAGACCAATAGGCCCAAATGGTTCTTAATCTCAGAGGGAGTGCAGGGAGAGTCCAACAGATTGATGCAGCCTTGCCCTTGGATTAGGTGGACACAAATGACGTGCCTATTACTTGCTCCACCTAGATGGGGGCATTTTCCAGATTGGGAGTTCCTTTATAGGTGATTTCTTTCTTGACCCACATGAGGATGCCTTAGTATTTGATGTTTCTTGGGGGGGCAGTCTGTCCAGATCCACAAACGATATCTTGTTGGAGGTACCGTTTCAGCTAGTCAGGATAGTGGGCTTCATGGAGCATGGCTCTCTTTCACAGTGGTACTTGGATCGTGACCCGCTTCTCCTCGCCCTTGGCTCATGGAGGCTGTGGCTCTATGGAGGTGTCCCAATTAAGTTTTTGCAGTGGGACCCTGGGGAATGGGAATGGATAGATGAAGGGCACCGAGAGAAGAGCATCCCCTTTTTTCGTTACACGGTCAGTAATGCCAGGAAATTCCTGCTCAGCTCTAGGGGTTGGAAGCCTACCAAAGCTCCTCATTGGGAGAACTTTCAGATTTTTGCTGACTTGCAGAGAATTTTTTGGCAGAGGCTATGGAAATCCCACCGGAATAGAAAAATCACTCTCTTCTTTTGGCTTTTTATTCATGGTGGGATAGCAGTGAACCATTGGAGATCCAAGTTTGAAGCTGACCCTTCTTGCCCTCACTGCCTTTCTGCTTTGGAGACAATACAGCACTACCTATGGGATTGCAGACAGGCGAGAATCATATGGAAGGGGATTGCAAGACTTTTCAGCACTTTTGTTCGCCTACCTTTCTATATGACCTGGGGATCAGTGGCTTGGCTTACTCTTTCAAGGCCCCAGGTATTTTTTGAGAGACTTGACTCCTCTTGGGCTCTTCACATCCGATGACACCTTGTGGAGTCGTGCTCTCTAGAGGATGTTCCGGCCACTCTTTTCAGGGCTGCTCACTCCTCGGTCGACTCTCCATGGGAGATCCTAGCTAGCATTGCAGCATGGCACATTTGGAGAGCCAGGTGCACTAAGGCTTTGGAGGTTCTCAAGTTCACCCTTCTTAGATCTTGGCCAGTACTTGGATAGATACGATACACTCTGATGGCCATTTGGGCGACCATGCAAGGATCATCTCGAGTAGCCTCCTCCAGGAGAGTTACTTTTCTCAGAGATTGGAGAGACTCTCCCTTCTTTGCTGAGACTTCTACAGGGTTGAGATGGCATTTTCAGCCTCAGCCTTGGTTTCTTTCTACCTCATTCCTCTGAGGTGTTTTTATTACATGCTTAGCACGGTGTATTTCTGCACAGAGCTTGCTCTAGCGGGTTTCTTTCTTACTTAATAGAAGTCTCTTTTTTTTTGGGGGGGGGGGGGGGGGAAGTCACCACCTCAAAGCTTGGGGGAGCTTCAGGAACACTCTTCGAAGGGTTCCGCCCTCTACCCTTGAAGAGATTGATAGGTAGCCGATCATTTGGAACGATAGTATACTTGATGAGCATGGCAGACCTCTAGGCACTTCCCATTATATGCAGTGATCTGGATGGGAGAGAGTCCCTGCCTACACAGTAGGCACTTGGAAGGCTTTTATCAGGCTACCTGATGATCAGAGACTACAGTTCGTGAGTCACCTCAGAGGGGTAGCATGCAGGATTCAGCAGATACATGCAGCCATCCCGATGGAATGGACAATTGAGGTGCCTATTACTTCCACCACTTGGATGGGAGCTTGGCAGTTCCTCTACAGGTGATCGCTCTTCGAGGTTTCGGGGAAGATGCTTTGGTCTTTGACGTTGGGGATGGAGGTATACTCTCTAGATCCACGAATGATATTATTCTAGAGCTTGTCTTTCAGCCTGTCAGGATTGCTGGTTTTGTGGACCACAGAGCGGGCTTGCAGTGGTACTTAGACCCTGACCCTTTGCTCTTGGCCCTGGGATCCTGGAGGTTGTGGTTATATGGAGGTGCACCTATCAAGTGCTTGCAGTGGGACCCAAAAGAGTGGGAGTGGATAGATCATGGGCACCAAGAGAGGGGGATTCCCTTCTTTCGTTTCACGGTTGGTAATGCCAGGAGATTTCAGCTGAGCAGTAGAGGTTGGATTCCCTCCAGAGCCCCCCATTGGGATAGCTTCTTCATCACCGCAGATTTGCGTAGGAATTTCTGGAGGAGGCTCTGGAAGTCCCTCAAAAATAGAAAGATCACTCTTTTCTTTTGGCTTTCTATTCATGGAGGGATTGCAGTGAACCTGTGGAGATCACGATTTGGGGCTGATCCCACTTGCCCTCATTGTCATTATGTAGAGGAGTCAATGCGACATTGCCTTTGGGACTGCAATCAAGCAAGAATTATTTGGAAAAGAGTTGCTTGGATACTCAGCATTTTTCATACTTCCCCTTTCTTCATGACTTGGGGCTCGGTCGCATGGTTATCCCTTACTGGACCCTAGCTGTTTTATGAAGGTGAGCCTTCCTCTTGGGCACTCTCGATCCGCCGACAGGAGATACAGCCCTACTCTCTTCAGGATGTACCACATACTCCTTTCAGAGCTTCACATGTTTCAGTGGACACCTCTTGGGAGATTTTGGCTAGCATTTCCTCTTGGCACATTTGGAGAGCCAAATGCACTGAGGCCTTGGATGACACCCAGATACACCCATCACAGGTGTTCACTGGTATTTGGAGTGACACGATTCACACTTTGATAGCCATATGGGCTAGCATGCAGGGCCCTTCACGGTAGCCTCTTTTAGGAGGACTGTATTTCTTCGAGTTTGGAGGGGTTCTCCCTTTTTCTTAGAGGTTGCTACCGGATTGAGATGGCACTATCAGCCCCAATCCTTTCTTTTTGGCTCTTGATCTTTTCATGCATTGCATGGTGTATCCCGTATTCTTGTATGGAGCTTGCTCTAACGGTTTTCTTTAATACTTAATAGAAGTCTCTTTTTTGCCAAACCGTGCTAATCCCTCTCTTGGCTAGTTGTTAGGATGACTCTTAGCACCAACCTCGGTAGCCTCTAGCTAGGCAAAGCCCAAATCCTGTGTCTGAAAGATGGCAAAAATCTGGAGTGGTATCATGGTGAGCTTTGCATGTACTATCTGAGGAGGGATTGAGGACATACTCCAAATCATCTTGGATCCCCTAATCAAATGTAGCCTCCCAAACCTCCGCCAATCGGTCACCGAAAGATACTCCCTCAGAAGGGTGTGCTGCTTACATAGCTATCAGCCTCACTAGTGTATCAAAGAGCCATCCTTCGTCGGGGGGTCATGGAAGTGTGCCTGAAAGCACTGTCGCTCAAGCTGGGCTAGAGCTCACTGTCACCGTGTAAGCCGTACCCTAGCTACATGAGTCATTGTACAGATTGGTCTTGTAAAGACTGCTCCTAGATAAGTGTATGACTGTACTATCTCCACTTCTCCCCTCAGTAAGTGACTTTGTGCTGATGAAGTATTGCGAAAATAATAACCTTGGTCTTGCCAAGGTTGACTGTCGTCTCTCCCTGCAAAACACCTCTAGCACATTTGGATGTCTCTGCAAGCCTGCCGCTTAAGAGGATATGAGGACTATGTCATCACATACAACAACATCTGTATAATCAGATCAGCAAGCAATGATCCTTCAAAACTCCTAGGCAATCAATGAAGGTCGTGATCTCATCAATATAGAGCCGAAAGAGTGTTAGTGAAAGGGGGCATCCTTGCTTCACACCGGTCGTGCTCTCAATCGAATCTGCTGACAGGCGTCCAGGGGCACATACTCTCCCTCTATGCCCCCTAATCATGTCTGCTGGGATCTGCTTCTTCTGAAGCCTCCTAATCATGCGCAGAAAGCAGGGTGGAAGAGGTAGAATGCAGGGCAGGATGGCAGAATGGTAGGGGGTTGAGAAGGGAGCAGCAGAAGGCTATATGAAATCCATACAGCAGTAAGGCATCTGTATATTAGTAAAATTTAAGAGTCTAGAAGGATAGAGGAAGGATTAGCATTACAAGGCAAGAAGGGGGAGAAGCCAGGGACGGGAAGGGTTGAGGCCTGAGGCAGGCTGAAGGAGATTGAAACACGCTGAGGGAAGAATTGAGAAGGTTTGATTGAGGGAAATGTTGAGGCAGAGGTGGGATGGAGAGGTATGTTGGAGGAAGCCACGGGATGAGGGAGAAGCGCGCTCAGGGGTCAGTGAGCTCAAGGTCCAAAGTTGACATGAAAGGGGCAAGCCTTATATCTATTCTCTACAAACTATGCAGTACAAAAATTGTGGTGGCCCTTGCAGGACATAGGAGGTTTCTCTACAAATGCAAATCCACACATCCAGATTCCTCTTCCATACAGCACGATAGATCTTACTGCTAATTGCTGCCACAGCTCATCCCACTTATTGGGAAAAAATTTAGCAGCATGTCTTCACCATTGTTAGATTAGATGAGGCATCTTTTTGGTTTGTATTGAAGGCTGAACTATCTCCTTACTCACTCCTTGTAGTGTTTCATAGGTAAGTTGAGTCGAGTGGGTCTTATTGGGCACAACTTCTTTATTTAAACCTTAAGTTTTCGTATGTACAGTGCATTGTATTTTGTATTATATGCTTAGTTTTCTTGCTGGATTCTTACTCTCATTGTTTGTTGACATCTGTTCCAGTTATCACAAATAAGAACTGAGCATGCAGTAGAAAGGCAAGAGCTTCAGGTCTGTGTCTGAGCCTCCATCATAATTTTCACAATCATGGGCAGACTGTCTATACATGATATGTGAAAATGTGACTAACGCCATTTTTGGAACTAAAGGATAAAGTGAAGATATTGGAGTCAAAAGAGCAAGAAATGGAGGAGTTACTTGGCACACTGGGTCGAACATCAGCTCAATTAGAAACCCAACATGCCATGAATATTGTTCTTATGAACAAAAAAGAGGAAGTAAGTTGGCTATCTACCATTGTGATTCAAGTAAAGCTCTATGTGAACTCTAAAGAATAGTTGTGTTTGTTGTGAAGTCTTTGCAATTTTACATTCTACTGTGAACACATTTTTTATTCCACTTAATGTTTTATAAAAGGAGTATAAAAGCACCTACAAGTATATTTATTACTAACGTAGTTTGTCATAATAGTTAGTAAAAGCTTCTAGAATTGAGAATACCTCTTTCCAAGGATAAAGATGGTTGATGTTATGTGGCATCTTCTGTGCAAATGATAATAACTAGCTTCAACTATGGGAAAAGTAGGACTGAATGCAACTTGAACAAGCTAAAAGCTAATGAGCTAACCATAATTGAGTAGAGCATCATGTGAATTGAAAAATGATACGTCGGTGACATGTGAAAGGATACAAGTGATGTTGGAGGCCAACATGAGATAACAAGTCTGACTCTGGTTCAATCTGTCTTTGAGCTCTTGAACATCATAGCACCCAGCTCACACTTACATAAACTCAGTAGGAGATGTTGCAACACTAGACAAAATACTGTCAACGTAGAGACTCTATGGAATAATATGATCGTTAGCCCTGTCTTAAGGCATGGGATCCTTGCTTGACAAGGCCATAGCTCAAGCCTCGAGCATTGAGGCATTTTCTTTTCTATGAAAAAGACTTCTATTAAGGATGAAAAATACCCGCTTGAGCAAGCTCAAAGCGGAAATACATCATGCTGTGCATGAGGAACCCCCCCTAAAACAGAAAACTCAAAATGAGCTGGAAAGAAACCAAGGTTGAGGCTGAAAGTGCCACCTCAACCCTGCTGTAGTCTCTAAGAAAAAGGGGGAACCCCTCCATTCCCTAAGCAATATAACCCTCCTGGCTGAGGCTGCCCGGGAAGAACCCTGCCTGCTCGCCCAATTGGCCATCATAGTGTGAACGGTATCATCCCAAATACTCGCCAGGGTATGCGAGGGATGGACCTAAGATCCATCTAAGGCCTCTATGCATCTGGCCCTCCAAATCTGCCAAGCAGTGGTGCTAGCCAATATCTCCTAAGCGGTATTCCCATGAGCATGTACTGGCTTTAATAGGAGATAGGCCATCCTCTAGAGAGCAAGCCTCGACTAAGTGATGTCGAATCGATATGGCCCAAGAAGCATTCTGCCACTTATAGAAGATCTGAGTCCTTGACAGGGAGAGCCAAGCCACTAATCCCCACGTCATGAAGAAAGGACAATCAAAAGTATTGCGCACCTTGGTAATTCTCATCCAAATGGCTCTCGCATGCCTGCAGTCCCATAGACAATGATGAATCCACTCATTAACAGAAAAGCACCTAGGACAAGTGGGGTTTGCCCATGAATAGAAAGCTAAAAAAATAGAGTGACCTTTCTATTTCTTGGAAAAATCTCCAAAGCCTCTGCCAGAAGACCCTCTGTAAATTAGCGGAAACCTGATAACTCTCCCAATGAGGGGTCTTGGAAGGTCTCCAACCTCTACAGCAGATCTGGAATTTCTTGGTGTTACCGACCTTGTAATCAAAAAAAGGAAGGCTCTTCTCTTGTTCTTGCAACAATCCATTCCCACTCTCCAGGGTCCCACTGAAGAAACTTTATGGGGACTCCTCCAAAGAGCCACAACCTCCAAGAACCCGAAAGAGAAAGATGAGGACTCAGATCAATATGCCATGCAGAGTCCTTGCCCTAATCCAAAAAGCCTATGATCCAGACACGCTAAAAAGGCATGCCCAAAAGAATATCCTCTGAAGAAATAACTAGACTGCCATCTGCCTGTACATCAAAGACCAAGGCATCCTCGTGTGCTCCCAAAAAGCCATAACCTGAAGAGGAATGCTTGTCCTCGAGAAAGATTCCATCCACACGGAGCAAACAACGGGCCTATCATCTGTATCCACCCAATCAAGGGGAAGGGCTGCATCAATATGAAGTATCCTCCTTGCATGTTACGCTCTAGTTGAGGTGGCATGACCTCGGAAGAATCAATCGACATTTCCCTTAAGGATCTACGTTTGTAATATATTTGTTTGCACTTCATGTAAATGATCGGGATGGAATTAATGTCAAGGTTCTAGGTGAGGGTTGATAGCACCAGACTAGGTGGATCTAAGGCTAAGGGCCTAATGCAAGCAATGTGCCTAGGGGCAAAGGAAATTAAACTATCCCAAGAGAGGGGTGAAAAGATGCATTAGGAAAGGCCCTATGATGATGACATGTGGCATCTAGATCCATCTAGGGAGATGGGGCTTATTGGAGTTAGTGAGAGAAAGAGAATGGACCTTCATGTGATTTTGGATTTTCGATTTCTTTGTGAGCTCTCACGCTCTAGCAAGGATTTGGCTGGGAGGATATTCTGTGGTGCTACTCCCGTGATTTGTTGTAGTAAGTAGGAAGTTCGTTTCATTTGGTATCAGAGCAAAGGATGGAACGATCCTGCGTTGTGTGTCAAGAAGTGACGAGGTGGGATTTCTGGTTTTGACAAGGAAGTGTAGGTAGATTCCGGTGGTCGTCATCGCGGTTGATCGAAGATTCGCATATCGTTGCAATTGCATGATTCGATGCAGGTTCAAGGGTCAAGCTACCTGGGGTTCTTCGAGTGCAGAGCACGAGCCTTGCCATTCACACGATATAGTAGTTTCTCCAACTTCGATTCACAGAATCATAGCAATAGCTTGCTATCCAGACTCAACGCTCGCTAACTTCGATCGTGAGTTAGAGTTTGTTGACAGCAGGGGAGTAACGGCGACTCGGGGGCTGACGAATACACACAGGGATTCACCGACCAACCATAGACACGACAGGAGTGAGTGGACCAGGGAGGCGGAACGCACTTGTGAGCGGAAGCGTGATAGAGATACGTATCGAGGGAGCCCTTTGATACTGGGATTTCAAGGTGCAGCATGGCGTGACGCATGGTGGAGTGCTACTCGACGAGCAGCTGGCCACAAATTCAGGACTTGGACAGCGAAGGTGCAATTGAACGCACTTCCCTATATCGTGCACACAGTGGGATTGCATATACAGTGCGGGAGACTGTTGGTTGGATTTGCATGGATCGAAGAGGGAAGCGATTCTGAAGGCTGTGACGAAATCGTTGACCAGGGGGCTTCTCAAAATCTCTTTCCCTTTTTATTTTAACTCCTTTCTTGAATTAGAGTTTCGTGAGGTTTTCATTGATCGTGAGCTTGTAAAAAGGTTAAATGCCATAGCAGGTGGTGGATACCAAGGCAGGGTATGATGCAGGAATTTTCCTAGTACAGGGAAATTGGTTTGGGGTATATTGTGATATATGCTTGTGTCAAATGCCTAGTTATTGTGAATCTGGGATTGCAGGTATTCCCTAGAATAGGGAATTGTGTCAGAGTGCCAGTATACTGAATTTAGCAGTTTGTAAATACAGTTTGTAAATACAGTATTCTAGCGATGTTTTAAAAAAACAAAGAACAAAAAACAAAACACCCATTAACCTGAATGGAAGCAGAAGAAGGAGCTTCCAGGATAGACTCTGTAGAGTCAGGAGTCCGGCCGACCCAGCAGGTGTCGCACCCAGTAGTTCACACCTTATTTGGCAGGATTGCATTACTTGAGGATGCCCTGCAGCAGTTATTAGCGCAACAGTTACAGGCAAATGTAGGGTAGTCTGAACATAGAAGAGTGATACACAGTATGTCTGCTAGACCTTCTCGAGATGAGAAAGGAAAGGCTCCAATGGAACCAGAGTCTAGTGTCCATACGGTCGAGCCTAGGAAGGCTAAAGTACCTAATATTGCCAATTATAGGCCAAAAAAGTATTCTGGTCGGATGAATGACCGTAGTTCTGATGTCATTGAGACCTGATTACACAAAAGGAACGAGGCGTTCACCATTTGTGAAATCAGAAATGATATCAAGAAAATCCACGAGGCCACCCACATGTTTAGCGAGGCAGCGGATCGGTGGTGGATTAAACAACAGAAAGATGGTATTGCATCCACCACCTGGGAGGGGTTTAAAAGGGAATTTAGGAAACACTTCTTACCTCCTGACGAAGCATCCCGAGCTTGGGATCAGTATAGAAACCTTCGTCAGAGAAATTTGTCAGTGGTAGAATACACTGATAAGTTTCGAGAGCATAATGAAGGTTGATGAACCCCTATCTCAATCAATCCAAGTGAAAGATTTCATATTTGGATGGAATGATCGGATTAAAATGGAAGTTCGGGCTAAGTATGCGAACACGTTGGATGATGCAATAGCCATAGCCTTGAATTATGAAGATGCCAAGGGCAGCAGGCCAAGTGGTATTGTGTGTCTTACGAGGTGAGAAAGATGTACCTCAAGGACCGTTGGTTTCCGCGATGGAAATCCGAAAAGCTCAAGAAGAGTTTTTATTCCTTTGTACGGCATCGGTAATGCCGGTTGATGATTCTTCGGCTAGCACTGATATTGTTCAAAGTGGTGAGATGGCCAAGCTGACTAATCTTATAGCAAAGGAGTTCTCTGACTGCTTTAGGGATGAGCTACCTTATGGGTTACCTCCAGAGTGGAATGTTCAGCATAAGATCGAACTAATCTCGGGGGCAGAACCTGTAAATAGACCTCCCTATCGAATGAGTTTTACCGAAGAAGCGGAGGTGCGAAGGCAACTGGAAGAATACCTCAAGTTGGGGCAGATTCAACCAAGTTTCTCACCTTTTGCTTTGCCAATGATATTAAAGAAGAAAAAGGATGATACGTTTCGCCTTTGTATAGATTACAGAGCATTAAATAATATCACTGTTAAGCACAGGTATCCGATGGCTCGGATTGATGATTTGCTAGATGCATTACATGGAGTCGTGATTTTCAACAAGATAGATATTAAGTGTGGCTACCATCAGATCTGGATTAGAGCCGAGGATGTGCATAAAACCGCTTTCACAAGCAGGTTTGGTCATTATGAGTTTTTGGTAATGCCCTTCGGACTTACCAATGCTCCAACTACATTCGTCATGCTTATGAACGATTTACTGCGTCCGTATATCGGAAAGTTTGTAGTACATTTTATTAACGATATCCTAGTGTTTAGTAAAAGTATTACTGAGCATCGTGAACACTTAAGAATAGTGTTCAGTACTTTGAGGAAAGCGAGTCTTTATGTAAATAAAAAGAAAACTATACTGTGTATGGTTAGGCTTGAATATTTAGGATTCATAGGAATAGGATGAGCAACCCCATAATGGGCAGAATCAATATCTACAACACTCATGTACCTAAATCTTTGATATGCAAATCTATCTTTTTTCAAGCATTGGAATTTGTAACTAGCCTACATGTGCCTTAACTTTTTCCCGTGGAAAATATTCATGAATATTTAATTGATCTTACTTGGTAAAGTCTTTTTCTCAATGCCTTGTAAATGAGTATGCATCCTTATGTGAATTTTCTCATTAAAGTGTCTTTAGCATACATTTCATTGGCATTTTAATAGCTTTATTCTTAATTTTTGAAAATTTTGATAGCTTTACTTGTGTCCCTTGTTGATCTAGTTCATTGGTTAAAATTTGTGCATTTGAGGATCTTTAGGGAAACACATCTTTTCCATAACACTTCTAGCATTAAATACATTAAAAGATATTCACATTATTTTTATGTGGATTGCAGATGGAGTGGCTCTACTTGGAAGCAAAAGTTGAAAAAGAGAATCTTCAAAAAAAGTTCAAAGATTTAATTCATAAATAATTCTCTCTCTGAGAGAGAGGATCTCTAGCCTCTTAAGGTATTTCCCTCCACCATATTTCTTTTCCTTATCTAATTATTAGCTTTTGGTTTTAAAAGCTAGTTGCAGATTTGAGGTCTGATTGCTAGATTGTACCTTGGTAGTGAGATCTACATTATAAACCATGGGCAAGTATTTTGATTCAATGCCTTCATCTTATCAATTTGGGAAGTTGAAGAGGCATATTGTGCCCTCTATTCAAATAATATCATAGAAACAAAAGTATGGAGCTTTCTCCTTATTGTTAGTTCATTAGTATGACAGATTCAATAAGGATCTTTTTAAAAGGATCCCTTTCTTATTGTTGTTTAAACCACATTAAATATTAAATGAGTTTCCTTTGGAAGAAACCCTTCCTTCATATGGCTAACATGTCTTTAGTTGATAGGATCAATTTAGTTTTAATTTTTTTAGTTTGAAGGATACAAAATTTGAAATTTCTCTCATTCACCTTTCACCTTGCATCAATCAAGCTATGCCTTTCTTCCTCCTCTCCTCTTTCTCTATCATCTTTTTTTAATTTATATGTATTCAATTGGTGTCTAACTTTCTTATTCAATAAGATTACCATCAATATTTGTCGATCCTTACAAACAAGATTGTAAATATTGCTTCAATATTGATAAAATTGTAAGTTATACTTTTTGTGATTTCTAATTTTTTGTTGCTTTGAATATTTACATCCAAGTTAAGTATCAAATCAATCAACTCTAAGCTACTTCATTTTGGGCTCCTCTTTGTTTACATCAAAATATCAGATGTTTCATGCATGTTCCCTTCATTTTCTCTAAATTAGCTCTTTAGGACTAAGGCTTCGCATTTGAATTGATCAACGAGGTTTCATGTTAAGCTCAGTGGTTGATGAATTGTATTGCCTCTAATGGATGTGAATTGCATAATTTTTTTAGTATCTTTTAAGAACATATCATATAATGGTCGGGATTATTTATTTAAATAGAGAAATATAATGTATATGATATACATTTGAACAAAGAGTACATCAATTGATCATTGACTTGCGAAAGCCAAATACTAACAAACTAGAGAAAATTTATGTAGTCCATGTAGCCGAGGGTGAATGATTAGGGCACCACCACCAACCTAGAGAGGGTGAGACACCTCTTAGAGGTTTATTTCAGTGCTTTGGGAGCCAAGGTCAACTGGTATAAATTGGTAGTTTTCCTCATAGCATTAGAGAAAGTGCTTCCAAGGGGGTTGCAATCTTGACTTCAATTGGATACCCTGAGGTTAGACTGTGCATTACTTGGACTGGTAGGTGCATCTGGATATTCCAGCAGATATGCAAATAGCCTCAGTATAAGAGAGCATGGAAGGAAGCTTCTTCACAGAAGCTCAGCTAGGCTTTCCCTTATAGGTAGAGCAATTGTTGTGAGCCAGATTCTTTTGGCCACAACAAGGTACATCCCATTGAGCTGGTACTTCCACAGAGGTTGTATGGACAGATCAGGAGGTTAGTCCAGAACTTTCTTTGGGGCAGGTTTAGATGGCCCACACACAACCAAAGCAAGGATTTCTTAACAGATTGTAGCATTCCCCCAAGCAGAGGGAGGGTTGAGTGTTATTGATGTAAGACGCTTGTGTGTGTGTGCAACACCTAGCTGCTAGCCTTCATGTTAATTTTAAAAAATCTCCCTTGTTTCCTTTGCATTCTAAAGATTACCATAGTCTAGTCTGGACGGGGGAAATTGACTCGCCCAATCAATTGATATGCCATCTTGGTTATCCTCTAGGTTGGTCAATTACTCATTGTCAACAAATTGATTGGGTTCTTGTCAAATTAATGAAAAAGTTGGAATATTGGAAGTTAGTGACTTGGCCTTTGCATATCCAGCCCATAAATGTTCAATCTATTTTAGTGGCCTACATTCAATTTTACCTACCATTGAATTTTTACCAAAGGATATATTACATCCTTTATATCCGCCATCATGGAAACTCGTTTGAAGCATGGTAGGAAAAGTTTGCGCTTGCTTCCAATACAGTGGTTATGTTCACCAAAATTGCATGGGGGGTTGAATATTCTCAACATTCACGTGCACATTCTGGCTCATAAAGGGAAAATGATGCTATAATTTCTACATGGTGATCATCCTTGGGCTGCAATGATGCACTTTTTACTCCAACTTTTTTCTCCTACATTTGGCTATTGGCAACCCTCTCAGTGGGATTTTCTATTTGGTAATATTGAAAGCAAGGTCAAAGGTTGCCCTATTGTTACTCAAATGTTTTTGGATTGGAAACATAATCTCACATTTGGCTTGGCATGGCCGGGATTGCTTCTAGGGTAAATCTTTGAGAGCTAGAAGCATCCGCTGGTCAAGAAGTTTTTCCCAGCCATTGGCTTTACCAGAGCCTAGACGCTCGTATTTTCTTAATTCAAAAGGAATTTCCTTTGTGGCAGATGTCATTCATGAAGATGGCACTCTTTTATTCTTCCCTTTGGCTACTGGAAAATATGGTTTGGGAATGCATTATCGCCCTCTATGGTAGATCATTACTCGGATGCTTCAGACATTTCAGCCAGTACCCCCTTTGGAAGTTCAAGATAGCCTTTAGGATTGGACTCTTCTTCTAGTACACACGTCCATTTGTCCTTTGAAGCTGTCTCATATAACACTCTCATCTTTATATAAAGTTATGTTGTCTCCACCTCGGGCATCGGATAGGGCTAATCAAATTTGGCATTTGCATCAAATGGTGAAGAAAAAGATTGAAACAAATTTGGCACTCCAAGGTCCCTCTATGACAACAGGTCTTTCTATGCCGTGTTTTGTTGGGAGTTTCCATCTGGATAGCTTTTATCACGTAGACATATTGCTCTAGCTATTTGTCATAGATGTTTAGCTCCAAGGGAATCTCCATGTCTCGGGGCACTACCCCGGCCCCCGAGACATGGAGATTCTTGGGCATCCTTCAGCAGAGTTTTCCTCAGGCTTCTTTTGGCAAGCTTTTTTGGCTATTTGGGATCTATCCTCGACGGCCAGATTTGAGTTGTTATTTACCTAGTTTCGCTCTACTGGGCACTCTGGAAAGATAGAAATCACAGAGTCTTTGGTGATAAAGTTTTTTCTACTTTTGTTTTCTTCCGTTGTTCTTTGCAGCAATCGCTCTTCAATTGTCTGCAAACTCACTACATAGATCATGATGTATATTTATCCTACACGGAGATTTTCTCTTGGTGTAATCTTTTGGCTTACCAGTTTTTCTATGATAGCTATCTTGTAATATAAAGTCTTCAAAGTTTTCACTTTTTTTTAAAAAAATAATGTATATATTTTCTAATGAATATTACCTTCTTACAAAAAAAAGAGCACACGCGCGTGTGGGGGGGGGGGGTGTGTGTGTGTGTGTGTGTGTGTGTGTGTGTGTGTGTGTGTGCGTGTGTGTGTGTGAGGCATATGTGGATGATTCCTTTTTCTTGTCCCAGAACACTAAAAGGGATCTTTCATGCCTCATGCATGCTTTATCTTTATAAGGTTTGGTTGCATGTATGCATGTAAATTTTCAAAAATCTAAAACTTTTGCCTCTCCATGATAAATCTTGGCATCATATATTATGGCCGGGGGGCATTGTTTTACCCACGCAGCTTGTCAAGCATCTTGGTTACCTTTGGGGTGGAGGGTCACTCGCTATTAGCAAAAGGAATGGGTTCTTGACATGCTCAAGAAGAAGCTGGACTATTGGAAACTAGAAACATGGATGTCAGATACTGCATTGTTCAATCCATTCTGGTTTCCTATATCCAATTTTATTTGCCTATGATGCTATTTACTATGTAGGACATATCCTATCTTATATCGTGACTATCATGGAGCTCTTTTGGTGCTCACACGCTTTTGCCCAGAAATCCCTTTGGTTGCTTTCAATGGATCACCTTCACATGCCTAGAATGCATGGGGGACTAAATAGTTTAAATATTCACATGCATATTCTCGTCCACATGGGGAAACTGATGCTGCACTTCATGTAGGGTCATAAACCATGGATTTTCATGATGAGCCATTTGATTTTACACTTTTCTTCTCTAGCTTTTGGTCACAGGCACCCCTGCTTATTGGGACTTTGTTTTAGGTCATAGTGATGGTAGAATAAAGCGATCCCCTTTTTTCTTTCATCTGATTGTTGCTGATTGGAAGAACATACTTACCCATCTTAAATGGAAAGCAGGGACACTCTTGTAAGGGACTCCCTGCATCCTGAGAGTCTTCATTGGTCAAAGGCTTTGACACCTCCTTTGTCTTTATAGGAATCTCACCACTCTTACTTTCTTTTGTCCAAAGGGATTTGCCATGTGGATGATGTGCTTGATGGCTCGAACATATCTTCAAAGGTTTGTATGTGGTGACCTGAAGCTTGCGGACACGTAGATATGGGCACATAATCTACAAAAACTAGGGACCAGTGTTGAGGTCAAAGACTATCTCGGATCACAGCCTCTGAGTGGGAGTGTCTTGCAACAAAATGATAGGCATTCAAAAAATGTGCATGGTGGCTCTAACTGCTGGATCTAGGACAGTTGCAAAAGCTGCATTAAACAACTCCATTTGTGCCACTAGTGCATAGGAGGTGCCTACTGTTGGAAAGTTGAGCCTTGGAAAATTCTATAGAATGTTTGGGTCTGAGGCCTTCATTGCTTCAAAATCTTTATAGGAGCACCGTCTTCTTAGAGACAAGTATGTAGGGTCCACTCGATGGTCAACTCCCATTCAACAGTACATTTGCCAAAATGCCTCGATTTTTAAAAAGGGAATTTGCCATTGTGGTTGTCGCCCTATGTCCACATCTGTTGTTGACACTTTATTTGGATTCAGGGTTTTGTAGCCGCTGTGGGTTTGCCTCCGATTGTCTCTCCACCAATTTTGCGAAAACGTTTCTGCATCTCCGTAAGGGCATGAACTTCCATGATAACCTTGCAGCTTAGGTGGAAGCTTTGGAGTTTGCCTGCCACTTGTTAACCTCTTAAACATCGCCGATCACTCGAAAGGATGTGATTGCTTGATACCATGTGTCATGGTCGGGCAGGGGCTCCTGTGGTGACTGGCTCTCTTCGTCTTCGTGCGGATTCTCAATGACTTCTTTATGATCTTCCTCCTCGTAAGGACCCTCGATGTCCAAGAAGAGTATGGGATTAAGAATGTTGTATCATGCGGTATTACCCATATCTTTCAGATCCTTCGTGCCAATAGACTCTGTATGCATCATGTTGTGTCTTTGGGTGGTAGTATTGTGTGGTGGGATGGTGTGTTGTGAAGGACCAAATGCAAAATGGTAGTGGGGGTGGGGTTAATAGAAGAGTCGATGCCTTGATTGGTGGGAGAGGGAGGGGATGGATGGGATTAAGTATGCCCCACGTTGTATCGGTATCTACTTCTCATAGACCTATGGGGTTTGCCACATGAGAATCATCAAACTGGCTAAAGCTAGTTTGAATCATATTCTGAAAGGCTTCATGAATATTTCTATATAGGACAATAATACCCACAGGGTGATAGAGCTGACTATTATTTAGAGTAAGATGCTGTAAAATATACTCAGCGTCATGCCAACCATATGATTGAATCCACCCTAGACCGTCAAGGACTGTGGGTTGCAAGCCATGTCCTGCAAAGCATTGGGTTTTAGGAGCTCTCGCATAAGCATATCATTTGAAAGAAGGGAAGAATCTTGGAGGACTCGAATCCATGCCATAAAGTAACATGATGTCCTCGTGAAAATTGGGTGGTAATTGAGGGTCAAAATTTAAGAATCATCTTGGAGGACGATGTCCTCATGAAAATAAGCCATGGTTGTAATAGAATAGGCTTGGATTTTAGTACGACAGAGTAGGAAGTTGAAGGAAGCACAAGATAGAGGTTGTGCAAATTTGAGATTGTGCTATGTGGCAACGAGAGAGATGGTGTGGAAGTAGTAGTTGAATTTGTCTTCAATTGTGTGTGGGGTGAAGGCGAGTGAAGTTGCATGGGTAGATGCATACAAGGTTCTTTCGTGGAGCTCGTCGGGGTTCTATTAAAGGAGGTGGAGGCATTTGCTCCTCTTGCAACTGTTCCTAGAGCTGGATGTTTTGTTCATGCTGTCGGTGGCAGAGAAGGGATTGCAAGTCCTCTATTTGGGTGGCCTAGACCGTCAAGGACTGTGGGTTGCAAGCCATGTCCTGCAAGGCATTGGGTTTTAGGAGCTCTCGCATAAGCATATCATTTGAAAGAAGGGAAGAATCTTGGAGGACTCGAATCCATGCCATAAAGTAAGATGATGTCCTCGTGAAAATTGGGTGGTAATTGAGGGTCAAAATTTAAGAATCATCTTGGAGGACAATGTCCTCGTGAAAATAAGCCATGGTTGTAATAGGATAGGCTTGGATTTTAGTACGACAGAGTAGGAAGTTGAAGGAAGCACAAGATAGAGGTTGTGCAAATTTGAGATTGTGCTATGTGGCAACGAGAGAGATGGTGTGGAAGTAGTAGTTGAATTTGTCTTCAATTGTGTGTGGGGTGAAGGCGAGTGAAGTTGCATGGGTAGATGCATACAAGGTTCTTTCATGGAGCTCATCGGGGTTCTATTAAAGGAGGTGGAGGCATTTGCTCCTCTTGCAACTGTTCCTAGAGCTGGATGTTTTGTTCATGCTGTCGGTGGCAGAGAAGGGATTGCAAGTCCTCTATTTGGGTGGCCTAGACCGTCAAGGACTGTGGGTTGCAAGCCATGTCCTGCAAGGCATTGGGTTTTAGGAGCTCTCGCATAAGCATATCATTTGAAAGAAGGGAAGAATCTTGGAGGACTAGAATCCATGCCATAAAGTAAGATGATGTCCTCGTGAAAATTGGGTGGTAATTGAGGGTCAAAATTTAAGAATCATCTTGGAGGACGATGTCCTCGTGAAAATAAGCCATGGTTGTAATAGGATAGGCTTGGATTTTAGTACAACAGAGTAGGAAGTTGAAGGAAGCACAAGATAGAGGTTGTGCAAATTTGAGATTGTGCTATGTGGCAACGAGAGAGATGGTGTGGAAGTAGTAGTTGAATTTGTCTTCAATTGTGTGTGGGGTGAAGGCGAGTGAAGTTGCATGGGTAGATGCATACAAGGTTCTTTCGTGGAGCTCGTCGGGGTTCTATTAAAGGAGGTGGAGGCATTTGCTCCTCTTGCAACTGTTCCTAGAGCTGGATGTTTTGTTCATGCTGTCGGTGGCAGAGAAGGGATTGCAAGTCCTCTATTTGGGTGGCCTAGTAAGCCAGTTGATTCTCCAAGTCTATACTATGAGCCTGTACTACCTCGTGCTGCTAACGATGGAGGGCAGCCCGGCATTGGAATGCTTCATACTCTGTTGTCATGGCCTCTACCCTGGATTTTCTTCTGCTCTCTCTTGGGGTTTAACATCTTGAAGTACGAGAATGGTCTCTAATTGGTATTTCCATGTGCCATAATTGGAGTTGTCTGACTTAGCATATGCTTCCAAATTGAGGTTGCTAGTGGTAGACATGATGCAAGAAATGTGTGAAAAACAGTGTCTGAATCAATTGCAATCTGAACTGTCAATGAAGACAGAACTGCAGTATATATCAATCTATTACAAGGCTCATGGGGTAGAAGATGCCACGAATAACCAAGAGGCTTTACAAGGCTCAAATGATGTGCACAATGCCAAGAAAATCACCAATAGGCCTTATAGTGAAGACAAGTGAGTGCAAAATGAAATTATGTGTAATTTTCCCACTGAACAATCTACTAATACTCTAGAATATTCTTACTGATGTGTAGGTAGTCAGGTTTCAGGATATGTAATGATGTAAAATCGCATGTGAGCATACAGACTGACTCCGAGTAGGAACTAGTTGGGAATTTTGGGCATGGCTTCTATTAGCTGCTTTGGACTTGTCTACTCTATGGATGAACTACAATCCTCTGATCTAGAGCTAGACCAACCATCGATCAAAGAGAAGAAATAAATAATTTCTTTCTCTTTTGTTCCTTTTAGGTGCTTGGTCAGATGCATCGATGTAGAGGCTAAAATGTCTGCAAGAAGTGGATTTGATGCCGAGGCTAAAAAGTGTATGATACAAGCATCAAAATGTGTGTGTGATGTTGCGATGCATAGAGCATTAAAAATTGATCGATTTCTCTTTTTGGAGCACCCTCAAATTCTTCCTGGATCAAGAGATACAGCTTGATCAAGGTGGAGGGGGCAAAAAAGGACAAAATGATGATGTGGCAACTATGTTCACATGCAAAATTGTCTGGCAAGTGGTGTGCCTATGGAGCACTATGTGATGTGGTAGTTGTGTGCACATGGAAGTGCCTAGGAAGAGATTGTGCCTGCCAAGGGGATGTGTGCCACCTGTTAGTGATGACATGGTAGATGATGTGGTTAGAATGACGTGGTTGATGACATGGCATGGTGAGATGGCTGATAATGTGGTAGCTGAGGTGGTGATGTGGCAATGACGATGTGTTTGTTCATGTGGTAATCGATGATGATGTTGCAATTAGTGTTGATGTGTCAATGGTGATGTGGACCTATGATGATGTGGCTTGCTAAGCTGGCAGATAGGGTGACATGGGTAGATAGCCTTTGTGGTAGTGTGTCACGTGTCATCGAAGGAGAGTTGATGACCTGGCAAGTGGATAAAATGTGGAGTGCCACATGTCACTTTTTGCATGGTACCACGTGTTAAAGGAAAGGATAGAAGATTTGTCAAAATATTCTAGATTCAAACAAAATCTTCGAAGATTCTATTGAAAGGTAGCGATTTCATCGCCTTCTCTATAGCGACGTTGATGGCTGTGTGTGCCCGCCTTGTAGGATGGTTGCAGTTTGTCGCTGTGAGCAGGGCTTGGAGGTGTTGGCATTGGCGTTGGGGGTTGTAATGACATAGGTGCTAAACCTTGAAGTCGTCATGCTGTTGAAGTAGGCATGGAGGAGCCACTAAAGCCATTTAGAGGCTAGTCGTGTTCGAGAGGTTAATGGCATTCGTGGTTGTCACGACTGGTGGCCACCTTACTCAAAGCTTAGCATTGTAGTGCTATAGTTGAAGCGTTAGTTGCTCATTTGGAGGTGCAATTGCTTTCAACTAGTTCTTTGTGGTGCGTGAGAGTCATTAGTGTAGGTGGTTGAAGCTTGTTTGCCATCTACCATGCGTTTGAAGAAGTGCCACTATAGATGCTGTAGAGAGTCTCCTTACTGGTTGCTTGGTTGTCTGGATGCATTTTATTGGCCGTGTGTTCACTTAGCCGCATGTACATTGCCTTATGCCCGATTCTACATGCTAGCTACGTAATAGGGCTGATGGATCATGGTGCAGCTTGTGGCCAAGTCGCTGAGGCTGTAGAGCATCACTACTGCTATGTCGTTTGCATGAGTTGCATGAGTGGTGCTACTATTGAATTGTGTGCTTAGGTTGTCTTGGCTACGGTGTTGTGGCGTGTGTTGTGTGTAGCCCAATTGTAGAGGTAGTTGCTAGTGGAGGCGCCTATGAGCTGCGCATTGTAGGTCGAGTCATTTAGGAGCTCACTTTAGTTGCTATAGCAGTGTCGTAGATAGTTTTGTATCCATAGCTATGTTGAGTTCCTCTTCATCTATTTGAGCTCAAAGCTCTAATTGAGCTTGTGTAGAGGAGTCGCTCTCTCAAAGAAGTCTATTTTTCTCCCTCTCTCTCCTTTAAAGAAGAATATGAGAATAGAGATCTCTCCTTAGTCTCTCAAATTCTCTCTCATAGAGATAAGAAACAAGGGACTCTCTCTCATAGTAATAAAATCTCTCAAGGAAATCTTCATATAGAATAGACAAAAGTTTCAAAAAGAATTAAGAACTCTCAATGATCTAAAATCCTTCACTCGACAGAAGTGAACAGAATGAATGAATACCTCTCAATCTCTCTTACACTCTCACAAAGATGGCCCCCCAAAGGAAGGTAGAGCCATGCTTTGATACCATGAACAAATATGGAGAGAGGAGAGGAGAAGAATGAAGATGGAGAGGACACAGCTAGAGAGCACACCACAAATGACTAACTATACACTTGAATTAGTTGAAAATAAGAATATATACAAACCGCTTTAGGGTCAGGGTTTCCAACCCTTGTGCCTTTTAGCACTCTATGTGTTAGTGCTATGCACTTGTGATAACACATGATGTTGAGATGAATCCTCAACATACCACCACTACCTTTCCCTCTTTGTCCCCCTTTTCCTCTTTAAAATTTGATCTCTTATCCCTCTTTCCCACGTCTTTCCTTCTTCCTCTCTCTCTCTCTCCCTCTCTAGATGTCCCCTTAATAGAAGACCCCTCTCTCCCTCGCTCTCTCTCTCTCTCCCTAACATCCCCTCTCTTCCTCTCTCTCCCTCTCTAAATGGCCCTTCTTTAAAGTTTCCCTCTCTCTTTCTCTTCATCTCCCTCTCTAAATTTCCCCTCTCTCTCTTCTCTCCCTCTAGGCTCTCTCCCTCCATTTGCTATAAATTGTATCAAGTTTTAGGTATTTCCTTGGATTTATCATATGTTCAATTTTATCTAAGATTCATTAATAAGGTCAAAGATGTCTTGGTAGAACTAGATCACTTTGAGGCTAGAAGAAGTGCTCTAGATGCTCCAATGATAGCGATAATGATGAGAAGACCAAGAGGCTATCTAAAATCTAAGTTTTGAAAGTGTGAGAATGAATTCCTCAAGAGCTAGAGATGCAAAGGCTCCATAAAAATCATCAAAGAAAGCCAGCTTCATGCAAATGAATTGATTGGAAGCTCACTTGTAAGGAGCTAAAACAAAATCTAGATTTCAACAAGTAGGCTCCAAAAGTTAGGTGCATCCCTATGGATTTCAGTGGAATGGATTGATTTTTTGCTGTTTGTAAGCTCTCTCATTCCCTAAGTCTTCAATTGACTACATATATTTTACAAAACTATTATGTTTACTAAAGCATGTCTTTGTATGAATAGAAAATAAAGGTAAAAGGGACCACACATCTGAAGAGGATGATAACAGTTTTCAAAAGGGGACAATCAAGCTCATACCTAGAGGAGAATAAAGGTTAGAAACTCATGGAAGTCATTATGTAAAAACCCATAAAGCATGTGCAAGTAAGCACATATGTAAAATAACCCTATATTTAAATTTTAACATTTTTTTAAGATAATTTGTTTACCCCTCTTCCATACATATACATGTTGTAATTGTGAGTTTAAAAGTCCCCTCCTTACATGTACATAACATTTTATACTAGATAACTATTTTTCTAAACCCCCCTTGGCTATAAATGTCTCATTACTTCTAAAAATTTAAAAATCACCTTCCATGAATGAACCTAATATCTTACATCTTTATAGAGTGATCACCTGGGGGTGAGAAATTTGATGACTTCGTCATAAATGTACGTACACTTGACGCAATGATCACTCTCAAGCATTACTTTGTTTTCGCATCCTTTTAAACTCAAAAGCAGTTAAACATTCACATATACTTGTGATAAGCCAAACTTCAAAGAAGATATACTCCTAGAGGACATTAGAGACATCGAGGAAGGGCGTGCAAGGAGGGTAATATGCAGAAGAGGAGGCTAGCCTAGAAGAGGAGTATTCAAAAGAGGACCAAGAAGAGGATCCAAACCATTAAGAGGGGACATGCTTGTTTTTTATCCTTGTTGGGACTTTTGGGAAGTTGGGGTTCCACATTGGTAGCTAATAGAATGAGATATTTGAGGAGGTGGGTCCAAAATGTAAAATTTAAAGGATATTTTGTATTGCAATGATGCTCTTCAGGCTATACAAGCAATGTAAACATGTCACCATTAATAAAAATTATGCATCCCAATTTTTTCATTTCAAAAGGAAAAGCTTTGATAAGCTTACTGAAATAGTATAGACACTAACACCAATGTTTGTATTGACATTATATTCTTTACAATTATAATGACATCAATATTAATGGAAATGCTTGTATTGACATTATTCTCTTTACAATTATAATGACATTAATATCAATGGAAATGCTTATTTCTCCAACAGAAAAACAATGCAATAGCATCAAAATGGGCCTTCTTTCCTTGTAGCATATGTTTCACAAAAGATCAAAGCTCCTTTTAATAGCATGATGATTCAATCCATACATTTCAAGTAAAATTCTTCATTATTATGTACCATCTTTACAACCAGAGCGGTGCCATGATGGTATTCTATTTACAAATTAGCTTGAAATTAGACATCCTATTTTGCATTTAAAACGGAATTAACAAATGGATCTTGTACACTCAAAATATATCCCCTTTCTTAGCCTAGGATTTAAAGAATACGATGTAAAAAAAAGGAATCATGGTTATTCAATTCCATGTTATGACCTTCTAGCTGAAGACTCGACAACATCAATACAATTACAAAACAAAGCATCTCAAATTGAACCCTTTACAGATGAGCTTTTATTTTCAAATGCAATGTTTGAAGCATCAAAACTCCTAAATTACTAGGCCTATAACTAGGGGACAAGACTTGGTTAAATATAAATTGAAAGTAGTTTAAAATTCTTGAAGTGGAATCTCAAGACTTTACTTACAATATGTTGCACACCAATTATCAAATAATAACATGGATAATCATTAGCATGCATAGAGATATTATGATATGTAATAATATATGATGTAGTCAACTCTCTCTCTCTCTCTCTCTCTCTCTCTCTCTCTCTCTCTCTCTCTCTCTCTCTCTCTCTCTCTCTCTCTCACACACACACACACACACACACACACCTTTTTTTTAAAAGCACCGCGCGTCACACACACACACATACACACACACCCCTATGTGCACACATAAATGCACATGCACATATGTGCACACACACACACACACACACACACACACACACACAAGGTAGTTATATGTTTGTATGGCAAGGCTATATCATTTATATGTTGGAGCCCACTCATGAGTAGATTTTTATAGAAATATATTTGGTGGCATCAAAATTGTGTACCTCAAGCTTGGGAGAGCTTCAAGGCCTTGGTGGTGGTGGTGATAATGACAAGTAAAGGAAGAAAGCTTCATGTTGACGTTTTATGTCAATGATGTAGATAGGTGGGCCAACAAAGTGACTGAGATAAAGGATATAAGGGTAGGGATGCACAATAAATAACATTTAACAAAAGGAGAGGTGGGAAGTAGATAGACACAATGGATTGCCTTGAACATGTAGAAGGTTTGAAATTGATCCATACACCCTTGATAGTGGAGCCCTGATGTTCTAGGGTGGAGAGTCACATGCTTGAAAAATATGAACTTCATACTTATCCTGTGTGCCATACATTATATAAGAGAGAGAGAATGGTGTGGTAGGCAAATTTGAACTCCGTGCTTAACCTCTAGAAAGTGGAGTACCATATTGTGCACTCATAGAATTATGATTTTACCCTCACCCTTTAAGTAGACCTCTCACAAAAGAAGAAGAGAATGACATACCCCCAAACTTCAAAAAGCTCACTTCTTTTCAAAACAAGTGTCATGTTGGTATGAAATAGAATTGTTATGAACTGGAAAAAGAATGGAAGAAAGTGCCCTCGAGAAAACAAGCAACTAGAAAGCATCGAGCTACCATGATAACGAGTCCCAACCACTTGACGACACAAGCAAAATAATAATAGGAAGGGTGGTGTGTAGGAGCTTTGTGGATTGCCAACGGGGAGGAAGGTAAAACGAGGTGAGAGGGAGCTAAGCTTCATGTGCGAGGGGAGGGAAGAAACATGAGGGACATGTGTAAAGTGGAGTGCGAAGTTCTAACCCCCCAATGATAAGGAGGATGTGTGCCTTCACGTGCGCACGGTTCACAAAAAAAAACCAATGCGCACGTTAAATGAAGGACACAACTCATTGAGGAAAATTATTGATCCAAAAGTAATGGGGGGAGGGTTTTCTAATTTAAAAAATTTTACAAAAGGAATATCGCAAGCCGGCGGACACGTGGCGGAGAATCTGTGGGGGGTTGCGGGGCGTATTATACACACAAACGCGCCTACGAAACAGTAAGTATGCGAGTATTGTACGGCATAGATACGGCGTAGATACAACGAGGGGAGCATGCGACCTGGGAGACTGCGTATCAGGCAAAAGCGTACATACGATAGAGTAGATATGGGAGTATTTATATGGAGCGCTCGTGCGGGTGGACATTTACACGAGACAGATTGGGGGCTATTTCCATAGGGGGAGCGTGAGAATCTAAGGCCTGGGGTTCTTTTGATAATTTAGGCCAGTGTGGCTTTTTCCTCTTTTGCTCAAAGGGACTGTGACAGCACTTACTCATTACTCTCCTCTCTGTAGCTGTCTCTCGCCATAGCCACTTTTCCCTCAAGCTCAACGTAGAGTGCGAAGCTCGCAATCGTGCAGCTCGCCATATCTTGCTTTTAGATCGAGATCACAGAGAGAGACACGGAGAAGAGAGAGAGAGAGAGAGAGAGAGACCAGATTCAGATCGGACATCTACAGAGGTTGAATTGGAGAACAAACCTACATACACACACACATACAAACAGAGCTTTGCGCGGCTACTTACAGTAGTTTGTAATGCCTGTTTGTCCCTTCATCGTTGCAGATATGCAGTCGTCGCTGTAGCTCAGCTTCTTCTTCTCCTACTGGCTTTGCAACTCAGCTTCCAGCTCCAGTAGTGGCTCAGTAGTTGCTTTGCTGCATCGCCTCCATAGCTCACCAGCCACCTTCCTCCCCCTCCTCCATTTACCTCCCCTAACGTGCGTCGTGCTCGCTTCCAAATCTCTCCTTCTTTTCCATCAATTTTGAATGCTTCCTCTTGTTATCACCGTCCAGCCATCCGTCTTACTATAGCTTAGCTTTTAGCTCTCCTTGCCAGCCAGCCAGCCAGCCAAGCAGCCAGCCAGCCAGCTTGCCGGCCTGCACTTCATCTGCACCTCCTGGAAAGCCTTCCCTTCCACTTTTCCCTTCCCCTCCCAAACAGAAGAACCACCCTCTCCCTTGCCATCATCGTCCTTGCCTTCCTCCCTCTGCCCAAAAGGCCGCCCTCCAACTATCTCTCCTCAGCTCGCTTTCCCTCTCACATGGCCGGAATGATTTCTCTCTTCTCCCTCCCGTCTTATAAATACAGGAGCATCTTGAGATCGGGCTCTTCCCTAGAGGTTGCCGCAGCTTGCTTCACGGGTGGCGGATGACTACTCGATCTCTCCCACCGCGATATGTAGGTCTCCCCCGCCTGGTGACAGGCCACACACTGAGCTGTATGAGTTTCGTAGGTAATGGGTGTAGGGGTGAAAACCCGCAGGCAGCTGTGCAACCGCATGCCATCCGGAGGCACTAAGCTAGCTGGTGTGGCTTGTACTTCTAGTACTACGGTTTGTAGCTCGCTCTCTTCTAAAGTCTTAGTGTTTGTATTCGAATTTGACCTTGCCTTTCCGGTTTCACCCTCAGCTACCTCTTGCCAGCTGCATGCCGTTTCATCCCAACCATTCTGCGAAATATCTGCATGTCGAAGTCAGACTTTGAGCGGAAGATTTACATACATCTGGGCGTATATAGGTTGTAGCATGGACTCCAGAGAGCATGGTCCGTCCAAATCAGATAGAGATTCTGGGGCAGGAGGTAGTCCAGAGAACAATGTGCCGTTACAGCTAGTGCAGTATCAGAGCGAGGGCAGAAGTACGATCGGATACGCGCGTCCCCAGCAGCATAATTCGCATTTTACTGGAGCTTCGATAGCTCAAGCAATGGCTGCTATGGCTGGTGGCACGGGAATTAGTGCCTCGCAAGTAGATGCATCACTTGCAATGTCTGCACCAGGTCTAGGGCAAAAGTATTCATCCGAAGGGCAGTTGAGCAGTAGCCTGGGGACTTTATCAGGACAATCGCCGGCTGCCCAAGCACAATCGCAAGAGTTGGCCATCGCAGGACCCTCATCGGAAGCCGGCCAGCTCGCAGCAAAGAAGCCACCTCCCAAGAGATCCTCTACGAAAGATCGCCACACTAAGGTAGATGGCCGAGGAAGGCGCATTCGCATGCCGGCAGCTTGTGCCGCTCGAATTTTCCAGCTTACCCGTGAACTTGGACACAAATCGGACGGAGAGACGATCGAGTGGCTGCTTCATCACGCAGAGCCTGCAGTAATCGCGGCAACAGGCACCGGTACTATTCCCGCTTCTTTCCAAACATCCGGTGGCTCTATGCGTTCAACATCGTCAAGCATTTCTGCACCGTTGCACAGGCCCCCTTCCTTCCATGGTGCTCTAGGATTATCAGGGCTCGGCCAAAGGGACACATCAGACATGACGGCTGCAAGGTTGGAGCAAGCACGCAGGGCAGAATGGGATGCAGTGGAGGAGAGAGCCATGGAAGCAAACAGGCGAATGGGATTCAGCATAGGCCAAGGAGACACAGGATTAGGGCAAGATGTCATGTCGGGTTTTCATCACGAGAGCTTGATGGGGGGAGGAACAGACGTTGGAGAGGGGATGGGAGCCGATTCCTTAGACTCTGGAAACATGAGAAAAAGATTTCGAGGATCTTTGACGCATCTCAAGGAAGAACCTGAAACCACCAGACCCTTGTTTTCGGTTATGAGGCCCTCCTCTCTTGCTGGTGCGTCCCAAGGCGGAGCTTCCAATCTGATGCCGATGTGGGCAGTGGCTCCTGCACCAGCATTGGCCAGTAACAATTCTTTGCCAGGGGCCTTTTGGATGCTTCCCGTTAGTGCAGGTTCTTCCACTCCTGGCGTCGTGGCTGGGCCTTCACATGAGCAGATCTGGGCTTTTCCTCCAGGGGGTCCGAGTGGAACAATGTACAGAATGGCTGCACCACCTGGCCCTTCAATACATTTGGGATCGTCAGCAGCTGCTGCAACAGCATCAGGAGGAGCCGGTGGAAGCTCTCCATCTTCGGCGAATTCTATGATGCCTCTCCCTGCATCCATGCTCCCCAGCGCTGTCACGTTTATGCATAGGTTCAATCTTTCCGGAGGAATGGGTCTGGATCTGCAAGGAGGGCAATATGGGCATATGCCAATTGGATCAATGCTACTTCAACAAGGTTCCCAACAGCTACCAGGAGCTGGATTAGGTTTGGGAGGAGACCAACAATTAGGCATGCTTGCTGCAGTCAATGCCTATCCGAGTCGTTCTACACAGCAGGATCAGCACTCCATGGGCACAGGTCATCAGCAGGGAGATAGTGGAGAGGATCCAACGAGTTCTCAATAACAATAGGTTTTCCTTTGTAGAGTGTGGAGAAACATTAGTTGGCTAGCAGGTATTCTCATTCACCTTAATGTACGTAATGATAGCTATCACAAGCAAAGAGCCAATGCAGAAGCACAGAATTCCGGGAAATACCATATTGAGAACCACCCCGACGTGACCCGTCTATATTGCAGATTGACATCTCTTGCTTCCTGGAAGGAATTCGGATTTTTTCTCTCATTGTTGGATAACTTGACAGATAAAATAAGGTGTTCTTGCGGCTCGCAGGATACATACTTGCTCAAGCCGTCTGTACAACTTTCCTTTGTACCAGTAGATATATGGCAAGTCGATCCCTTCCGTAGCCAAAATCTAAAGCTCATGATAGATTCTTCTATTCGTCTTTTCAAGTCTGTTCTCCTTCGATTTGAGTTTTGATTAATTTCTTGGCCCAAAACGGTCAAAACCTACCCACTGTATAGGTGCTGGCCAATCAATAGGCATGTTGTAGAGCAGACAGTGTCTAGCTGAGAGCTATTATTCTTTGTTGAAACAGGAAATTGGTTGCTTTCCTATTGGAATTCTGAGATTCCTTGGCAGCATTTCTGCCACCTCTTTTGATCGTTCCGGATCGATGTATTGTTTCAGTTTGTGCCCATAATTTGTATTGATCATGGTGGCATTAAGTCTTGGGATTGTAATTTCAAAGATCTTTGTTTGGAGAACCAGCATCCCAACATTGTTGATGAGGTATTTGGATGGCAATTGGCATGGTTCTTTGAATTCATTGTGATAGTTAGCTAGTGTTTTTTCACAATGTGGTTCGGAACCCCCTCAGTAGAAAAGACGCTTAAGTTCAAGGACTAATGAGGACCTATTTATAAATATCTGCTTGCATGTTTGCTTCCAGGAGTCTGGAAGACCACCGTTTACGATATGGTTGCTTGGGGCTGCCTTGTTCAGCATATGTATTTGTTCCATAATTGTAAGTGTGAGCCATGGGCAATTGCAATGTCCAGTATTAAGCCGAGTATTCTGTAGTATACTGCATGTTATAACTTTTATGAAAGGAGCCGTAGGATATGTGGCACCGCAAGTTCGATGTTGCCAAGGGGTTGCAAACGTGTTCACAAATGGGCGTCTATTGCAAGTTAAACACACAATAGTGTAAAGATAAGATAATGGGCGTGTGAAGCGATCCTGCTGCAGGAGAAGGTACTTCGAGCAAACGTGTTGACAATCGGGTCGTCGATTCCAAGTGAAGAACACAACAGTGTAAAGATAACGCGCAATCCTGGTGCAGGAGAAGGTATTTAGATCGTAGGATGCGTCCACGAGGTAGGAATATAAGGTCAGAACGTGTAAAAGATTTACTCGTGTCCTCAGAAAGCGGGCTAGCACACATTATATATAATATATCATCAATCGAGAAGCTTGAGTTTGAAGATTTGCTCATTCGAAGTTCGAACTGTTTTTCCGTGGTGGGTTCGGCATTTTTCGAAAGGTGGGCAGAGTATTGGTGCTCCGTCACGGACCAAAATGTTGTTCCGTGGTGGGTTCAGGAGTGGGCAGCATTGCAGGTCTGTCGGGGTTTAGAAGTTAGAACTCAGGGAGCGGCTGGGTACATAGGAAGGGAGTCTAATGAGGCGTGTCAGCTGGAGAGGCGACCGAGCTAAACTCGGAAGGCGTCATGACGGCACTCTAGAGCAAGATATAGTTCGTGAGGAAAATTTCCAGCTGGGGCCCGGCGACATGACGGTGGGAGGAAGGGATGGACGAGCTGCTGCGACTAAAAAGCGAAAGCCTCATTGAGAAAGTCTAGCTGCCAAAGCTGACGCAAACACTATAGAAAGGCAAGGAGGAAGCTGTAAACGTGGGGGTTAGTGAAGAAGGATTGGTCGGATGTGCAGACGATGTATTATCCACCTACAGGAAGCTCTGGATAGCCTGCAAAAAGTCTGGCGGATCCGTCGATTTTTGGTGATACGAGGAATAGATCTGGAGGAAGAAAGAAGCAACGTCGTCGTTACGTCGTATTAACCTACCATCAGTCTGAACGAATGGATTGAGCATTGAAGTTTGGAAGGTAATTGCCATGTGTGCATGCGGTACTCGTTGATGTAGAAAAGAGATGGAGCTTTCAATCAAGTTACCATGAATCTGAACGAATGGATTCGGGATTGCCGTGTGTGCATGCGATACTAAGAATTGATGCGTTGACGTAACAAAAATCGTCGTGTTCAATTAAGCTATCATCAATCTGAAATAATGGATAGAACATTGAAGTTTGCAACGTAAATAAGGTTCAAAGTGCCGTGTATGCATGCGATTGATGCTTTGACGTAGAAAAGAAATCGTGGTGTTAAATCAAGTTAGCATCAATTTGGACGAATGGATTGAGCATTGAAGTTTGCAACGTAACAAACGTAAACAAGGTTCGAATCGCCGTAAACGTCAGTAAGGTTTGCAACGTAATAAGGTTGGAACTGCCGTGTAATGAATTAATGCTTTGACGTAGAAAAGAAATCGTGGGGTTCACGACATGTGGGTGTGATGGATTGGCACGGCATTACAGAGTCTTACAGAGAGCGATCGTGTATAATAATTGGTCGTCTTGGATGTTGAATCCTGATCTGGTTGTCTGTTTGCGAAAATTGTGATTTCATCGACGACAATTGAAGCAATTGTTTGCTAAAATCTCGACGCAATTGCTTGCGAAAATCGTTTGATTTCATCGACACCGAAGCCATTGTCTTTTCTGCATAGTTGTCTAATAATAGTACGTTGAAATTGAGTAATCGTATATACGAAGAATTCTATATTAAATTTGGATTAATTAAACCACCGCGTGTTTTGGGGGCTATGGATAAGATGGTAAAGTGTCGTATTAGCGGTAATAACCCTATTAATATAATATATTGCTTTTTGCCTTTTTTAAAACTCGCACTGAAGGGTGGCCACGTGGAGGGCCCCACTTCCTGCCACTTGTCGCAGATGCCCCGCTGCGCACATGCGTGCGCACTCCACGTGGGGCCCGCAGCGCCCTGCAAACAGCGCTTTGGTGGACCCGCACCAATGGCTCTACACACATGTGCTCGTCATGGCCACCTCACGCGCCGGGCCCGCCTCGATTCCCTCCACGTCACCTTGCTACCACCCAGGTCTTCGCAAGCGTGCGCCATACGTAAGGCGCATGTACGCGGACACGTAAGCAGACGCCCGTGTTAACGCCGACACGTCAGCCGGCGCCCCTGGTATAAATTGCTCTCTCACGAATCTATGAATGCGCACACACGTCAGCCGGCGCTCTTGTAAAATAAGTGGTGAAATTTTTCAAAGGCCAAAGATCTGAGTGGGGCCCTAGATCGCCGTTTCCCTTTCTTCAGTACCCTCCTTGACCCCTCTTTACCCAACATCGCATTTGCTCGCCCCACGTTTGCTTTTAAAGTGCTCTCTGGCTGCTCCCAAGTGCCCCACTCTCAACACCCTTCTCTTCTCATAAGCACACCCCCTCCCCGATCACCTCCAACCCCACCCCATCCTAGCTTATCACAATGTTGAGGTGAGTTCCTCCTCAGACCTTTTCACAGCCCCACCTTGCCCATGTCATACATGTTGTAAGCATCGTTCGATTCTACATGCATTGCTTGCATTCCATTAACTATAGTTTATGTCCAACGAGCAAGCTAGTAGAATTTTATCGACACATTGAAGATGTCTTTTAGATGCACCTCTTTATGTACTAAAACTCATAAAACTTTATGAAGCAAAATTGACTCCATGATGCCCAACTAAATGCCAAATTCAAATCAAAATCTCAACTCACCTCTCAATTCCAAAGAGGGATAAAATTCCACTTCAATGCCAAATTCATATTTAAATTTTATACTCACCTCTCAATTCCAAAGAGGGATAGAAATGATTGTGTCACCTTTCCATAGCTCCACTAGTAGGCGCCCACAATGAGCTTTATTCGTGAATTAACAATTAGTCAAAGGGGGAGCAATGGCGTTAACCTAAGCTTTGCCATGGCGATTAATCGACGGCGACAAATTAAGCATAGGGTTATGAAAATTTAATAAGTCGGTTTCCAGAAGCTTCGTAAGGCCTCCTTTTCGAGAAACTACTTCTTTAAACCAAGCAACTATATAGAAGGGAAGGGAGAGAGCAGGAAGGGGGGCTGAGAGGAGAGAGGGGAGGGAGAGAGAGAGAGAGGAGGGAGAAAGAGAGGGGCAGGGAGAGCAGAGTAGTGAAACGAGCGAGAGCGAGACGAGCAGGGAGAGCAAAGCATAGAGGAGTGAGAGGGGAGGGATATATCTAAGTGGTGGAAGGGGGGGAATAATGGGAGAGGGGGTCGGTTGAGCTGAGGGAGAGGAGAGGGAGCGGAGTGAGGGAGAAAGGCGATGAGTGGGAGGGGCGGCAAGGCAAGGCAAGGTGCAAGGAGGAGGATCAAAGGCGACGAGGTTAGGCACTTAGGGGACTTAGGTTTCTAACTTAGATTAATTGGCTTCTGACAACTAATTAATTGGTCATCTCTCACCTTGCTCTCCCACCCAAAGCTCTCAAGCAGCCTCCCCACTTGAACCTCCCAGAATTTTGTTCACAACATTAGGAATAGGATGCAAGTGATTCAAGCTGAGAATCATTGTTAGACTAAGAGTTAGGAATTTTAGAAGTAGAGAGACACGTTAGGAAATATGGAATAGTATCCACATACATACAATCCATTTCATGCATTTTGTAAGTGTTCTTAGAGTTCTACATACATGGCATCCATTTTCTTAACTCTAGTTCATGTCAAAATGAGCACATTCATAGATGATTGCAATAGAACAGAGCAAGGTATAGGTTAAAGCCATAAGAAATGTACACTAGAGTGGTGCTAACCCTAACGGCTTGTTCATCCCATGTCAACCACTAACAAGTTCTATATAATAGGATTCCTAACAAAGATGATATATTTTTCAAACTGTGTTCGTTTATGTGCTTGTCAAGATTTTTACTTTCAAAGTTTTTACATTTCAGTGTATCAAATTTAAACAACATGCAATCGTAATGAAATCACATATTCAAGTTTGCAAATAAGAAGTATATAACATTCAATACATGAAGTTTGGAACCATGTAGAAAAAGATACTTTAATATATTCTTGGACAATAGATCGATGAATCGAGAGCAAAAAAATAAGATCATGGTAGGTGTTTACATTAGGAAAAAAGGGAGCTCATTTTGGGGCCCTGTAAGAAATTCACTATTTTCTCTTTTCTCTCTCTACAAAAGCAAGAAAATATGGATACTTGCGTGAGAAATGTCAATGTGAAAAGGAATAAATATATTCTTTCACATGCTTTAAATTCAATGTTCATATAAGAGCAATACTTTTTTGTGCAGAATTTGGTGATTCTGACACCGCAGATGCTTCCGGAACGGCCCAAAACCCCAAGAACGGCACTGGAAATGCTGGAATCGGACATCCAGAGGCCCAGAAATGGCCAAAAAAGGCCGAAAAGTGAGATTTGCAGAAAAATACCTTTTCGGCCTTTTTTGGCCGTTTCTGGGCCTTTTTTGGCCATTTCTCGACCTTTCTGGCCGTTTCTGGGCCTCCGGGTGTCCGATTCCAGCGTTTCCAGTGCCATTCTTGGGGTTTTGGGCCGTTTCGAACGCGTCTGCGGTGTCAGAATCACCAAATTCTGTACATAAAATAAATTTTTTAAAGATTCAAATTAGATCACCTCATTAATGTGACATGCTTCTATGAACATATAGTACTATTTCTTTTTCTTATTTTCATCTTCTTTTGTTGAATTTTCAACGTTACATTGGCCCACTCCTGATTGGTTGAAAGCTTATTTTCTCTCTCTTCTAAAAGGCCCCAAAATGAGCTCCCTTTTTTCCTAATGTGGTCTGAAATCTATGTAATTAATGATATAGCATATGAGAATTGTGTACTATAAAGGTGAAGTACTAGAAAAACAAGTCATAAGTATGCTTATTGCTTGTGAGAAGGCAATTTAATCTCTTCATCCTGATTCCCTAGCCTACTCCAAAACCCTAGAATTAAAATTTCTCACAATATCTTTATTGGCCCTTTTCCTCCTCTCTAACTTAAAAGCTAAGACCAATTTATTTAAGCAACTACATCTTCTAAAATGAAGAGAGATACTCTCTCTCTCTCTCTCTCTCTCCCTCTCTCTCTCTCCAAATTGTGGATCCATCTCCTATCATCCAACTTCATTCGCAAATTGTCTTGCATCTTTGATTGGGCCATCTTTTTCTTTTCGTTGATACATTATATCTCTTTATATGTGTCCTTTTATAATACATGCTTGCTATGTTCTTTGATATATAAATCATGCACATAGTATTCAAAGTACAAATTGAACTAAAGTTGCAAATATGACCATTCTAGCTATATTTAAGCATGATAAATCAAGTATTGTTTCTTGAAAATTTCATCATTAGAGAAACCAATTCATATAAAGCAATATATAGAATTGAAATAAAATGATGAATTCTCTAGATATGGCATACCTCCACCATAGGCTCGATGCCTTTTGCTTGTACAGTGTCTCAAAGAATAGTATATCCTAGTAGGTAGCCTACTCCCTCTCTACCTTAGTGCGCTCTCATCCAAAATACTTAAGTTAAAAATATAATAGTTTCAAATGAGTGACAATGTCCCTCCAATGCCCAAGAGTTTGGGTGGGTTGGGCATTGTCAACATTGAGAAATCATTAGTCAAGTTTATGGGGCCATGGATCTTAAAGGACTAGCTCAATCTTGAAGGTAAGATGGAATATCACTAAGGTTAAGCCTCCGCACTATAAGCACTAGAAGTTCTTCTCATAAGGATTATCTATTTTTGGAGGTGAGCTGTGTATGGCTAAATGCTCGAAGTTATGGAACGATATGTGTAGAGCTTGGGAGAGACTGAGGCCCTTGATGGTGTGGAAAGGTTTCTCCAAGAAGGCAGACACTTTTTGTAGGAAAGATTCTATTGGTTTTTGCTAATATGGAGGGATTTCTCCAATTGAATAAAAAAGGAGTTAAATTCTAGTAGGACTTATGGGATAGACCCACTACTTCCTAGAAAGATGGTCAAATTTTGGTAAGAGCCTACAAGCTCAACAGGTTTGACTTGTTACTTATTTAGGAGCAAAGGAGATTGTGGGATAGGGAATCCTTGGCATGGATGGGGGTAAGAATCCCACCTTCACCCAAAGAGTTTAGGTGGTCACGCTTGAACAATCTTTTCATCATTTTCCACTAAGTTTAGACTACCAAGAGGATCTAGTGATCACCCTTAATAAAAGATGGCACCAAATGGACTCTGTGATATAGTGGATGGCTAGATTTGGAGAGTTTGGACCAAGAACATTCCTAAAAAATAGGGGTGCTTATTGTGGCTAATATTGCACAAGGCAGTTTGGACCTCTAGTAGAGCTAGAGTGATTGGTCTTAGCGAGGGCACGTGCAAGACATGCAATAAAGACCTAGAGGATATTCCTCACTTATTCATGAACTCCCCTCACTCCCTCTACATATGGAACATGATTCAGAGGCAAATTGTATCCTTCCCTTTCATTTTGTTGGGCGATAAGCCATCTAGAATGCAAGAGAACTGGACAAAGATCCATAGGTAGGATCTATAGAATATTTGGTTATAATGATGCTATAATCTTTTTTGAAATGAGTAAGTTGATGCAAGACAAGCCTTTCTAAGATGGTGGCAATGTACATGTGCAGATAAAAATCTGGAAATCCTTTAGAATCTTTCCCATCAACTACATGAATGCCTGGAAAGGAGGTGGCCATGGCTAATACTCAAGTCAATCTGAGAATAAAACATGGAACCTACTAGCAAATGTTTTAGATGCAATACAAAAAGTAGACATAACAAATGTGCCTCACGCTCGAGAGGCCACTGAGAAATTGAAGCAAAGCAAAGGTGAAGGCAATCTTGGTAAGAAGGTCTAGGGTCCTCTTGACAGAGACTTTTCCCCACAACGTCCTCTAAACTAGGTGGCACGATGCTTCTTCCCCACTAGAAAGAGCTATTGAGATGCTCGTCAAGTATAAAGGACTAGGACACCACAAACTACTATAGAAGGAAGTAGAAAATCAGATCAATTGCAGCAAAGCTATTGGAGAAAAGGGTACATTTCCAAATCCAACAGTGGCCACACTGGGTCCAACATCAGGCCCTATCCTTGTTAGTGTTGTCAAGCCCTATCCTTGTTAGTGCTAATGTTGTGTTTCACCCGAAGCTACATTTCAAGAGGAAGAAGAGTGACACTATGTGCTTTTCAAGATTGGTGCTTTCATATGTACTCATCGATGGTATATCACAATTGGTGCTATCAAATCTCCCCTTTTTTGGATGTTATGGGGCAAAGTAACACTTTTGTAAAAAGAAAAATATTGACGTACTATAATGTAAACCCTCTTTTCATGGAAAAAAAATCAGTGACAATGATTGAACTAGAGAAGAGACATAAAATAGTACTTATATGTACAAATTGAGAAATGAAGGTGCACCTTCCTCATTTTCCCAAGTGTGTCACTACTCCCATTTGCATCCTTGTTTTTGTTGCATTTTTTGGATTGTCCAATCAGTATGAGAATCACCCCTCTATTGACATGGGATGGGAGAAAACCTTCTTAGCTAGCTACGTTTAGCACCACTACTTTTAGTTCTATGTAGCTTTATACAATTCAAAGCCGAACCCATATTCTCCTAGAGTCTTACCATCCTTCATATGCATAACTGCTTCTATTTGTTCCTTTAGTGTCAAAGGGGCATACATAAGGGATGATTCATACTCTTAGAGAGAGTTTTTCCTCTTGGAAGAGCTACAAATATCTTAATCCTTGTTGTCTCTATGCCAACATGGACTTAGGTAGCATAGAATGTGTGTGTAGAGTAGCGGTAAAGCTCCACTTATACTTGCATAAGACTAAGGAATAATCTCTCTTAGGAATCCTCAACATACATCTCCAACATGCAAGTCCTACATGCAAATCCTACATGCATATTCTATATGCAAGTTCTACATATGATTCCTACATGTAGTTTGTACATGCAGCTCCTACATGCATGTCCTACATGCAAGTTCTACATATAATTCCTACATACTCCTACATGCAACTTGTAACTCCTACTTGCAAGTTCTACATGTAGAGACAGAATGTCTTATAATTCCTACATGCAGAGAGAGAAGCTCTCCAACTTGTACAAATACCCCATAATGGAATGAAGCCCATACTCTTTGGGGCATTGTGTTGAGTTATACTTTGGTATTCCAAGCAATTGTCTCCACGTGTACATCCTTCCTTGCACTCCACGTCCAAAAGGATGTCCTAATCTTGCAACTCCTCCAACCTTGCAACCCATCCTCTCCCTCTCCTCCTCCCTCCTCCTCCTCCCTTCTCCTCCCTCCTCCTCCTCCCTTCTCCACCCTCTCCTCCTCCCTTCTCCACCCTCTCCTCCTCCCTTCTCCTCTTACACCTTCTTTCTCTCCCCCTCCTATGCTTCCCCTACACCCTTAGTCCCTCAACCCTTGACCTCCATGATCTACGAGGGAGACGAGTTCTCTACTCTACCACATGAACCTTGGATCCTCTGTCTGAACCCTGAACCTCTTCTAAACCTTGGAACCTCCTTCTAAACTCTGAACCTCCATGTACTAACTTTCACGAGCATAGCACTCAAGGGCAAGGAGAGTTTTTTATTTAATCCAACTCTAGCCAAACATATCAACCCAAGCATCAACCTTGGGTTACTACCTTAACGAATTATCTTTATTTCTTAAAAAGAAACCACTTGAAGAAAAAACCAAGCTGTGTAATGGACACAAATGCGTAGAGCTTGCAATTTCAAACATTTCACCTTTTTACAGAAGAGCGATCTGAGCTAACCATGAAAAGTTATGGCCTAGGAAGAGTTTAGGAATAGAGTTTACTTGCGCCAAATACTGATAAACTAAAGAAAATTTATGTAGTCCATGCAGCCGAGGGTGAATGATTAGAGGAGATGGAGTTTTCTTAGAAGATTGAAATGCATTAATATGGTTGAGTGAGCAACTCTTTTTGCATGGACTTAGAGTTCGCAATTGACACATCACTTTATGTGCAGGGCACCACCACCAGCCTAGAGAGTGTGAGACACCTCTTAGAGGTTTATTTTAGTGCTTTGGAAGCCAAGGTCAACTGGTATAAATTGGTAGTTTTCCTCATAGCATTAGAGAAAGTGCTTCCATAGGGGGTTGCAATCTTGACTTCAATTGGATACCCTGATGTTAGACCATGCGTTACTTGGACTGGTAGGTGCATTTGGATATTCCAATAGATAAGCAAATAGCCTCGGTACAAGAGATCATGGAAGGAAGTTTCTTTACAGAAGCTCTCAGCTAGGCTTTCCCTTATAGGTAGAGCAATTTTTGTGAGCCAAATTCTCCACAACAAGGTACATCGCATTGAGATGGTACTTCATAGAGGTTGTATTGGACAGATTAGGAGGTTAGTCTGAAACTTTTTTTGGGCAGGTTTAGATGGCCCACACACAACCACAGCAAGGATTTCTTGACAGATTGTAACATTCCCCCAAGCAGAGGGAGGGCTGAGCGAAGATGATTGTGTGTGTGTACACCTAGCTGCTGGCCTTCATGTCAATTTTCAAAAATCTCACTTGTTTCCTTTGCATTCTAAAGATTGGCATAGTCTAGTATGGACAGGGAAAATCATCTCGCCCAATCAGTTGATACGCCATCTTGATTATCATCTGGGTTGGTCAATTACTCATCGTCAACAAATTGATTGGGTTCTTGTTAAATTAATGAAAAAGTTAGAATATTGGAAGTGAGTGACTTGGCCTTTGCATGTCTAGCTCAGAATTGTTCAATCTATTTTACTGGCCTACATTCAATTTTACCTACCATTGATCTTTTTTACCAATGGATACATTACATCCTTTATGTCCACCATCATGGAAATTTGTTGTCGTTCAAAGCATGGCAGGAAAAGTTTGCGCTTGCTTCCAGTACAGCGGTTATGTTCACCAAAATTGCATGGGGGCTTGAATATTCTCAACACGTGCACATTCTGGCTCATAAAGGAAAAATGATGCTACCATTTATACATGGTGATCATCCTTGGGCTACAATGATGCACCATTTACTCCTTCAACTTACTTCTCGTACATTTGGCTATTGGTAGCCCTCTCAGTGGGATTTTCTGTTGGGTAATATTGAAGGCAAGGTCAAAGGCTTCCCTATTGTTACTCAAATGTTTTTGGATTGGAAACATATTCCCACATTTGGCTTGGCATAGCCAGGATTACTTCTACAGTAAATCTCTGAGAGCGGGAAGCATCCACTAGTTGAGTTTTTCCTAGCCATTGGCTTTACCAGAGCCCAGACGCTCGTATTTTCTTAATTCAAAAGGAATTTCCTCTGTGGCAGATGCCATTCATGATGATGGCACTCTTTTATTCTTCCCTTTGGCTACTGGAAAATATGGTTTGGGAATGCATTATCACCCTCTATGGCAGATTATTACTCGGATGCTTCAGCCATTTCAGCCAGTACCCCCTTTGGAACTTCAAGATAGCCTTCAGCATTGGACTCTTCTTCTAGTACACTCTCCATTCTTCCTTTGAAGCTGTCTCATATAACACTCTCATCTTTATATAAAG
Source organism: Dipteris shenzhenensis (assembly GCF_047967505.1). Taxonomy (NCBI): domain Eukaryota; kingdom Viridiplantae; phylum Streptophyta; class Polypodiopsida; order Gleicheniales; family Dipteridaceae; genus Dipteris; species Dipteris shenzhenensis. The sequence continues at coordinate 17,840,213 of NC_141596.1, forward strand.
TTCTATTGTCTCCACCCTAGGCATCGAATAGGGCTAATCAAATTTGGCCTTTGCATCGTCAAATGGTGGAGAAAAAGATTGAAATAGATTTGGCACTTCAAGGTCCCTCTACGACAACAACTTTTTCCATGGCATGCTTTGTTGGAGGTTTCTGTCTGGATAGCTTTTATCATGTAGACGTATTGCTCTAGCTATTTGCATAGATGTTTAGCTCCAAGGGAATTTGTATCTCATATTTTTTGGCACTACCCCAAGACATGGAGCTTCTTGGGCATCCTTTGGCAGAGATTTCCTCAGGCTTCTTTTGGCAAGCTTTTTTGGCTATTTGGGATCTATCCTCGACAGCCAGATTTTGAGTTGTTATTTACCTGGGTTCACTACTGAGCACTCTAGAAATATAGAAATTAGAGTCTTTGGTGATAAAGTTTTTTCTACTTTTGTTTTCTTCTATTGTTCTTTGCAGCAATCGCTCTTCGATTGTCTGCAAACTCACTACGTAGATCATGATGTATATTTATCCTACACTGAGATTTTCTCTTGGTGTAAGCTTTTGGCTTATCAGACCTTTTGGGTTACCAGTTTTCTGGGATAGCTATCTTATAATATAAAGTCTTCAAAGTTTTCACTCTTTAAAAAAAAAGAATGTATATCTTTTCTAATGAATACTACCTTCTTACAAAAAAAAAGAGCACGCATGCACGTGCGTGTGTGTGTGTGTGTGTGTGTGTGTGTGTGAGGCATATGGGGATGATTCCTTTTTCTTGCCCCAAAACACTAAAAGGGATCTTTCATGCCTCATGCATGCTTTATCTGTATAAGGTTTGGTTGCGTGTCTGCATGTAAATTTTCAAAAATCTAAAACTTTTGCCTCTCCATGATAAAGTTTGGCATCATATATTATGGCCGGGGGGCATTGTTTTACCCACACAGCTTGTTAGGCATCTTGGTTACCTTTGGGATAGAGGGTCACTCGTTGTCAGCAAAGGAATGGGTTCTTGACATCGGAGGCCGCTCAAGTGACACTTGCAGACGACTCGTGCTATGCATTGCTCCCACAAGGAGTAGCTCAAAGTGGAGGCTCCATTGGCATATCTTCAACATCCCCACAACACGTGAGTCTCCACCGAGACCCACAACCCATAGCACATGCCAGGCTAGCTCAACACCATCCAAGGCTGATCTTCGAGAAGTGCCAGAGTACTTCAAGAACTACACAAGTGGTAGTGTCCCCCTAGCAATGCCAAGGCCCGTAAGAGAATCTGAAGTGCAAGAAACTGATAATATTTGAGAGACTTCAATCAATGAGGGACCGGCCAAAACTCACACAATAAACCTCACCCTTGAAGAAGAGGAAGAAAAATTGGTATTCATTGTGGGAAATAGCTTACACAAGAAGATGAAACAAAACTCAAAGCACTCCTAATAGAATACCGACACTACCTAGCATGGTCATACAATGAAATGAAGGGAATTTCACTAGAAGTGGTAGTACACACGATACCTATTAGGGAAGGTGCCCACCCTAAGATATGTGGACCTTATTGAACAAATCCAAAATATGGCACCATGGTCTATGATAAACTAGAAAAACTCTTAGATGCCCGATTCATCTATGAGATAGAGCACACTGATTGGGTTTCACCCATCTTTATCGTATCTAAATGCAACAAGAATCTAAGAATATGCGTTAAATTAAAGAATGTGAATGCTGCCACAATCAGGGATCACTATCCCCTACCCTTAACAGAAACAATGTTGGAAAAGGTGGCTAGATCAGAGATATGCAGCTTCTTGGATGGCTTTAGTGGCTATAACCAAGTGCAAATTGCTCCTATAGACCAATCAAAAATAGCATTTGCAACAGAATGGGGTATATTTGCCAATAGAGTCATGCCATTCTGCCTTTGTAATGCCCTAGTCACATTCCAGAGAGTCATGTTTACAGCTTTCAAGTCATTTTTGAATATGTTTCTACAGGTGTTCTTGGATGATTTGTGCATCCACTCGATCAAAAAAGACAATTCAAATGTCTTGAAGCAGTTCTAATCAAATGCAGGGAGTATGGCATCTCCCTAAATCCAACAAAATGCCAGTTCATGGTCACCAATGGAGTTGTTTTGGGACACATAGTTTCTCAACATGGGATTGCCACACTGTCATGGACAAAATCAAAATCATCATGGAATTGCCTTCTCCTACAAATTCCAAATGTGTTCAAAGTCTTTATGGGACATGCTAGCTATTATAGACGATTTATCTTGCAGTATGCCATGATAGCTAGACCACTTTACAAATTATTAGTGGAATTCTTATGGACAAAAGAGTGTGATCAACCTTTGAGCTTTTAAAGTGGTTGCCTAATCACAACACCCATCCTTATATCTCCCAAGTGGGATATTGATTTTCATGTTCATACTGATGGATCCAAGTATCCAATTGGGAGTGTGCTTTGTCAACTTGGTGAACATAAGAAAGACTACCCATTCTACTTTGCCGACTACAACTCAATGATGCAGAGATCAACTATACCATGACAGAAGGAGAAGCCCTGTCAATGGTGTATAGTGTTAAAAAATTTTAACACTATCTACTGGAAAATGACTTTGTCTTCTATATCGACCATCAAACATTACTTTATCTTGTGAACCATTCGTGTATAATAGGAAGAATAACCAGGTGGCTCCTCTTGCTTCAAGAATTCAAATTCAAAATAGTGGTTCACAAAGGTGCCCAACACTACATTGCCGATCACATGTCTCATGTCAAGTCGAGAGAAGAAGCCACTGGAGTAGAAGATGACTTGCCAAATGCCACACTATTTCATATAGATGATGTTCCAGATTGGTGTGTAGATATCATTGGGTACTTAAGGGCAGGAAGACCACCCCCTAAGATGAAAGCAGTAAATGCCAGAAAACTAATTTTAAAAGCTGCACCCTATCAACTCATTGTAGGACAACTATACAAGATGGGCAAGGACCAGGTTTTAAGAAGATGTGTAATGCCTCATGAGATCATGCCAATCCTTAGTGAAGTCCATGAAGGCATTGTAGGAGGACACTTCTAAGGGAAAGCCATAGCAATAAAAATTCTCGCAGGATACTGGTGGCCAACACTTTGGGCAAATGCCTATGAATATGTCGAAAGCTATGATATATGCCAACGGACTACTAAACCACAACACAAAGTCTTCAATCCCCTAACAACAGTTGTTGTACAAAAGCCATTTGAAAAATAGGGGATTATTATGTGGGTCCCATCCCATCTAGTAAAGAAGCAAAGGGAGCATAGGCATGCTACATCATTGTGGCCACTGATTACTTTACCAAATGGACTGAAGCTAAAGCAATTAGTTGGATAGAGGCATGCATTTTGTCAATGAGGTTATCCAAGAACTCTTGTCTAGCTTTATGGTAATCCATAAAAAAAGCACACCTTACTAACTTCAAGGGAATGGAGGGGCCAAATCCACCAACAAAATATTATGCATTATCCTCACCAAGGTAGTAGAACCACAGTGTTCTGATTGCGCAGAGAAACTAAATGCAGCCTTATGGGCATACCGAACCGTACTCAAGGTCAGTACAGGGAACACACCTTTTCAATTGGTGTACAGCCTTGAAGCTATGGTCCCATTCAAATTTGTAACACCAAGTCTATACATAGCAGTATAGGAATGCGTGGGAGATCATGCATCCCTGAAAGAAAGACTCTATCAATTGGAGAAGCTGCCTACCATGCCATGACAATAGAAAAACGCAAAAGAAAGGCATGGTTTGATAGAAACCTTAAAGCCAAAGACATTAAGGAAGGTGACCTAGTCTTATTATATAAATGCAAGGGAAAACTCAAGTAGCTAGGTCAAGGACCCTATCGAGCAAGAAAAATGAATCCCATTGGAGCTGTGCTGCTAGAAACATTGGATGGATTCCAATTCAACCGAACCATAAACGGAAGCTGACTGAAGTGCTACTACATCAACACGCAAGCCATCCCCAGCAAAAATGAAGATTTGGGAACACTATCTTCTTTAGTTAGTATTAGGTTGTATCATGAGCACTCACTTTCATATGTATGTCTTCGCACATATAGGTAGCATCAATCGATTTCAACCTATGCTTGAGTCCTAGCTACCCTATGAAATCCCAGCAACTACAAAAAAAAGCATATAGTTAGTCCCTACCTAGTTATGCCTAGACATATAGTCGATTGCATGAATAATTATGCCGCACACTTTCATTCCACACTCTCAAAGCATGTGTAAAAATAAGATCTCTCATAATACACACACATGTGTCGTACCTGCATACCAACTAATCTAATGATCAATGGTTCACCATGTGAACATGGATGCAAGTTTAGAAACAATGCCACCACTAAAGAGGATGCGAAGAAAGAGCCCAACGCCTCAGCCACCACGAGATATCCTTTAGAGTTCGTAGCCATCCACCTCCTCTCAACCAAGGTGACCATAGGCATTTGTGGTTCAAAGCGATAGCTCTTAGGATGATTATGTGCATGACATGAAAATGCAAGAAGTACAAATTCCACCCAAGTCACGCCACCAACCTACACGACCATTTACGAGGCTTAATCCTTGGAGCTTGTGTGGCCACCTACATAGACTTATGCTCTTTCCAACACAACATCTTTCTTAGAGCAAAGGGGTCTTGTTAGTTTGTATGAGAGCCTAAAATCCTTGGAGGATAGTCCTACAATGACCACATACATCAGGGACCTTCTCCATTCTTGCCACTCTAGCGATGCACAGGTTGGCAAGTACAGCACCATCACTGTACATCAGAGCCAACTCAACATTATCCTCGATAGTACACTAATTCAAAGGGCCTTCTCACTCCCAACTCAAGGTGCAAAATACCATACAAGGTTGCCAATGCTAAATTTCTCGAAATATAGCCTCTCCTTGCCAAGGGTACCAAGTTCCATAGGGACGGGATATTACTTCGCACCAGCATTAACCCCTGACTCAAGTAAGTAGCACAATTCCTATCCACAATCTTGGGGGTTACTACTAAACCCAAGTGATTGACTTACCATTGGAACAACCCCCAACAAGTACTACGGAATCATCAGGATGGCTACACGAACACCAATCATATCAGCAGTATCGCCAATCCTCATCACCGTACAATTGAAGACTCTAGACAGTTACATGCCAAAGTAGTTAGTCTAAAAAGCACTAAAGGAAGTGGCCGGAGGACAAGTCAACTAGGCAAAGCTGTTGACTTTGTACATTCAAGACTAGGTGGAGAAGTTGAGGATAGACATGCAAAAGGTGTGTCAAGACTCAAGTGGAAGTGCACCCATGCCTTCTCATACAAAGGGTCAAAGAGTTGCCAAGATAGACACCAACCAAAGCAACCAATCTACTAGACAAATTCTTTGTAGATTCATCATAAGGGTGAGGATTCTGAGATGATGATAGACGGACATGTGCCACAAGGCCTGGTAGTCGAGACCTACAACCATGATGGTGGTTGGTGGGGATGTTAGGATAAGGATGGCTAAGGAGATTCGAGCACAAACACAAGTGGCTGAAGGAATCCAAGAAGAAGTCATGGCCAAAATGCTATAAAAGGGCATGCCGTCTTTCATGACAAGGGTTGTTGGGTCACATAGGGGATAGACTATATATAACTAGATGGAGGCCGATGTAAAGGTCACCAATTCGGTGTTGCACATGTGCAGTTAGGTCAGTCAATGCCCTCAATTGTAAAGATTTCTAACCCCATTTTGGAAGGCAACCGATAAGCATAACTTGGTTCCATTTTTAGTGCATGTAGAATAGAAGCCCAATGCCATAAGAATGATGCAAGTCTCTATTTCTCTCTCCCTCTCACATATGATACCTAGCAATCATGATACCTGTCCATGAATCTAGAACACAAAAAAAAAAATGGTGCGATTTTTTGTTTCACAACTTTATGTTGATGAATGGGAGATAGAGTCCCTTGGTGAAGAGAGAAAGAAGCCCCCTCATGAAGGGAAGAAGAAGCCCAATCTTGAGCCCTTAATGAAGGGAATAAGCCCAAGTTTAAGCTCCCATTAGCTTGCGGACTTAATGAAGGGTTGTCAAAATAGAAAGGAAAGTCACAAATCTGATGGACAATACTTTCTAAGATGTACATATTTAATTATTAATGGAACAATTTTACCAGAGTTCTTGTAGGTTTAGCAATGAGAACACTAAATTCCTTTATACAATTGTTTTAGGATCAACTACAACCATCGTGTTATTGTAAAATATAATTGGTTTAGGACTGACTATAATAACCAGCATGGTGGTTGTACAACTTAAGTGATTCAAGATTAATTGCAACGAGTGTGGTGGTTTTATAGGATTTAGGAGGATTTAAGAGCTTTTTGTACCACATTTTAGCAACATTTAAGAACTTTTTTTACACTTTTTAGCACTGTTTAATTGATTTTTAGCATTTTTTAAGCACTATTTGACCACTTTTTAGCACTTTTTGAGAATTATTTAACCATAATAAGTTTAAGATTTACTGGATAAATAGAATTCATTTTCCTTGGTTTAGGATTAATTGTAGCCAACAATTTATTTTCCTCATTTTATGATTAATTGCAACCAGCATGGTGGTTTTAGGAACTAGCACAATTGTTGTACAACTTAACTTATTCAGGATTAACTGTAATTAGCATGGTGGTTTAACAAGATAAGTGGTTTAGGATTATCTACAACCACTTTAGCATTAATTGGATAAGTAGAATTCATTTTCCTTGGTTTATGATGAACTATAACTAGTGCGGTAGGTTTAGGATTAAGTACAACCAACACAACTAGTGTATAAGTTAAGTGATTCAGGATTAACTATAAGCAACATAGTGACTTTACAAGATAAGTGGTTTAGGATTATCTGCAATTATGATAAGTTTAGGATTTATTCAATAAGTGGAATACATTTTCCTTGGTTCAAGATTTATTATAACTGGTGTGGTTGAGTCTAATGATAAACTATTTGGCATCATTTTATTGTGGATTGTAAACAAACTAATTACACAATGAGAATACATTTTCTTGTATTGTCTTAATCCTCTATGCCAAGAGAATAGACAATGAGAATGCATTTCCCTATACTATCTTAGTCCTCTACTCTAAGACATTTGATGTTGTGCTCATGTGTGTCTAAATCCATTTTGAAGACATTTTGCCCTTCTTTTGTTCAGGCATAGCTTATAGTTGAAACTTAATAGCTCTTACAAATGAGAGTACACATACGTCTGTAGAACTTTTGTAATAGTCTATAATTGTGGCCTTTCTTGGATGTTTTTGGTACTAGATACTGTTGTCATTGTTTTACCCAAGTGCAGGTTCCGAGGGTGTTGGTCACCTACAGTCGTGTCATCACTCATTGTAGCATAGGTGTTCACAAGTGTAGCATAGGTCCTCGGGTCATGTTCTGGTGAGAGGTGTAGGATAAAGCATGGAAAGCAGATCTCATGCACGCATGAATGAGGAAGAGGGCTTGATTATAAACGATTAATGGAGGCTCTCGCCTCCATGGGAGCTCAAGGGTTTAGAAGGGGGTTTCAGGGTTCGAAAGGGGGACAAGGTTGAGAGAACTAACTAGGAGTTCTAGGGTTCAGAGGGGGTTGCAGGGTTTAGGAGGAGTCCAAGGTTGAGGAGTAGAGAGTTAGTCTCCTTCGTGGATTCGAGGGGTAAGGGTTGAGAAGGAGGGACAAGGAAGGAGGAGGAAGAGAGAAGAGAGTGGAGGAGGGAGGGAGGAGGAGGAGGAGGAGGAGGAGGAGGGAGGAGGGGGAGGGAGTAAGAGAAAGGACGAGGAAGGAGGAGGGGGAGGGAGTAAGAGGAGGGAGGAGGAGGAGGAGGAGGAGGAGGGAGGAAGGAGGAAGGAGGAGGGAGGAAGGAGGAGGAGGGAGGAGGAGGAGGGAGGAGGGAGGAAGGAGGAGATAAGAGGAGGAGGAGGAGGAGGAGGAGGAGGAGGGAGGAGGAGGAGGAGGAGAAGGAAGGAGGAGGAGGAGGGGGGAGGAGGGAGGAGGAGGAGGAGGAGAAGGAAGGAGGAGGAGGAGGGGGGAGGAGGAGATGGAGGAGAAGCATGAGGAAGGAGGAGGAGGAGGGAGTACAAGGGTAGAGAGTGCAAGGGTAAGGGCATGCTAGAACACGATAGTGTAAGAGAGCATGGATGCAATGGAGATCAATTGCATGAACACAATAGTGAGCTTGAACACTGAACCCCAAAGATTGGGAGCTTCATTCCATTGAGAGATATTTATACATGTTGGTCTCTACACAATCCGTAGGTACTTCCGTGGTGGGACCTCTTTTGTAGGAGACCTTTTGGACAGGAGTCCCTCCACTTTTAGGGGGGACCTTTTGGGTCTCTACACAAAGTGGGGGGACTTTTTGGGTCTCCACAAAGTGGGGGGACCTTTTTGGTCTCTACACAAAGTGGAGGGACCTCCGAAAGTGTAGGCTTTTAGTATTTCTCTCTCTAGATTAAGTATTTCTCTCTCTCGATCCTAATTTTGCAAGTATGATTGGATCTTTTCTAGAGAGGATTTTGGCTATCCTCATCCTTTAAGATTTATCATACCATCTTTCAAGCTCAAGATATTACACAAACACCGTAGATTGCTTGCTCACTTTTTAAGAAGCTAGTGTCAACCATTTCTTCAAACAAACACACATAAAGCCCTTCAAGAGATATGGCCCTTTGAAAGAGGCGACTTGTTGTTTGAGCATCTATCTATTGATTTGGATTGAAGCTGAGGTTGGGCAAATGGTCGTCAATGGTGAGGGACACCTCCAGGATGACTGCTAAGGCTTCACTGTATCTTGCACTTTCCTTGAGTGTTTTGTCATAACTGCTTTGCATAATTGATGCATGTCTGTCCAAGGCTCTGATGAGTGTTTCCTGGCTTGTCCATTTGATTTTAGAGTTTCTATTGATTAACAGTCAATTGCAAGGAGCATCTGCATTATCTAGATCATGATGATTGGCATCCCACTGGTAGCGACGGGGCACCGCATCAAATGTGGGATGCATGTGAAAGGAAGATGGAGCCTACATGTATTCAAGGAGGTACTTTTCATTGAGTAGCTTTAGTCTACGCCAAGTAGGCTGTTGTGGCTCCAATTTCATGCTGATGTTTGAAGTGATTTGTGCTTGGCGGCTACTCATTGAAATTCCGGAGAGATCCCATCCTCCTCTTGACTGCATGTTTGGGTATTGCCTCCAAAAATCACCAATGGGATTACCAAGCATGGGAATCCTATCTGTATCTAATTGCAACTCCCTTATGGGTGTGCAAATTGGATTATCCAATTCTTGAAGCTCATTGATGGAGTCATTGATGGTGTCTTCCATTGAAAACTCAAGGGAGATTGGAGAAACATGTGGTCTTGGGGGAGAGGAAGAGGTTATAGGGGAAAAGCTTGAGGTCAAAGCAAGTAGTGAATTCGAGAACTTAGAAGTAGGGATGCTAGTGGAAAGTGGAGGGAGAGCAGGACTAATTGATTTAGCAACTTAATAATCCTCAAGGGATGGATTGTCAAGTGTTGGAAAAAAGTTAGGTGTAACTGGATGATAGGAGTTAGATTCTTGGATTCGGCAATAGTGTTGAGAGGCATGGGCAAAGAGGCATGGTAAGGAATATGGATTAGCATGGATTTCTGGAAAGGTATGGAGGATAGTACTGGAGTTAGGTAGGGATGTGAGTAGATTAGAATAGAGAGTGGCAAGATAAGGCAGATTAGATTGAAGTTAGACCACATATTTCTCTAGTAGATCCATGTCACTTCTAGTAGGCATTGACAGCTTTAATTTTGGATTCTTCTAGGAGTTGTATCCCATGGAAGTTGCTGGTGATTGTTGCAGTAAAGGTAGGAGTCTAGCTACTACTCGAAGAGGGGGGCTTTCCATCAAGCATTCATATAGTAGTATTGCATCAGCCTTTAACCATATGAGATTTGCATGCACTAAGAGATAGAACACATTCTTCTCATCTTCATCGATGTGCTGGCATAGATCTCGGAGAGTCTTTGTGCTTACTGGTCTAGTCCAATCAAGACTAGTAGATACTGCATGTAACATTTTGATTTGCAAGTGTTTCCAGAGTATACGTATTCTTCCTTCAAGGTGATCCTCTTGCTGGAGGACTACAACAAGTTCTTGGTATAATGTAGTGATGCCTTGTAGCAAAAGATCTTATGCTGACCCCTCCACATCGTCATCGACTTGACCCAATAGTTGAATTTCCAACTTGGAAATTATTGCTTTTTGATTTTGCCACTCCATGCACTTATCTTTATACTTACCTAATGTGGAGGTGTATGCAAGCTATAGACTATTGAATTTTGAGCTGATTTTGGATCCCTTGGAAATTGATCATTAAGGACATGGAGTTGGAGTATCTCTTGTTCTTGAGCATCCAGTTCTACTTTGGTGTGCACAAGTATCTCTCTTGATGCCATGCATTCCTTCTCTAGTGCTTGAATTTGACGTTCACCCTCTTTGAGGCTATTCTACAACTCATTGTTTGTGTCTAATGTGGCATGGAGCTGATCCTCTTTAAGTAGTAGTATTTCATTTAATTGCACCAAGTCCTTCTTGATATCATCACAAGTGGCTTGCATATGGGAGAGGGATAACTTGACCTTTTCCTTTTGGTTTAAGGCATCAGATAGCTATAGGTGTTTATCTTGGAGAGAAACCGTGGCTTGTAGGGCATCCTTTCTACTTTCTACTAGAGCATTTTTTGTAAGGAGGTGTTGCTGCATTTGTTCTACCATGCTTTCCTTGAGCTTCATAATTTCAGTCTCGGCACCTTGCAATTTGGATTGGAATGATGGGAGCATCTGTCTTTCCATTTCTATTTCATGCTCATCCGATGCCATGGTAGCAAATAATTGAGACCATTGTTGTAACTGTTGGCTGTGATGTTGTATGATCTGGAATGTGCTATGGCCTTGCTTATATTAGACATACAGTTGACTCCCATGTGCCCATGTGGAATGTTGATCTATTTCTTAAATAGTAGTCTATTATATGGTGCCACTAGAGACATTTGGGGGTTGTGAGTTGAGAGGGGTGTAGAGTCATCCTCTTGCTCTATTGTAAACCCAATTATTATGGCCAATAGATGGGTAATGTAGCTTTTGCCATTATGGGTAGTTGGTTAGCAGCAAGGATATGTGTTGAGACCAGTCTAAGCCCAGTCTTGTAGTTTTGCTCTACCAAGGAGTGTAAGAGTTTTTACTGACATATAGTTTTTTCTCACTCCTGAATGATTGAAAATGTCAGCCAAAAACTTAGTTGCTTCTTTGCATATGGGGTCCAGAATCATATCATGGCGTATTCCCCCACTTTGTGACTTTGTGTGAGGAGGGGATAAATCTTGAATTTCAGAGAATCTTGCATCCAAATGTTTCTTTGGATATTCTTCTTGTGCCTTTGGAAGTGAGAAAGCCTCTTGCATAGTGGATCTACTGAGGTAGATCTGTAAGGGCTTTTCTTTATATGTTATTGTGCCATACTTATCTTTCTCCAACTCTCTGCTTTTATATGATGTTATGAATTGACAAATGTATTCTATCATAGCAAGTGTTGGTAAGAAGGATTTTAGCTTCTAAAAAAGACTACCTAGTCCCTTTGACTGCAAGAAGTTATAAGCATTGGGTGACATGGCGAACGTTGAGACTCATGGCCATACAAGATGTATTGTTCCATCTGTTGCTAGCTCTTTGTTGGTCTGGTCCTCAAGGTGTTCTACACCTGCATCCTTCATGGTCAATTGCTCTGGCTCAATTTCTCCTGCCTCTAGTATCCCTTGGTTCTGTGGCATTTCTTCTTGGCATGTTGCATTTATTTGCACATCAATATCACTATCCAAAACCACTAGCTGTGGTCATTTTGGTGCTGACCTCTGGGTTGGTTATTCTAGACCGTGTCCTTCTTCAAGTTGGTGATTTAAGGAGGGCTGTTGAGGTTGAGGCTTGGGCCGTTTGGCATGGTGTCACTTTGTTGATGGCGTTGTAGGCCTTTTTCCCATCTTATTGGACTGTCTTCACTCTAGCATTGCAGACATGAATTAGGTCCCAGTTTGACAGTGCCAATATAGTACCATGTGCTAAGAGTGCATGTTTCTTTTGTGAGTGGCTAATGCATTTTACTCTTATTGTGATGAGGGTGTCATGTGTGTGGATCAAAACAAGTATCTCTTGGGGCTTTTATTTGTGCAATTTATTCATGGTGCTCGAAATGTGTAGGTGCACTATGCATGACTAGTGAGGTGGGCATTCCTCCTATATGCTTAATTTGCTAAGGGAATCATAGGGCAGCTAGGACTCAGTCATCACCTCTGAGCCCTAGGTTGAAATAGATTGAAACTACCTATATGTGCAAAGGCGTACATATGCTATAGTGAGTGTTCGTGATACAGTCTACTCCTAACTATGGAAGGCTTGGGGCCCCCAAATCTTCAATATTGTCGAGGATGGCTTGCATGTTGATGTAGTAGCACTTTAGTTGGCTCCGTTTATTGTTGTTGTGAACTGGACTCCATCCAATGTTTCTAGCAGCACAGCTCTGATGGGATTCATTTTTTTGACTCTCTAAGGTCCTTGACCTAGAAATTTGAGCTTGCCCTTATGGACTTTGGTATTGTACAGTAGAAACCTTCCTTGATGTCTTTGTCTTTGTCTTTGAGGTTTCTATCAAACGATGCCTTCCTTCTCCGTTTTTCTATTGTCATGGCATGGTAGGCAACTAATTTGGTCTCTGTATACTTCTCTAATTGGTAGATTATTTCTTTCAGTGATGCATGATCTCCCATATGTTCTTTGTTGGTGGATTCGGCTTGTTACATAGTACCAAACCCAAACATAAGGTTGAGGAAGCATTTTAGTATCATTGGGGAACAATATAAGAGAAGTGAGATGCAGTAATTGGATGTGTGTAGAGTAGCATCAAAGCTCCGCTTGTAATATCTTGAGCCTAAAAGATGGTATGATAAAATACTAAAGGATGAGGATAGCCAAAATCCTCTCTAGAAAAGATCCAGTCATACTTGCAAAATCAAGATCTAGAGAGAGAAATACTAAATCTAGAGAGAGAAATACTAAAAGCCTACACTTTCGGAGGTCCCTCCACTTTGTGTAGAGACCCAAAAAGTCCCCCCACTTTGTGTAGAGAGCCAAAAGGTCCCCCCCAAAAGTGGAGGGACTCCTATCCAAAAGGTCTCCTACAAAAGAGGTCCCACCCCAAAAGGTCTCCTACAAAAGAGGTCCCACCACGGAGGTACCTACGGATTGTGTAGAGACCAGGTATGAATATCTCTCAATGGAATGAAGCTCCCACTCTTTGGGGTTCAGTGTTCAAGCTCACTATTGTGTTCATGCGATTAATCTCCATTGCGTCCATGCTCTCTTACACTATCGTGTTCTAGCATGCCCTTACCCTTGCACTCTCTACCCTTGTACTTCCTCCTCCTCCTCCTTCCTCCCTCCTCCTCCTCCTCCTCCCTCATCCTTCTCCTCCATCTCCTCCTCCCCCTCCTCCTCCTCCTCCTCCTTCCTCCCTCCTCCCTCCTCCTCTCACCTCCTTCCTCCTCCTTCCTCCCTCCTTCCTGCTCCTCCTCCTCCCTCCTCTTACTCCCTCCTCCTCCTCCTTCCTCTTACTTCCTCCCCCTCCTCCTTCCTCCTCCTCCCTCCTCCTCCTCCTCCTCCCTCCCTCCTCCTCCACTCTCTTCTCTCTTCCTCCTTCTTCCTTGTCCCTTCTCCTCAACCCTTACCCCTCAAATCTGTGAAGGAGACTAGCATCTTAAGGAACAGACTAAAACCACCAGAAGTGGCTCAGCCCCCACACTTATGGTGCCCCATTTGCAATGATACATGGCATGATGTACATACTTGTTTCTACAATATGAGGGTAGCACAACCCCGACCCCAACAATACCAACAGCCGTCACAAATCCCAGTGTACAGACAACCGGGACTGGCACCTAATGCACAAGTGCCACGTCTTAACCCACTCCCAATGAGAACACAAGTGCCTCAACTAATGAGAAATCCCAATCCTCCGCAATATCCATGGGCTCCCAATCTTGCTCCAGTAGTTTCAGTGCAATAACTCCAACCTGAAGAGCTAGAACCTCACTATGAGTATGAAATAGAATACCCTATGTACTACATGAATGATGCTGAAGGACTCATCCCAGTGTATGCAAATCAAGTAATACCCACCACATATCAAACACCCATCAAGTGTTTTGGTTGTGGAGAAAACCACTGCATAGCAAAATGCCCACACAAGGGTAACCCCATTTCATTCCAACCTGTGTGCAGGGAATGCAGAGTTGGGCATGCTTGCATGGATTGCCCACTAAGAACAAAGCCTCAACCAACCACGGAAGTAAAACCTGAAGTACCCCTGGGGATGATAAGTGTGGAAAATCACAGTGTGGCAACACGAATTATGGCATCACAGCCAAGCAGTCTTGATCATAACATGACAACAAAAAGAAGCGACATGGCAAAAACACCTTTTCGCTCAAAAAGCAAAGAGCCCTCTAGCAAAATAAGCCATGCCAATCCCACAACATAGAGAGACTATGCCTAGCACATCCATGAAAAGTGCCACCCAAGGAGCCAAGGAAGCATACCCCAGTGCTGAAACTGAAAAGACGCACTACCAAGCCTTGAAGCAATGGGTTCAATAGGAACAAGAAAATTTTGAGGCAGAAAGGATGGCAACAGTAGAGGTCAAAGCACCATCAGCACCCAACATTGACACAGTGATTGATCCCAACAACTTCCAAGAGGTAATAGAGCAACATGCAAAACATCCCCAATTGGATGGCACTACACTAGCAAGCTTGATAAGCTGCCCCGTCACAATGCCAATTGGGACCTTACTAAGAAATTGCCCTACAATGTGGGAAAGTTTCAAGGGATGGATCGGATCTTCACAATACTTCCCCCCACCTGAAGAAGAGGAAAAGGTAATTTCAGTAAAATTCGGTGCTAGGGATGACATAAAACATGTAACCATCCCGCTGGAGTATAAAGCCTATGGTCAATACCCGGCAATAGTGGACGGTGGAGCCAGAGTAAACATTTTGGCAAGAGAGCTATATGAAGAATGGGGCCTGCCTCCAATGCAAGTGGCCACATTTAACATCTGTCTAGCTGACCACACGAAAATGAAGCCATTGGGTATTGTTGACAATGTGTCAACAATAATTGTTGGAGTAAGATTCAAGCTCCAATTTACTATCTTGGATCTTCCCAAGGGCGCCACAACATACCAGATATTGTTGGGAAGACCATGGCTTCAGGAAGCATCGGTACTCCATGATTGGGGCACTGATAGGATCACTATCCAAAATAGAGAAACCGCTGTCAAGATAAATCTGAGAATAGGGGAAATCAAATGCACTATTCCTAGAAATGTTGAAGACACTTCTTCCACTACCGCCACCAGTCATGCATCCCCAGTACCTACCAATGAACTAAAGCCCATAGAAGGAGATACACAAAGTGACATCAATAATTGGATACAGACATTGGCTACAGTAGATAATTGTAAAACAACACATCTAATATTGCCAAATGTGGATGCCCAAATGATGCAACTAGAAGCACCAATCTGGGATGATGAATCAGAAGTAGTGGAAATGCCAGTCTTCATGACAAGCATCGAATGGGACAGTGACCCTAAAAAGTCCATAATAGAAGGCTACGGTGTTGACATAGAGTGGGATCTCAAAATAGAAGCTGATAATGCATCCTTGGAAGGCCAAGTATTTGACAATGACTTGGCAATCCTATAGGCACTCATGGCCATTTAATACCCCAAGATCGACCCTCCAGCACAATCCAATAGCAACCGGAGAAGGAGGGTGTACAGTGCCAAAAGGCCAAGATAGAGCACTTCAACAAATTTGAAAGAATGCAGACCAGAGTGGTAGAATCATACTTAACTAAGCCCATAAAAGCACCCGAGTCCCCAAATTTTAAATGGGATCCTAAAGGGCTTGAAGGTGTTTGTATGGCCGAAGAACCACTCCTTGGGAGTGTGACTCCTATTGAAAATCCATCACTGGTATCACAAAGCAAAAAGCTTAGAAAGTTCAAACCCAATGTGAGAATGAAGAGTGAAAAGGTGAATAGTAACAAAAAAGAAGAACAAGGGAACACATGTGAATTGGACCAAATATATTCCAGTGGAGCTAGCAACCAAGCAAGCACCTCAAAGTGCCATGAAGGCCTAAGGGAAGTTCTCTATTAGTTCAAAAACTACACTAGAGGAGAAGAAACAATAGCAATGCCTAGGCCAATCAGGGAATCAGAGCTCAAAGAAACAAATCGGTGAACAGCTCACTCTAGAAGAAGAAAATGAATTGAAAGCATTGCTTATGGAATATAGAGATTGCATGGCTTGGTCCTACAAAGAAATGAAAGGGATTTCCCCAGAAGTTGTAGTACATACCATACCAATAAGGGAAGGATCCAAACCAAAGGTATGTGGACCTTACAGGACAAATCCCAAGTATGGCACCCATGTCTATGAAGAACTATAAAAATTACTGGAGGCTGGTTTCATTTATGAGATCAAAAATACTGATTGGGTGTCACCAATTGTGATTGTTCCTAAGAAAAACAAGAAGCTCAGAATATGTGTGAATCTCAAGAACGTCAATGCGACAACAATCAGAGATCATTATCCCCTACCATTGACTAAAACAGTTTTAGAAAGGGTAGCGGGATTTGAAGTGTATAGCTTCTTGGATGGGTTCAGCAGGTACAACCAAGTACAAATTGCACCTCAAGATCAGGCAAAGACAGTGTTTGCCATAGAATGGGAAATTTTTGCATACAGAGTCATGCCATTTGGCTTATGCAATGCCCCATCTACTTTTCAAAGGGTAATGTACACCACCTTCAAGGAATTTCTCAACAAGTTCCTACAAGTCTTCCTCGACGACTTGTGTGTACACTCAGGAAAAAAAGATCACTTGAAATGCCTTGAAGAAGTCCTCAAAAAATGCAGGGAGTATGGAATCTCTTTGAATCCTCTAAAATGCCAATTCTTGGTCACACATGGAGTTGTCTTGGGACACATAGTCTCTCGACATGGGATTGCAACTGACATGGACAAAATAAAGATCATCATGGAACTCCCCCCCCCCCCCGCTAAATGCCAAGGGAATTCAAGTATTCATGGGACATGCCGGATACTATAGAAGATTCATAGTGAGGTATGCCATGATTGCAAGGCCCCTATGCAAGCTCCTAGTCAGCTTCATCTGGACAAACGAATGCAAACAAGCATTCAAAACCCTCAAGTGGAGATTGATCACAACCCCGGTTCTAATGGCACCAAATTGGGACATAGACTTTCATGTACATATTGATGGTTCCAATTATGCAATAGGGAGTGTGTTATGTCAACCTGGCAAACACAACAAAGACTACCCAGTATACTTTGCAAGCAGATAGCTAAATGATGCGGAGGTGAATTACACCACAACAGAAAGAGAAGCCTTGGTAATGATCTACAACGTGAAGAAATTTTGACACTATCTATTGGCTACTGACTTTATCTTCTACACAAATCATCAAGCCTTATTATATCTTGTGAATTGGCCATGTACCACAGGCCAGATCACTCGATGGCTTCTACTGCTACAAGAATTCAATTTCAAGATCGTGGTGAAAAAAGGAGCTCAACATTTCATTTCCGATCACATTACACGATTGAGGACAGGAGAAGAACCGGAAGGAATAGAAGATGACCTACCAGATGCCGCATTATTTTAAATAGACGATGTGCCTGATTGGTGTGCAGACATCATTGGGTACTTAATGGTAGGAAGACCACCTCCTGAAATGAAAGCAGTGGATGCTCGAAAACTAATTCTAAAATGTTTTTTAGTCAAAAGCTTGCAATTTTTTTCCTTTTGCCCAAAAAGCTCGCAAAAAATAAATACCCCTAGTGGCTCTACTCGCATTAAGTAACATTTCCTAGGGATTGGCATGGATACTGAATCGTGTTCAAGCCCTCCATCTTGTGTGTTTCTCTATGCAAGTCATTTAGAAAAAGTAAAGAAAATGGTGAATTCTATTTTAATGAGGAATGCCAGCAGTACCAATGTTAGCACTAAGATCAATGAAAATTAGGAAGTGGAAGAGCCTCTAAATGTAAGAAATGCACAAGCACATGTTGCGGATGCAGATCTTTTAGCAAAATGGGTCAGAGGTGATACACGATTCCTTAAATGAGAGTCAAGTTAAAAAGAGAAAAAAAGTAGGACAAACATCCATGGGGAGGATGGTTTTCTTAGGATCACTTGGATGAAAGCATTTGTAAAGAATGGCATAGCATTCAATGTCATGGGAGATGAGACATATTGTCATGCCTTAAAGTCATGCACTCGACTAGATTTGACTTACCAATTCATAATAAAATGAGGATGGTACATCTTGATAGATATTAGCGGAATGCACTAAAAACAAATTCTTGGTTTTATTCCTACATACGGATGCACTGTTGAATTCGATGGGTAGATGAGTAAGCAAGCCAAACCCTTAAGAAATGTAATGTGCATTACTCCGAAGGACACAATGTTTTTTGAGAGTAATGATACTTCTCTAAAAGAAAAGAGTGTGCCTTATATTTATAAAGTGCATGAAAGAGCAATGTCAAAGATTGGTGGCAACGATAAAGTTACTACATTAGTAATAGATAATGCAGCAAATTATAAGATTGTAGGTGAGAATAATGGCAAAGTATCCCACGTTGACGTGGATGCCATGTGGGGTTTATACTCTGAACTTATTGTTGAAAGATATTGGACAACTGGCATCTGTTCAATAATGGCAAAGTATCCCATGTTAACATGGGTGCCATGTGGGGTTTATACTCTGAACTTATTGTTGAAAGATATTGGACAACTGGCATTTGCTCAATAATGGAAAAGTATCCCATGTTGAGATGGGTGCCATGTGGGGTTCATACTCCGAACTTATTGTTGAAAGATATTAGACAACTGGCATCTATTCAACCAGTATTACAAGATGCTAACAATCTTGTTAGTTTTTTGTAAAGAGCCATCAATACTTGCACGTTAGGTTTAGAGAGCACTCAATGAAGCAAGTGGCATTTGTTCAGCTAGTACTACAAGATGCTAACAGTCTTGTTAATTTTGTAAGAGCCATCAATACCTACACGCTATGTTTAGAGAGCACTTAGTGAAGCAACTATGACAATTTTGTCAGACCAAATTTGCTACATCTTTTCTTGTGCTCGCTAGATTGTTAGAAGTGCATCAGGCTTTAGTCAAGACCATCGCTAATAGACGATGGGTGAACTGGCTTGAGAAAAAGACACACTATATACTACCTAGTAATAAATGTGCACATATTGTACACTTAGGTTCATTTTGGAGAAATGTGGGAAGAATCAAAGAAGGTGTACATCCATTTGTGCTTGTGATTAGGATGGTTGATGTGGATGCCTTTGTTATGAGTAAGGTGCACCCTATCAACTCATTGTAGGACAACTATACAAGATGGGCAAGGACCAGGTTTTAAGGAGATGTGTGATGCCACATGAGATCATGCCAATCCTTAGTGAAGCACGTGAGGCATTGCAAGTGGACATTTCCAAGGGGAAGCAACAGCCAGAAAAGTCCTTTTCGCAAGATACTGGTGGCCAACACTTTGGTCAGATGCCTATGAATATGTCAAAAGCTGTGATGTATGCCAACAAACTTCTAAACCACAACACAAAGACTTCAATCCCCTAACAACAGTCGTTGCACAAAAAACCTTTGAAAAATGGGGGATTGATTTTGTGGGTCCCATCCATCCAGTAGCAAAAGAAACACAGGCACGCTACATCATTGTGGCCCACTGATTACTTTACTAAGTGGGATGAAGCTAAAGCCGTTAGAAAGGCAGATGCCAGAAGTAGAACAAGGTTCTTGTACGAGAATCTGATCACCCGATTTCGATGTCCCATTGAAATTGTGTCAAATAGAGGCACACATTTTGTCAATGAGGTCATCCAAGAATTCTTGTATGGCTTTATGGTGATCCATGGCTTTCTGCAACATTTCTTTAGGGCATGTTAATTAGGGTCTAGAAAGAGATTGCTTAATAATAACACCACATTCATCATGTTCCCCCTTGGAATGCCTAGATTCAAAAAAATTCCACATCATGCTTAGACCCATTAGGGACTTAAATCTTAAGACAAAGTAGAATCCACAAGTAAGAGAAGCACGATTTCACCACACTCGATGTTGCTTTTGTTCTTCGTGTACATAAGGATGATTTTTTTCAACTATTCCCAATGCAATAGAAGAGCATGCTGAACAAACAAGGTGCCATTTTACCTATCACCCAAAATATTAGAAATGATATGTGCCTTGCACTTTCCTAAAATTATGTGAGTTAGCAAGAAGACTAGTATTAGTCCTAGAAGAATCAAGCAAATGATTCTACGTTATATGCACTAAAACTGTCATCCGCTTTTGGCATACCAGTGAGCACTTTGTATCTCACCTTATTCTTGAAATTAGTAATTTTGAGCAAAATCTATCACACAAATAATTGTGTCATAGGGAAAATTAGCAAGGCACGTTCTGAATTGCTTCTATTGCCATCTAGCCATGATATTATGAAGCAGATATTTGGCATGGATTTAACGAAGTGATTTATTAGGTCTCTAGGTTGTGTGTTCTTGTATTATAGTAGCCATGTCTTTTTGCCTGATCCTTCAACATCAACATGTTTGAATCTCCTCCTAGAAACAAGGTTTTCTTTTCTCATTTTGTATGGATAGACATGTTGCTTCACCTTCACACGACAATGTTTGCATTTTCTAGAAATGTATTCAATGGAGTGCCACTCAGAGTCTCCCCTTTAATAGAGCGCTTGCTCCCATACTGCATTATGGCCTAAAATGTAAAAAAATCCAAATCCACCCAAGGGCAAGCTGTTGTGGATTATGAAATGCCATAAACTTTGACATACTTATTACGAGCCTTATAGCAAGGAAGTACATGGAAAAAGTATTGCAAAATTATAAATAGCTTTGGATTTACTTAAAGATCTCTACACATGCATGAATTGAATATTTTCTCATTCATCCATTCTAGGGTGAATCAATACACTAGTATAGCCAAAGTTGAACATAACCACCGTGCACTAGTCACATAATTGTGGATTTCATTTCTTCTAGTTTTTTAAAAATCTTGCCGAATCTTTGCTTAGATGATTGACTGCTTCAATCATCATTCAGTTAAAAAAGTTATGGAGCATGCCCTCAAATGGGTCTGCACAATTTCATCACAACATTGGAGGGCCTTCAAACCGTACCAAATGTTCTCAATTAGGTGTGTCCTTTGGTTGAGGGGAAGCTCAATTGGAGGCCCCTTAAACCATACCAAATGTTCTCAATTAGGCGTGTCTTTTACTTGAGGGAAAGCTCAAGTAGTGAATTTTTGAATGGTTACATGGCAATTTTATGTATATGTTATTATCTATTACTTAATATATACTATAATATTATATTATACAATATATTGTATAATATATGCATACATACATACATACATACACAGAGAGAGAGAGAGAGAGAGAGAGAGAGAGAGAGAGAGAGAGAGAGAGAGAGAGAGGATTATATAGTATATAATATATTTTATATATTATATAATAATATAATATATTATAGTATATATTAAGTAATATATAATATACTATATATTATCTATTACTTATTATATATTATAATATTATTTTATACAATAGATTATATAATACATACATACATATAGATAGATAGAAGATAGATAGATAAATAGAGAGAGAGAGAGAGAGAGAGAGAGAGAGAGAGAGAGAGAGAGAGAGAGAGAGAGAGAGAGAGAGAGAGAGTATTATATAATATTTATTATTTATTATCATATGAGAGAGAGAGAGACAAAGAGATCGGGAGAGAGGTGAGAGAGAAAGAAAGAAAGAAAGAAAGTTTATTAAAGTCTTCGGGAGACCGTGAAGGTCTATGAGACTAAAGATAACTGATACAATGAGCATAACGGTGGCGGTCTCAAAATGGGCCAGCCAACCGTTTCTACAAAAAAGAGGTTATGAAGGATGGTGTGTCTAGTCCTGATACAAAAAATAAATGTCTACCTCCAGATGATACAAAAAAGAAGGGGGAGGCACCAAAAATGGGGCAGAGGGGGGAGATACAATATATATGTGCAGGTGGTGATCGTCAGAGACTAATCATAGAGGGGCCATCAAATGGGAGATCGAAAAAAACCCTGCGATAGATGATTGGCCTCTGACGTCACACGGCCTAGTCGAGCTCGGTCGTCGGGGGGCGGCGGGTGGCCCTGTGGATGAGGGCAACGGTAACCTCGGTGGGGAGGGCAGAGAGCAGAGATGAGATGTCATGGACCCGGATGTGTGAGTCTATCCGCTGGCGCAGCTGTCATGGCTCTGGCTCTCGCTCACGTCCGCGTCGTCGGCTAGACTGAGGAGAGGTATCCTGTGACTGGAAGAAATCAGTGATAGGCCGTTGGGTGTCCTCACGCTGTGTGTGCTGCTCGTGTCACCGTGCTCGGAGAGAGGTATCTCGGTGGCGAGTCATCTCATGTAAGAAAGCGGCTAGGCATCGTTGATCCGGGAACTGCAGCATGTGTGGGAGGGAGCCGAATCCGTTGCGGAAGAGGCAGTGGTACCGGCCTCGAATGGCATAATAGATAGGACATCTGAAAGCAAAGTGCTCCTCCGACTCGATCTCCTGCAAGTCGCAAAGTGGGCAAAGGCGGTCCTCTCGTGAGGTACCCTCTGCGTGTCTGCTCTCGATCCGTAATCGGTGTGATGAGACCCTAAACTGACCGAGGGAGATCCGAAGCGCATGTGGTAGATGAAGCTGTGTGTAACCCGGAGGTGTGATGAAGCCCTCCTGTGAGATCTGGAGGCAGTGTCGACGATAGAAGTCGAGCTTCACAGGAAGCTCGGAGTGAAGAAACCATGTCCGCCAGGTGTGGAGCTGGAGCAGATCCACTCGAATGAGACGGTTGACCTCCTGGTCAGTGGGGGAGAGGGGAGATGGTGGAGCGTCGAGGCTGTACTGAAAAGGAGGCAACCGGTCTAAGTCGAGGCCCAGTCGGGTGAACCAACTAGAAAGACGACTATACTAGCATTGATGGTCCCCATCAACGAATAAGGCCATAGAGGAGGATAGGGCTAGCCAAGGTAAGCGGAGGCGACCGTCGGCAGAGGAGCTGAAATCCCTGACTCTGTGGAGATAGGTGATAGCCTGAAAAGCCGCATCAAGCTGTAGGGGTGAGGCGCCGAACTCTGCTAGAGAGAGAGAGAGAGAGAGAGAGAGAGAGAGAGAGAGAGAGAGAGAGAGAGAGAGAGAAGAGAGAAGTAGAAGTAGAATTTATTATCGTCCTCAAGGGGCCAAAAATGACCCATGGGACCTAATCCTCAGTATGAAAAATCTCCTGCGATGTGGAGGGGTCAAGAGTTTTCAAGTTCTTGACAGTACGAAAAAAGATGAGTGACAAAAGACCCCAATGTTGCTGGAGAGGTAGTGGAGAGAACTAATGAGAGTTGTGTGGTGTCTACCAGTATCTGCTGGTAATCATCCTTGATATGTGCATATTTGGGGCATTGTAGGGCTACATGTGCCTCTGTCTCGACTGTTTGTGAATCACAAAATCTGCAAACTCTGGCATGTCGTGGAAAATATATATAAAGTATTTAAAAATAGCTATTCAAAAATTATATATGTATATATATATATATATGACACCCGCTCCGCCAAGGTGGGGTCTCAAGTATCAATTTTCAAGTTTCAAGACCTTGGCTACTTAGTATACTCAACAATCTAGGTAAATGAGCGGTCATACCAGAGAGACCTGCATATATAATCTACCTAAATTGTTGAGTAAACTACTTCAAAAATTTAGGTAGATGAGTGGTCATACTAGAGACCCGCATAAAGTATCAATTTTAAGTTTCAAGACCTTGGCTGAGATCCCACCTTGAGACTGGTCTCTTAGCCCGTGTAGATGGATCAAGCTACTCGTTTTAACTGACACACATTTAAACTGCTTGGTGGTGGCAATTTCTTTGTTTTGTTATTATCACATTGTGCTCCTGTGATCATGAATCAACGGATTTCTGCCCTCGTCGATTGTTCAGGTATCTTTCCCTCTCACATAGCAGTTTTTTAAATCTCTAAACCTCCTAAGGAGTAACGGATTTTGCTTTTTTTCGTCGAAGGCTTTCGTATTTGTCCTCCTCTCATAACTACTTAACCAGTTTTCTTTTTTAGTTGCAATTGATTCCCGGACGCTTTTGTGGCAGAGTCCAGTGACGATGAATTGGATGAGAGTCCGCCGGAGTTCTATGATTCTACAATTGACGAACGAGACCAGGCTTGGGTAGAGCGGAAGAGGGAAGGCAGGAAATCGGATGCTGTGCTTAGTTGTCCAGCTTGCTTTACAACTCTCTGCATCGATTGTCAGAGGTTAGTCTGCTTCCTCCCTAATTCATTTGTTAAAAGGTTGCCTTAAATTGTAAGGCGTTGTTTGCCTTTAGGAGTACTGGAATAGAGTAAGGAGGAATACAGACCAATCAATCGACAGTCCAGGAGGAATTCGAGAGCTGCATGCAAAACCAGTTGAGCTAGTCTCACAAACGTCCAAGCTGTCCACGGAGCAGAGAAATCAAATGGAAATCCAATCGAGCCACTGCAAGAGACGAAGTCTAGCTCTGTTTTTTTGGACGAGGATCTGCACGATGTTTCCAATTGTCTTAGAATACATACACTCTGTCCAGATCCACGGCCCCCAGTTTCTGTCATTGAAACCTGGGTGAGATGTACGTTTCTTAAAAAAGTGTACTGTGTCTTCTTCTTTGAGAAAGCAGATATGGCAACGAATGCCTTTACCAAGGCCTATAAACAACAAGGAATCCATTGAGAGACTTGGTATCTTGATTTTTACTCCTAGTACATGTACATGCACATGCCTTCATATGGTGGCTTGCTGATGGGATGTGAGGAACTCTCATATCTGTGTCCGTCGAGCTGTCTCTCGAGGCGATGGAGGGCGTGGTCTCCTCGATCTCTGTATCCAATGGGCTACGTCAAGGGTGACGCCTAGTCTCTGGCGGTCTCCTCTGAGGACGGTTGAAATCGACCGGACCTCAATCGTGCGTATTCTGGTCACTTTCCGTACCGCATGTGGATTGTGTCTCTCTCGTCTGGCAGCATCATGGTGGTGCTAATTCATGATGCTCTCAATCTCATCAAGCTCCTATCCCTCAGCCTCCCAAGTAGCTACTTAGATGTGTAGAAGTCTGTAACCCGTGTCCGTGCTCTGTCGATATCGATGACCTGTGGCATCACCTCGTGCTGCTCTCTGGTCTGTCGCATCAGTATATCTTTGTGTTGTCGCATCTCAATCAAATAGAGCCCAACACAAACATGGTCGGGAAAGTGGATCAGTTGTGTAAGTGGACCAAAGCCATGCCTCTCCTGAAAGAGGCGGTGATATCACCCTCGCATCTCATAGTAGACTGGGTAGACACATAGAAAGTGCTCCTCCTACTCCCTTCTTTCCTTTGTTCTTTCCCTTGTTCTAGATTAGGTTTTGATTTGTAAGATTGGATATATTCTAGTCTTGTGAAGTTATATGTATGTGTGTTTGTGTGTAAAAGATTTGCTTTGCTTTTCTACATGCACTAGCTATGAAGCTTTGGGCTTATGCTTTTGGCTGCTTGCTTACCTCAGTTGTAGAGAACGTTGGCAATGAGGGACACAATTATTTACCATGAAAAATGGCTTTGCCAACAATTTAAAGTGGCCCTCAAGCGCTCTCTCTCTCTCTCAATATATATATATATATATATACATATTAATATATCAAGGAGCATACCCCATAAGAACAGGCCAATTTCAGTGTCTCAACGTTGAAAGCGGTACATATCCATCATGAATAGTAGAAGTAACTACACATCAATTGTGGGAAGTATAAACATATCCTCTCAGACATACATATCCACACACCCGCACACTTGAACATCCATTTATACAAGTTTTTGTTAGCACTTATGAGATGGAGAGACTCAATATTGACACAGGCTAGCACTACAGGAAAAGAGTAGTCTGTTTTCTGTTGATTCAAGTTGTATTCTCATTCAAATTACAACTACTTGTGAATATTATTTTAGTGGAAACATTTTGAAGAAAAATAAAGCTTATGGCTGGTAGGAAGCACACCATTGAAAAATAGAATGAATTTGATGCAATATTAGGAGGCCACAACATGAATCAAAATTTCACAAGGTAAAACTTGCACGTTTACAGATATGGCTTTCACATTAGCAAAAGAAACTTGCTCTATGTTAATGATAAGTTGTAGAGCTGTAAGAATGAACCCTATTAAGCTCAAGTAATTTCAGAATTGCCTGAATTGAGGAATGTTAACGAGGAGATAATTTTTGGATTTACGTGCTTACTATCAACGTTTCATCCATCACCTTGCACATAAGGCTTGACCCCTTTATTTGAACTTCTGTGTATTTGGGCCGGGGGGGGGGGGGGTTGGGCTTGACTAATTTGATTTTATTTAATTTGAAGCGAGTGACAAGGCTCTCAAAATCTAAGGGATGCTCTTATCTCTTTTCTATGCCAGATATGTACAAGCCGTTTCTATTGTATGGAAGTGCTTGTGTAACTTTTATTAGGGCAGATCTTATGCAAGGTAGTCGTACTAAGCAGGAGGCTGAATGAAGTAAAACTCTATTATCATGTTTACAAGAAGGACTGTTGGTGAAATACGAAGGTTTGGAAACATTGCCGAGTTTGTAGATTTTGATAGGAAATATTTAAGGCTGTGACCAATGTTAGGACGATTAGGGGCATTTTGCCTTCTAAGTTTTTCCCCTTAACCACAGCTGGTGGTTATTGAGTGAGTTTTTACTCATCCTAGGGTTTACCTGGGTTTTGAAGGTTTTGTCATGTTGCAAATTGATGCTTACAACTCGAATTAAAACCAGCTTAAAAACATCACATGGAATAGAAAAAGAAACCAAATAGCCAAAACTATCAAAGACCCAAAAACTCCTTGTACATATTTGAATCAAGGACACAAGACACAAGGATGACCTCAGACTTCATTGCACCTCTACGGAGGTTTTTTGCTGATTACATGACTCTAGACCAAGACTATGGACACAACTGAGAAGATATAGACACCCTACTGTATGCTAGTAGCTACTAGCCAGCCTAGGTAGCCTGGCGTCAGAAAAATGGACTACAAAACCCACGAAATCGAATCTCATCAGGGGTTTTCCATTGTGGAGAATAGCTCAATTACTAGACTTAGTCACTGCCACACGATCAACAGAGAGAATCGTCTCAAGGATTATGAAGCTGCCTCACTTGATTGGTCATCCATGCTGGATATTGCAGTTGACATGCACCGCCACTTTCTGATGCACTGGATAAACCTTGATCTCCACATGATCACCCACATCATCTTGTCCAATCACTAGCACCCAAATGTCCAATGACACGTGGCCAAAGAAAGAGCCAGTGTATTCTCAAGGTCTCCCAATGATGCTTTTGCCAACATTCCCCCCAAATGCTGAACGAGGGAGGAAAACAAAGTGTAAATTTCAACACAACAACCTGGTAACAACTCTGACCAAACCGACAAAACACAAGACAAGTCAAGTGTCAAAAAAAGAGTATACTCTCCAAAGCCAACTCTAAAAACCAGGCACCATAAGGTTCAAAATAATAAGTCTTCATCCAACACGTCAGCAACAAGAAACTTCACATTTTCTTGTGTCGTTGAATCTTCCATACAAGTGTTCCCTTCAAATTTTCTCTGAAGTCTCGTTTTCAAATCGATCCATTTCCAGTAATCGCATCTTTGCACGTCCATCTGTCCTTCAATGCAACGAATTGGTAGTTGACTTTGAAATGCCATTCAAAAAACCAAAATGAGTGCTACAGAGCGGCAACCCTCAAGACAAGCTCAATAAGGCAGATTGCAACAAGTGCTAAAGAGCAGTACACTTTGAAGAGACTGTTGTTACAGAGCATGGAAGCAATAGAAGATAGACACAATGAAAAGAAGTGCTCATAGAATGAAGAACTATGAGAGCCATATGTAGGGCATCTCTACATGATCACTGACATCATCGATGACTTCGGAGCTCCACAATCATCTCCTCAATCTGCTCCTAGATTCTCTCAATCATCCTATGTGGCTTTCCACCACCTAACTGTGCTTATGGGCACCTAACTGTGCCTCTAGCACTCACACATAGAAACCAAGGTGTGCCTGAGGCATACACCTTGAGATATCCCATCAGAGACAACCTTCAAAGCAAGCACCATAAGGCTTAGAATGCCCTGTCGTCTTCATCTATGCTAGCTACAACAGGCTGCTCGAAACTATGTACAGATACACAGTTGAAGAAACGCTCCAAAGAAAAACACCTTTAAGGAAGGAATTACTGCCTCGTCAAATCGACTCCCATACAATAGGGAAGACAATTGGCAGAGCAAGCAAAGTACACACTGAGCAGCACCACTTCTAATTTGCAGATCTTCTCAAAATCTCAAGGACTTTTAGAACCATTCAAACGTTCAGACTCTTTGGGATCCTCATAACCTCACATAATCTCAACGAACAAGCTCGGGTAGAAACTCACAAGAACCCAACTGACACTTGAGACGAAATCCTCACAGACCCTTACGATCCTGTTTTGATACCATATGTTGCAAATTGATGCATGCTAGAATCGTTTCATTCTCTCTTACAACCTGAATTGAAATCAACTAAAAAACGTCACATGAAATAGAAAAAGAAACCAGATAACCGACACTATTGTATATTTGAATCAGAGACAAGACACAGGATGACCTCGAACTTCAGCGCACCTCGATACAGGATTTTTGCTGATTATGTACATGGCTCCAGACAAGACTATCGACTCAGCTGAGAAGATCTAGGTACCCTACTCCATGCTACTAGCCAACTGAGGTGGCCTAGCGATGGAACAATGTCGAATCTCATCAAGAGTTGTGGACAAAAAGAGTTTCCATTGTGCAGAATAGCTCACTTACTAGCCATAGTCACCGCCTCAGCGTTCAATAGAGAGAACGGCCTCAAGGATGATGAAGCCGCTTCACTTGATACCGGATATTGCCTGCCACACAGTTGACATGCACTGGATAAACCTCGATCTCCATGTGATTACCTACATGATCTCGTCGAATCACTAGCACCCAAAGTTCAAGTGACATGTGGCCAAACAAAGAGCCAACGTATTCCCAAGGTCTCCCAATAAAGCTTTTGCCAATATGTCATGTTGACAGCCCCTTTGTACTTTATTATTGCAACTTCAATGCAGGATTGCTCCACGTTTTTGCACTCTCCACCATCTCCATTTCTCACATTTGGTATTGGAGGCTTATTTATATATGCACCAGCCGTATATCAATGTTTTGCAGTAGCAGCCTGCAACAGTTTCAACTTGTTTCTGCAGGTATTTTCACAGATTTTGAGCTGTTTAAGATCTGTTTTTACAGTTTTAGGCCTGCTGCAGCTATAAACAGGCTAGCTATTGCCTTTGAGGCCTTGCTTTTAAGATTCGTTTTTAGGGTTTCAGGCCTTTTGCATCTGTAAACAGGCTGCCTATAGCCTCAGAAGGCCTTGCGCCAGCTAGGCGCTGGTGTTGGAAGCATTTTCAGCATATTTCGAAGCATGCTAACACAATTGTTGAGACCTTGCTGTTAGAGGTGACATCTTGTGTATCACTGAGTGAGGGGTTTGGTTGTGGGTCTGCCCGCCCATGTGAGGAGAGTGAGGGCCTTGTTTGTGGGTTTGCCCGCCCAGGAGAGCCAAAGGGAGAGAGCAATGGATGCCGCCCAGTCCGTGATTGTGGGGAGGGGTGTACGGAGCAGATACAGGGCTGTTTTGCCCTCCTTTGGGGCCTACCTAGTGCTGCCACTAGGCTGCTCCTATGGCACCTAGTAGGCACCCTGGTTGGGGGGCCTTGCATGCTCAAAGACCAGCCAGTCACCTGGCCCTCCTGGGTTGGCTGACCAGTCAGCCACCCCCTACCCCTATAGTTGGTCACCTCCGGCAGGGGGACGGGGGGATCCTATATTAGGGCCCCTCTCCCCCATTCTCTCCATCGCAGTGTACAAAGCGAGCAGTCCACTTGGAGTTGAGGTTCTCCCCAGCAGTAGAGGGGTTTTCCTTGTGCAAGTCTCTCTCTCATGTGGAGACCTCAATTATCAATAGCTCTGTTTTTAAAGGCCACCTCCCCATCTGTAGTTCTGTTTTCCTTGTGGAGACCTCAATTGTCAATAGCTTTGTTTTTAAAGGCCACCTCCCCATCTGTAAGCCCCCATATGAGGAGAGCATGGGGGGGGTGAACCTGGTGTCTGAGAGATGGCCACATGGGCAGCACCATGGCTGCCATGTGGGCAAGAATCAAAGAGAGAAGAGAGATGTACCAGGAGGGACCATCATGGCTGCGTCAGATGGTGACCTTGAGAAGGAAAGATGGCGAGGGTAACGACCCCCTGAATCTGGCCTGGCAAGAGGTGAATCTTGAGCAGCAGCATGGTGAAGGTATCCCAGGAGGTAGGCACTCGTATGGCGAGCCACGTGGCAGTGGGTGTGGGCAGGAAAATGACCTGGAGCAGGCCCTTTATGTGGCGCAACTTGGCGGGGGTTACCAGCAGCCTGGCCGGCCAGGTATAGGGCTGGTAGGGCTGGTTCTAGCCAGCCTACCATGCCTAGAAAATGGCAGGGCAGAGGGGGGCTGGAACCTGCATATATAGGAGGGCATCAGTCCTAGTTTTGTGGGCCAAGGGGTCCTTGTTTTGAGCCCTAGAAGGGAGCATTTAATGGGCCAGAGGGGGCAGGTTAATCTACCAGCAGGTCGGCCTTTTTGGGCCTGCTGGGTCAGTTGGTTGGCCAGCCTTCTGGGCCTATAAAAGGGAGGGCCTTGTGCCCTCATGCTTATCCAGCAGTGCAGCCTTCAGGAGCAGTAAGGAGCAGCAGGAGACCTATACTTGGGCCTACTTCAGGGAGGTCAAGGAGGATCAGGAGTGCTGCAGACTTAGCTCCACATTGGCTGAGACCTAGGCTGTTTACTAGGGCAGTAAGGTGCTGAGATCTGGACAGAGTCTACATATGCTCGAGGTGGAGCACACAGGCTGAAGTCTAGGGATATCCGGCAGATAGTAGAAGTATGTGGTAAGATCAAAGGACCACGCTCTAGTGGGACTTTGGATCTATCTCTCTTTTGTATTGTGTCCATAGCTTTGGACGGAAATATATATTCTTTTGGTAGCTTCTATATCTAGCTGGTTCATTGTCTATTGATGAGTCTGCACATCTATGTGATGCACATAAGTTTAAGAAGTTTGTGATTCCACTCCCCACACATAGTGTGTGAGCTCCTGGGCTATTCTATCATTCTTGTGCATACCCTCTGTTGGTCGATTTCTAACATGGTATCAGAGCTCAAGTAAGACGCTCGCAGGTGTGGGAGCATGAAGGCAAGGACCTTGCTGAAGGACGAACCTGATTCAGGAGCTCTTGGGAATCGACTTCCACGACTGGAGGACAATGCCCTTGCGAGAAGGAGGGTGACTCAGGTTCAGTCAGGTGCGTAAGGAGTTCTAGTCTACAGAAGGTTGAGTCTGTTCAACTTTGCTGTGTGGTTTAGCAGCAGAGATGTGGATTCAGAAGCCTCTTCAGCCCCTTCTCTCCCTTCCTTCTCTCCCAGATTTCTTTCTTTCACCATCCCTAACTTTGGAGAGTCTGGGAAACTAGATGGGACAAATTACCCTATCTGGAAGGTGAAGATCCGGAGTCATTTAGTGGCTTGGAAACTATGGAAACTGACAACGGGAGCAGAGGCGAAGCCGGAGGATATGGTGGACAATAAGGGGGAGATACTCATACCAGTAAATGGAGAGGAGCTCGAAGCTTGGGAAGATAGAGATGCCCACGCCCTGGCATTGATCATAGAGACTACAGCGGACTCTGTGCTTCCTTACATCCAGATGACGGACACGTCAGTAGAGGCTTGGGCACTTCTGAAGGTTCTGTACAAGATAGATATCATATCACGGATCTTGCTTCTTCAACATCAGCTCTACAACTTGGATATGGGTGAAGGAGATTCGGTACATGATCACTTGATGAAGGTCAAGATGGTAAGGGATCAAATAGCATCGGTTGGTCAGAAGGTGGACTCGTGCCATTTGGCCTTGATGGTACTGAGGAGGCTATCTCGGAGTTTCAGAAGCTTTGTTATGACTCTGACAGCAGGACAGATGACCGAACGTCTGACTTTTGAGGAGTTTGGTCCATTACTGCTGCAAGAAGAAGCTAGGGAGAAGCTCTATAACAATGACAAAGATGACAAGGCGTTGCTTGACAAAGGGTTACGCTGGCAAAGGAAAGGGCAAGGATGACTCTGATGACGAGGACACCTCTAAGAAAAGGAAGAAGCAAAAGAAGTGCTTCTATCGTGACATGGCAGGCCACTATGCGAAGGAGTGCAAAAAGAAGAAGGTGGATCAGGAAAACAAGGAGTCCGATTTAGATTCAGAGGGTGACACAAAAGCCAAAGCTAATGTGGTAATCAAAGAACTGTTCTTGGTGACATCTCCGTGTGTTACTGAGGTCAGATATGCCGACCTAAGAAAAGGAAGAAGCAAAAGAAGTGCTTCTATCGTGACACGGCAGGCCACTATGCGAAGGAGTGCAAAAAGAAGAAGGTGGATCAGGAAAACAAGGAGTCCGATTTAGATTCAGAGGGTGACACAGAAGCCAAAGCTAATGTGGTAATCAAAGAACTGTTCTTGGTGACATCTCCGTGTGTTACTGAGGTCAGATATGCCGACCTAGAAGCCACAGTGAAGATGTTTGACATTGAGATGTGGGCCGACGGGGAGTCATAAACCTTTGTGAAGGTGAAGGACATCATGGAGTGCTTAGAATCTTCCAGGTGTGTGGCTGTTGATACTGATAGGAGGATGCATTTCATGGAGTGCCCTAGGGTTTCATGTTAAAATGGACGTGGACGCTGTAATTCAGAAGGGGGCAGCACAAGATTGTAGGTACGAGTCAAAGAGAGGGAGAGAGTGCAGGTACAAGACGAGTTGAAAGAGAAGTCACGTCAAACTTAGATAGATTGAAAAACACAAGTACAAAGTACTTGTACTCAGGCCTAGGACTAAGTGTCCTAGGTGTCACATAGGACTAAGTATCCTATGTGGCATAGAAGGCACTAAGACTTAAGTGCCTACACTTATGCCTACAAGGCACATACCATGGCCTATAGGGCATCACTAGAACCACCAAAAGATGGCCTACAAACCCCGCTCCATGGGATGGGCTGAAGTACTCTGGAAACGTCTCAGAATACCTGGTAGTTTCTGGTCATGTTGTCACATGTTCATCGAAAAGGATATAGCCACCTATGAATGTACAAGGAATGTCAGATCATGTAACAAAGGGAACCAAGTGTAAAGCCTGTCAGAAGACTTGAACTTGGGACGAGGAAGTGCCTTTGTAAACATATCTGCGATGTTGTCCTCTGTGGGAAGATAGGACAACTCTATGTCTCCTGCTGACAACCGCTCCCGAACATAATGATAGTGAACTTCAATATGCTTGGTATGCGCATGAAACACTGGGTTACGCGCAATGGCCAAAGTACTCTGGCTGTCAGTGTAGACAATAGTGGAGGATGTCTGGCAAATACCAAGATCTATAAGTAACTGTCGAAGCCAAACACACTCTACAGTACCCAGCCTCACAACTAGACGTGGCAACTGTTGGTTGCTTCTTGCTGAGCCAAGAAATACATGAATTGCCAAGCAAAAAACAATTGCCAGTATGTGACACTCTGGTGTCGGAACATCCTACCCAGTCACTATCCGTGTAAGCATGCATGGTAAGTGAACCCTTATCACCATAGAAGAGGGCTAAATCCTGAGTGCCTCTGAGATATCTGAAGACTCTCTTCACTGCCTGCCAATGCTGTGAACTGGGCGTGTGCATGAATCTGCTGAGCTGAGATACTGCATACTGCAAGTCAGGTCTGGTGTGACATAAATAAATAAGGCATCCAACAGCCTGCTGATAAAGAGTGATATCACATGGTGGGCTCCCATCATGAGCTGAGAATTTGAAGCCAGGGTCCACTGGAGTAGAGATTGGCTTGCAATCCTCAAACTGAAAACGATCAAGGAGCTGTCCAATATACTTGGACTGAGACATCATGATACCCCCCTCAACATGAGCAAACTGAATGCCCAAATAATAATGGAGCTGTTCCATGTCTGGCATGTCAAAAATCTGCTGCAAATCAGCCTTGAAAGCTGCAATTTGCTGAGTATCTGGGCCCGTGATAAGCATATCATCCACATATAAAATCAGCACTAAAAAATCAGATCCACTCCCACGGAAATAAAGAGTGGGTTCTGTGGGACTATTCTGAAAACCAAGGGATAGTAAGTGTGCATGAATTTTGGCATACCATGCCCTGGGTGCCTGCTTCAAACCCCCATGAAGAAAGGCAGTCTTGATGTCAAGTTGGTGCACTTGCCAATGATGATGGGCTGCAATGGCAATGACACATCAAATGGTAGTAATCCTGGATGTGGGAGCAAATGTCTCCACAAAGTCAATGCCTTGTTGTTGGGCATACCCTTTTGCAACAAGACGGGCTTTGTATCGATCTATGCTGCCATCAGATTTCCTTTTTAATTTGTAGACCCACCGCGTTCCAATGGCATGCTTGCCAGGTGGGAGATCTACTAATTCCCAAGTGTCATTTTTGGCAATAGATTGTAACTCAGCTTTCATTGCATCCATCCACTCTTTGCTGTCAAAAGCATCTTTATGGCACAAAGGCTCTTCATTGCAAGCTGTAGCAAGGAGTGCAAACTCAAGAAAGTGACCATGCTGTCTATTCCCTGATCTTGTCCGGGCAGCAAAAGGCTGATCTTGTTTGCTGTCCCTCAATGTGTCAAGAAGCCATCTGGGAACTTGCCTTTGCTGTCTATTGACAGCTCTTTCTTCAATGTCTGCATCATTAGTAATGGGATCATTTTGTGCCGGAAGAGAAACCTGCAAATCAGCATGAGGTGGTGGCTGATTATTGCTTAGTGGAGGGCCTGCAGGAGGCTCATGTTGCTGCTCAAAATCCTCTTCTGATGATGGTAGAGGTAACCAAGATTCAAAGGCATCAAACATGTCAATATCTGGCTTTGCTTTGCAGTCCACAAGAGGAGAAGCTGAACGTTCAGCAAAGATCACATCTCTACTGACAATAATCTTCCCAGTATTTGGTTGATATAACCGATACCCTCTGCTCTCCTGGCTGTAACCAATGAATATGCATTTGATTGCCTTGTCATCAAGCTTATGTCTCAGCTGAGATGGTACATGAACATATGCAAGAGACCCAAAAACTTTCATGTGTGAAAGTGAAGGCTTCCTGCCTTTCCATGCTTCATAAGGTGTAATAGTCTTTAATGCCCGTGTAGGTGATCTATTCAGCACATAGTTGGCACACATTACTGCATCAAGCCAAAATTTATTGGGCAAAGACTTGGCCTTAAGCATGCATCTGGCCATCTCCTTTGTGGACCTGTTTTTCCTTTCAGAAATAGGATTCTGCTGAGGAGTGTAAGGAGTAGTGCATGAGTGAATAATACCAGGCCTTCCGTACAACTGTACAGAAGGGAATGCAAGTACACCTGTTACTTGGGGAGCTAGACGCTTGCTCTGATACCACTGTAGGTACGAGTCAAAGAGAGAGAGTGCAGGTACAAGACGAGTCGAAAGAGAAGTCACGTCAAACTTAGATAGATTGAAAAACACAAGTACAAAGCACTTGTACCTAGGCCTAGGACTAAGTGTCCTAGGTGTCACATAGGACTAAGTGTCCTATGTGGCATAGAAGGCACTAACACTATAAGTGCCTACACTTATGCCTACAAGGCACATACCATGGCCTATAGGGCATCACTAGAACCACCAAAAGATGGCCTACAAAGATCACACCGGTTATTGGTATGTCCCTCGATGAGGTGCATGGTTTGCTTTTAGAGCAAGCACACAGGCAGTACGACGATTTGGCATGTACTTGATGTTCTTAATTTAAACCTTTATAGCATGATGTGGAGAGAATCTACTCCTTCATATGTCTCAGGTAATGTGACATTGGAAGGAATGGGCCTTCTTCGAAGGCAGAAGGGGAAGTGTGGGTGCTTCTTCAAATCTCAGACACAGATTGCTGGAAGGTGATGGACAAGTTGTACTGAAGCCAAAAGAGTACTTGCTTGAGAACTCAGTGAGAGTTCGTGATCCAGGTTATCTACAGATATATTTGGGATTTCATTTCTCGAGATGGTTCCTTTGTTACAGAGTCTAGACCTTGCCAAAGGAAGGATGGGTTGAGACAGACCGTGAGAGAATGGTGCCGGGAAGACTTTAGGTTGTTCACTCATTATGAGGGGGACAACTGGAAGATCATGGCATTTGGATTGCTCCAATTTAGAGGCGGGAATGTGAGTGAAGGTGGTGGTGCCAACGGGTGCTATCGTGGATGGACCTGTGTACCAAGATGGTTTGCTTGTGCCGGACCAAACCTGGAGAAGTAGGAGCCACTAGTTGAAAAGCTAGGAACCGGAATTGACACCGGATTGTGCCAGAGGGTTTCATCATGGGAGCTGTTGGGGCAACGTCATCGGCGTGTTGGCGTTGGGCCTAGATGTGTCGGTGAGAGGGGGTGTTGGAAAGTTCACCTCCCAATCTGTAAGCCCCCATATGAGGAGAGCGTGGGGGGGGTGAAACTGCTGTCTGAGAGATGGCCACATGGGCAGCACCATGGCTGCCATGTGGGCAAGAATCAAAGAGAGAAGAGAGATGTACCAGGAGGGACCTGGTGACCTTGAGAAGGAAAGATGGCGAGGGTAACGACCCCCTGAATCTGGCCTGGCAAGAGGTGAATCTTGAGCAGCAGCATGGTGAAGGTATCCCAGGAGGTAGGCACTCGTATGGCGAGCCACGTGGCAGTGGGTGTGGGCAGGAAAATGACCTGGAGCAGGCCCTTTATGTGGCGCAACTTGGCGGGGGTTACCAGCAGCCTGGCTGGCCAGGTATAGGGCTGGTAGGGCTGGTTCTAGCCAGCCTACCATGCCTAGAAAATGGCAGGGCAGAGGGGGGCTGGACCCTGCATATATAGGAGGGCATCAGTCCTAGTTTTGTGGGCCAAGGGGTCCTTGTTTTGAGCCCTAGCATTCAATGGGCCAGAGGGGGCAGGTTAATCTACCAGCAGGTCGGCCTTTTTGGGCCTGCTGGGTCAGTTGGTTGGCCAGCCTTCTGGGCCTATAAAAGGGAGGGCCTTGTGCCCTCATGCTTATCCAGCAGTGCAGCCTTCAGGAGCAGTAAGGAGCAGCAGGAGACCTATACTTGGGTCTACATCAGGGAGGTAAGGAGGATCAGGAGTGCTGCAGACTTAGCTCCACATTGGCTGAGACCTAGGCTGTCTACCAGGGCAGTAAGGTGCTGAGATCTGGACAGAGAGTCTACATATGCTCGAGGTGGAGCTCACAGGCTGAAGTCTAGAGATATCTGGCAGATAGTAGAAGTATGTGGTAAGATCAAAGGACCACGCTCTAGTGGGACTTTGGATCTATCTCTCTTTTGTATTGTGTCCATAGCTTTGGACGGAAATATATATTCTTTTGGTAGCTTCTATATCTAGCTGGTTCATTGTCTATTGATGAGTCTGCACATCTATGTGATGCACATAAGTTTAAGAAGTTTGTGATTCCACTCCCCACACATAGTGTGTGAGCTCCTGGGCTATTCTATCATTCTTGTGCATACCCTCTGTTGGTCGATTTCTAACATGGTATCAGAGCTCAAGTAAGACACTCGCAGGTGTGGGAGCATGAAGGCAAGGACCTTGCTGAAGGACGAACCTGATTCAGAGGCTCTTGGGAATCGACTTCTAGGACTGGAGGATAGTGCCCGTGCGAGAAGGAGGGTGACTCAGGTTTAGTCAGGTGCGTAAGGAGTTCTAGTGTACAGAAGGTTGAGTCTATTTAACTTTGCTGTGTGGTTTAGCAGCAGAGATGTGGATTTAGAAGCCTCTTCAGCCCCTTCTCTCCCTTCCTTCTCTCCCAGATTTCTTTCTTTCACCATCCCTAACTTTGGAGAGTCTGGGAAACTAGATGGGACAAATTACCCTATCTGGAAGGTGAAGATCCGGAGTCATTTAGTGGCTTGGAAACTGTGGAAATTGACAACGGGAGCAGAGGCGAAGCCGGAGGATATGGTGGACAACAAGGGGGAGATACTCATACCAGCAAATGGAGAGGAGCTCGAAGCTTGGGAAGATAGAGATGCCCACGCCCTGGCATTGATCATAGAGACTACGGCGGACTCTGTGCTTCCTCACATCCAGATGACGGACACGTCAGTAGATGCTTGGGCCATTCTGAAGGTTCTGTACAAGACAGATAACATATCACGGATCTTGCTTCTTCAACATCAGCTCTACAACTTGGATATGGGTGAAGGAGATTCGGTACATGATCACTTGATGAAGGTCAAGATGGTAAGGGATCAACTAGCATCGGTTGGTCAAAAGGTGGACTCGTGCCATTTGGCCTTCATGGTACTGAGGAGGCTACCTCGGAGTTTCAAAAGCTTTGTTACGACTGTGACAGCAGGACAAATGACCGAACCGCTGACTTTTGAGAAGTTTGGTCCATTACTGTCCAAGAAGAAGCTAGGGAGAAGCTCTATAACAATGACAAAGATGACAAGGCGTTGCTTGACAAAGGGTTACGATGGCAAAGGAAAGGGCAAGGATGACTCTGATGACGAGTACACCTCTAAGAAAAGGAAGAAGCAAAAGAAGTGCTTCTATTGTGACACGGCAGGCCACTATGCGAAGGAGTGCAGAAAGAAGAAGGTGGATCAGGAAAACAAGGAGTCCGATTCAGATTCAGAGGGTGACACAAAAGCCAAAGCTAATGTGGTAATCAAAGAACTGTTCTTGGTGACATCTCCATGTGTTACTGAGGTCAGAGATGCCGACCTAGAAGCCACAGTGAAGATGTTTGACATTGAGATGTGGGCCGACGGGGAGTCAGAAACCTTTGTGAAGGTGAAGGACAGCATGGAGTGCTTAGAATCTTCCAAGTGTGTGGCTGTTGATACTGATAGGAGGATGGATTTCATGGAGTGCCCTAGGGTTTCATGTTCAAATGGACGCTGTAATTCAGAAGGGGGCAGGGCAGTACAAGATCACACCGGTTATTGGTACGTCCCTCAATGAGGTGCATGGTTTGCTTTTAGAGCAAGCACACAGACAGTACGACGATTTGGTATGTACTTGATGTTCTTAATTTAAACCTTTATAGCATGATGTGGAGAGAATCTGCTCCTTCATATGTCTCAGGTAATGTGAGATTGGAAGGAATGGACCTTCTTCGAAGGCAGAAGGGGAAGTGTGGGTGCTTCTTCAAATCTCAGACACAGATTGCTGGAAGGTGATGGACAACTGAAGCCAAAAGAGTACCTGCTTGAGAACTCAGTGAGAGTTCGTGATCCAGGTTATCTACAGATATATTTGGGATTTCATTTCTTGAGATGGTTCCTTTGTTACAGAGTCCAGACCTTGCCAAAGGAAGGATGGGTTGAGACAGACCGTGAGAGAATGGTGCCGGGAAGACTTTAGGTTGTTCACTCATTATGAGGGGGACAACTGGAAGATCATGGCATTTGGATTGCTCCAATTTAGAGGCGGGAATGTGATTGAAGGTGGTGGTGCCAATGGGTGCTATCGTGGATGGACCTATGTACCAGGATGGTTTGCTTGTGCAGGACCAAACCTGGAGAAGTAGGAGCCACTAGTTGAAAAGCTAGGAACCGGATTGTGCTAGAGGGTTTCATCATGGGAGCTGTTGGGGCAACGTCATCGGCGTGTTGGCATTGGGCCTAGATGTGTCGGTGAGAGGGGGTGTTGGAAAGGTCACCTCCCCATCTGTAAGCCCCCATATGAGGAGAGCATGGGGGGGGTGAAACTGCTGTCTGAGAGATGGCCACATGGCAGCATCATGGCTGCCATGTGGGCAAGAATTAAAGAGAGAAGAAGTAGAAGTAGAAGTAGAATTTATTAGCGTCCTCGGGGGGCCAAAAATGACCCATGGAGGGACCATCATGGCTGCATCAAATGGCGACCTTGAGAAGGAAAGATGGCGAGGGCAACGACCCCCTGAATCTGGCCTGGCAAGAGGTGAATCTTGAGCAGCAGCATGGTGAAGGTATCCCAGGAGGTAGGCACTCGTATGGTGAGCCACGTGGCAGTGGGTGTGGGCAGGAAAATGACCTGGCGCAGGCCCTTTATGTGGCGCAACTTGGCGGGGGTTACCAGCAGCCTGGCCGGCCAGGTAAAGGGCTGGTAGGGCTGGTTCTAGCCAGCCTATCATGCCTAGAAAATGGCAGGGCAGAGGGGGGCTGGACCCTGCATATATAGGAGGGCATCAGTCCTAGTTTTGTGGGCCAAGGGGTCCTTGTTTTGAGCCCTAGAAGGGAGCATTTAATGGGCCAGAGGGGGCAGGTTAATCCCAGCAGGTCGGCCTTTTTGGGCCTGCTGGGTCAGTTGGTTGGCCAGCCTTCTGGGCCTATAGAAGGGAGGGCCTTGTGCCCTCATACTTATCCTGCAGTGCAGCCTTCAGGAGCAGTAAGGAGCAGCAGGAGATCTATACTTGGGCCTACATCAGGGAGGTAAGGAGGATCAGGAGTGCTGCAGACTTAGCTCCACATTGGCTGAGACCTAGGCTGTCTACCAGGGCAGTAAGGTGCTGAGATCTGGACAGAGAGTCTACATACGCTCGAGGTGGAGCACGCAGGCTGAAGTCTAGAGATATCCAGCAGATAGTAGAAGTACGTAAGATCAAAGGACCACGCTCTGGTGGGACTCTGGATCTCTCTCTCTCTTTTGTATTGTGTCCATAGCTTTGGACAGAAATATATATTCTTGTGGAAGCTTCTATATCTGGCTGGTTCATTGTCTATTGATGAGTCTGCACATCTATGTGATGCACATAAGTTTAAGAAGTTTGTGATTCCACTCCCCACACTATGTGAGCTCCTGGGCCATTCTATCAGTCTTCCGCTGTGCGTACCTTTTGTTGGTCGATTTCTAACCACCTCACACCTTGCATCCTCTCTCTCTCTCTCTCTCTCTCTCTCTCTCTCTCTCTCTCGACCTGGAGGAGTTCAACAAACGCAGCAACCAGAGCGGTTTGATAGTGGACAGCACCGCAACCAGAAGAAAGGGGCCCACCCGAAGCCCATGCCGCTCTCCACAGCCTCGACCTCTATGATTAGCACCACCACTTCCCCACCATCATCCGCATCCGCCTCATCATCTACACCACCTCTCCCCTCCCCCTCTCCTGCATCATCATCACATGCCTCCTCCCCAGTAGCCCCATCACTAGCCCCATCAACCACGGCTCCATAGTACTTCTCCCTCGTATCCCGTGTACCTCTTAGTCAGCCACCCTTCATCGTCTCGTCCAACCTCGCTACTCCTACACACCACTTCTCCGCCCAGAGCACGTTGTCCCCACCCTCAGTACAACCTCAGCAGCCCACCTTCATTCCAACCCCTCTCGAGATCCAAAACCCACCTGGACCAGGATATCTTAGGCCCCCACTAGGTGCTTGGGACTCCCTATTGGCTGAGATATACAACATCTAGGCCCGTCAAGCAAATCTGACACATTACACTCAGGAGCAGGCCCGATACACCCAGGAGCAGGCCCGCATTATACACGAGCAGGGCACCCTTATCCAGGGGCTCAAACACGACATCACGGCTCCGAGAGGAGCTCGGGTGCCTGAGAGCAGTGCCTAGAGGGACCCTAGTCACAGAGATGGAGGCACAAATAGCCACGATTTAGTCAGCTATAGCAGAGACGACTAGATGGGTGGACGTGGCGAAACGGGAGCCCTCAAAGGCAACCGTTTCAGCCGCCATACAGGAGCTGCAGCAGAGGGCTTCAAAGGCCCTCAACATCCGGATACGAGGGATCACGCGAGACAACACCAGCACCACGATGACGCCCATGGAGGAGGCGATCACCTTTGTGACCACCACCATGGGGGTCCCCGACCATGGCGTAGAGGGGGCATGGCGTGTTGGGAGAGACCCCAAACCGAGAACAGCCCCTAGTCATCCGCTTCAGAGATTCACATGCTCGACTAGTGACACTCCGACGTCGAGCCGCTCTACGAGAGCATCCCACCCTGTCCATGGATGAGGATTTGTGAAATACTGCTCGTAGAAAAACAACCAACAACACTCTCATTTTCTTTCCCTCTCCCCCTCTCTCAACAGAGACACTAGGACCCAGGACAACAGTCGGGCTGGACCCCCCGAAGGATTTTATTATTTGAGAGAAGATGAAGTACATAGTTCAGCGTAGAGCTGTCATACATACAAATCCAAAACGTGAATGAGTGAATCATTACATGAGCTCTCAGGCTCCCCTTCTTGGCAACAAGCCACTTGTCAATTTCTACACTACTTTCCTAATTACATGCCACTAAGGGCAACTCTGGAGTCTTCGAAGCACTTGGTCACGCGAACCGCCTCCTAGACTCTGATTAGGCTCCCGTAGCGCTTAGGAAAATAACTCTTCCTAGTACCTGCAACAATTAATTAAAGCGCACCACCATGGCACCCATTAATTGTTAGCACTTTGCATGCAAACAACACATTGTGGACTAGTTCTAGTCACGGTGGGCATCCCCACTGAATACATGTGCACACATAACAAAATTCAAATATAATAAATATATATATTTATTCTCTCGTTGATCAAAGTTAACACTCTTGATCATAATTAAGGGGCTTTGACCAAGGGTCGAGGCGCCTTAATTATAGCCAAGTCTCTCCAACCGAAGTTGGCACATCTTGGTTAACCGTGGTTAACCCTCTTGGCACATGCCAAGTCTCGTTGACCGAAGTCAACACTCTCTGACCGTAGTCAGCTCTGTAGTTCTCTGGTTAACCGTAGTTAACCCTCTTGGTAATAAACCAAGTCTCCCCGCGATCGAGGTCAGGTTTACTTGACCAGAGTCAAGTATCTTTGACTGTAGTCAATTCTTTGACCATTAAAAGAACTCTTTGGCCATAATTAACACATATAAAACTCTTTAATTATGATCAAATAAATGGTCAACTGTACTTTGACTTAGGATATTTACATTGTGGTGACATCCCCTAGGCTTCTATTCAATTGACCTCAACTGAAAAGCTTCCTTGTAAACATCCAAAAGCTGTGGATGATCGGATAACCACTTGGCATCTAATGCCGCATAATTCTTGAATTTTACAAGATACCTGTAAAACTCCTTGCCCTGAGGGCCTTTGCGTACAGTATGGTACACAATTTGCTCTGGCTGAAGGACCTCCTCCAGCTCATCCACTTCTGGTGGATCCTCTGATACTGGCTCTATAGGCCCTGGCCCCTGGAATTTCTTTAGAAGACTCACATGGAATGCATTGTGAATCCTCCAATGCTCTGGCAATGATAACCTGTATGCAACCTCATTTATTCTTTCTGTAACCCTAAAAGGGCCATAGTATCTGGGAGATAACTTTGCATACACTTTCTGTTTGCCTTTAAACTTGCGGAGCCTAGCTTTTTCAAACTTCAAAAGTACCCAATCCCCTTCCTTGATATCTCCTATGCTTATCTACAGCTCTTTTATGTTTCTCTTGAGACCTCTCGATTGCTGTCCGGACTTGGCTGTAAGCTGTCTGGAGGTCTCTCACAAACTGATCAGCTGCAAATATTTCATCCTTGGTCCTCAGGGTAGGTGGCAAAATCACCTTCCCATAAATGACCCCAAAGGGGGCTTTCCCTGTAGAGCTGTGTACTGTATTATTGTAAGCAAACTCTACTAATGGTAGGTACTTTTCCCAGTCTGAACCTTGGTCACCCATGTAGCATTTCAGCATATCCAATGCTGTAGAATTTGCTACTTCACTTTGACCATCTGTCTGGGGATGGAAAGAAGAAGAAAAATTCAAATTTGTCCCCATGTTATCAAATAAAGCTCTCCAGGAATAGACTGGTCAATCTGGGATCTCGATCACTGACAATGGACTTAGGCATACTACGATGCTTAAAGATCTGTGCCTTGAAAAGCTTAGCCATATGATGTGCCTTTATGGTTTTGCAAACCGGAATGAAATGAGCTTGCTTGCTGAATCTATCAATGATAGTCCGCATAAGTAGCCAGGTGCCTTCCGTCTATCATACTTCACTTTCTGACATGTAAGACATTCAGTAACAAACTAATGTATATCTTTCCGCATCCCTAGCCAAAAGAAATACCTCTCCAGTGCTAGAGTTGTTGCTGTAATTCCTCTATGTCCAGCATAGGGAGGTGCATGGCATTCCTCCAAAAT
The DNA here is from genome assembly GCF_047967505.1 of Dipteris shenzhenensis. Lineage (NCBI taxonomy): Eukaryota > Viridiplantae > Streptophyta > Polypodiopsida > Gleicheniales > Dipteridaceae > Dipteris > Dipteris shenzhenensis. The sequence continues at coordinate 17,884,809 of NC_141596.1, forward strand.
CTTTTTTCTCTTCTCCTAGGTGATGCATAGGCAGTCATCTTTCATTAGATACCCATCTTTCAGGGAATAGTGATTGGTGGATTGCTCCTCTTGCATTTGCTGTAAAATCTCACAATCTGCATCATTAGCATATTATTCCCTCATGCCTTCCAGGTCCTGATGATAGGCAATAGTCACATTATTGACCTAGGGTCTTCGGGACAAGGCCACTCTGTTCCGAATTCCTGGGGTATGGACAATCTGAAAATGATACATTGACAGCATGTTTGCCCATTTCATATGCTTCTCGGAAAGCTTGGTCTGAGTCAAAAAGTATCTCAGACTTTGGTGATCTGTTTTAACAGTAAAATCTGCACCCAAAAGATAGTGCTTCCATGTATGGATGGCATGAATTACAGCGAATAACTCTTTCTCATAGATTCCCAGATATCTTTCAGCATCACGCAATCTTCGGCTCTCGTAGG